>NC_137789.1:55070740-55670740 GCF_963383645.1 Muscardinus avellanarius | reverse complement strand
GCATGCCCTAAGGACTACCCACTAGGCCCCATTTTCTTTTTATTTTTTTATGGTACTAGGGATTGAACCCAGGAGTATTCTACTTCTGAACTATACCTCAAGCCTTATGTTATTTTTTTTTTTAAACAGGGTCTCACTAAGTTGAAAGCCTTGTTAAGTTGCTGAGGTGGTCACAAACCTGTGGTTCTCCTGTCTCAGCTTCCCAACTACTGGGATTACAATCATGTGCCTCCATGCCCAGCCTCTAGGCCGAATTTCTGAAAATTTCTACTACAACAAACAAATAGAACCACCCTGGTAGCCAAGCTTTTACCCTACGGGCTTTGGGGAATAACCAAGATCCAAACCAATAATAAATAAACAATAAAATGCACATGAAAGTATATCTAGATCATCTTGTTTATTCTTATTTTGTTATATAGAATGTAAAGTATAGAAGAACTTTATTTTTTAATTAATTAATTAATTATTATTATTATTATTATTATTATTTTTTTTTTTGGTGGGTCTGGAGATGGAACCCAGGGGCATTCAACCTCCGGTCTACACCCCTGGCCCTAGGTGTTTTTTTTTTTTTTTAAACAGGGTCTCACTAAGTTTGCAGAGGGCCTCACTAAGTAGCTGAGACTGTCCGCGAACCACGATCCTCCAGTTTCAGCCTACTGAATGCTGGGATTACAAACATGTGCCACTATGCCCGGCTTATAGAACTTTAAATGTGTGAACTTATGAAAAATTAGTTAGGCTACAAGTTTCATCTGGTCCTTTTATATTATATTAAATTCTGAATGAATAGTATAAAATGTGAGCAAAATTTTATATCTGTTCAGAAAACAAAATTGGCAAAACCTAGAGAGAAAATTAAAAAGTGTGAAGTTTAATTTGGTAAACTCCATAAATACATGTACAAAAGATTTTTATTGGAAAAATTAATTAGTTGTTAAGGAAATATGTTTAGTTCATAGGTTAAACTACAAAGTCAGAAATCCTATTACTATAGTATACTAAAAATCTAACATTTAATCTATTCATTTTCTTTGTAATTCATTATGATTGTGTTTGAGGGTAAAATGCCCTGTAGATTAGTTATCAGTTTCACTTAGGAATCTTAGGATATAGTTGTCAAATTACACAGTAATATCCACAGTTGAAAGAGCTTAGGACTGGCAACCAAGGAATGGTATTTTACTAATTTTAAATTGTTATTTGTTTATTTATTTATTTATTTATTTATTTATTTTTGAATGGGGATTGAACTCAGGGGCTTTCTACTGAAAAGCTACACCTCCAATCCTACTTTTTTATTCTTTATTTGAAACAAGTTCTCACTAAGTTGCAGAGGACCTCAATAAGCAGCTGAGGTTTGCTGTGAACTTGCCATCTTCCTGTCTCAGTCTCTCAAGTACAGTGATTACAAGTGTGTGCCACCATGCCCAGCCTGATTTATGTTTTAAAAAAGAAAGAGATACTAATATGTTAAAATGTCACTAAAATTCACAACTTCACAGTTACTGAACTTCTAAATAAGCAATAACAACATCTGGGTTCAGAACATGCAACAAAGAAAATAAAAGAAGGAACAAATTAACAAGCAAAATGATTGTTTTTGATTAATTATTGAACCAAATGGGATTTCATTAAAATTAGAAAGAAAAAGAAAGAGAAAAAAAACAACAAGCCATGCCGAGAAACTTTTCCTACAAGTAGTTATCTTTTAAAATGAATGGAATTAATTACAAATCTCTTCTGGTTTCTTATTAACCAAGCATTTTCCTAGCTTCCTGTACAGACTGATTAAGATCATCCTATGTATGTTAATATGCAAAGTGCACAGTCAAACAATTTTTAGATTTATTCATGCTGAATGTGGGAAAGAAATTGCATTGGCCAAAGAAAATGGCAGGTGGATGTGAAAAACCAGTTTTATATGTAAAGGCTTGCTACAGATTATTAAAGAACAAAACATGTTTATGTTTGAGTAGCAGTTTAGAATAAAAGAAAATTCCATCACCTGATATTCTCTATTTGGAAACTGAATTTGATGAGAACCACATGAAAATAAATAAAAACAGCTTTCATTTTCTTTATAAATGAGCCATTTTTAAAACACTTAATCTTTCAAATTATGGTAATGGTTTGGAACATTAGTTGAAACTGGAAGAAGAGAAAGTGACTTAGTATCAAACTAAGAATAGAGACCATGACTTTGAAGTGATATTATTAAAAAAAATACCACTATTTTCTGTTTGGAGAAACAAGGAAAGAAAATTATACTGGCTTTGCAAGTATGTGACAGGAAGTTGCTTTTATGTTGCAGACTTAAGAAGTTTTGATAGAAATAATCCTTTGAGTTTGAACGGAAAGTAATTAATGTAAAAATAAGTTATAAAAACAAAGGACTAGGAATCTCAAGTATTTTTGTTTTGTTTTTTTTTTTTTGGTGGTGGTACTGGGTTTCCTGGAGACCCTTCTACTTCCGGGCTACACTCCCAAATCTATTTTTTTATACTTTTTTTTTTTATTTGGAAACAAGGACTCTTAAGCCAGCATAGCTGGCTTCCAACCTGCGCGATCCTCCTGTCTCCGCCTCCTAAGAGCGTGGATTACAAGCGTGTGCCAACACGCCCAGCCAATTATGGTATTTTTTTTTCTTTGCCAGTTATAGTGTAAAATTTCTGTGTGTGTGTGTGTGTGTGTGTGTGTGTGTGTGTGTTCCTGGGGATGGATCCCAGGGTCATTCTACCTCTGGGTTGCACCCCAGACCTATTTTTTATTCTTTACTTGGAAACAGGGTCTCACTATGTTGCTGAGAGCCTCACTAAGTAACTGAGACTGGCATCAAACATTCTCAATTTTCCTGTCCCAGCCTCTCAAGTACTGGGATGACAAGCGTGTGCCACCATGCCAGGCTATAGTTTAAAATTTCAAAGCAAAAGTTATTCTAAATGATGATAAGATAGAGCATATTTTTATAAAAATAAATACCTGATAAGATGTAAAGAAATACTGAAATGGAGATACACTTAAGACTTAAGTGTAGTGATGGATATTACCCAAATAGATGTTTGAAGACACTCAGAGTAGTAATAGAGCTCAGGGTATTAAGCAAAGAAACAAAAGCCAACATATTTTTAGAGTGTAGATAATAGAAAAAAATCAAAGAATAATATACTTAAATGTTATTATATTGCAAAAAAGTGGGAATGTTTTTCTTAACAAGGCAGAAGTATAACTGTATAAACTAGCCATGGAAATGTCGAAAAATGCTGATCAACTCCTGGCCAAAAGGAAGATTTAAAATTGGAAAATAGTGCATATGAATTGACTCAAGAAAGACTGATATCTAGACAAAAGAAAATTAAGTCACATGTTAGTAATTCTTATGAAAGTTACCAGAAAATTATTTCAGAAAGTCAAGGGAGGAGGTAGAGAGATTGTGGGTATCACACACCTGAAAAAATGTTTCCAGTAAATAAGGAAAAAAAAATCTGTTAGGACATCAGTAGCAGTAGTATGGGTCAGGAAAGATTACTAGATTACATGAGTAGAATTAAATAGAAGCTTTCCTCACAAAAATCAAATTAGCACTTTTAAGTTCATTTCTAAAATAAACGAGAGTGTTAAGACAGTTTTAAAACTTTACAAACTGACTCATATATCTATATATAATATGGAAGGTAGTAAGAAAAAAATTTAAAATGGGTATTTAAAATAACCTAGTGTATTGTCTTATAAGTGCTGTTGGCTTTGATTGTATGGGAAGGATTTAAGGAGAAAAATAATCACAAGACTACTTTTGCCCATTTCATTTGGATGCCACCTATGATGAACTATCCTTCATCATTAACATATTTAATCTCCTTGAATTAATATCCAAATGGATAGGCCCTGATGCAATTATTTTCAGTGTGAGGGTAGGATATGACTAAAATACCTGATATATCTTCAAAATGATACTAATTTGTACATATAAAATTCAAATTTACCCCAAATGACAATTACCCCAACAATATAAAATTGATGCAGACAACAAAGTAAAATAAAAAAAAACCCTATAGTCTGCTTTATATATACAACGTAAGAAAGATTTGTAAATTTCCTGCAATTTAATATAAGAATTAGGTCCTTGTAGTTTTTCCTGACAGATATCTTTATTTTATAATCTGGAAACAGTGAATAGAAGTATATAGAATTACCATTGACTAAGTCTTATCCAAAATGTTAGACAGATTAAAAACAGAATATCAAGCTAAATAAGTCAGTGTACAGTATCAATACACAGAAAGCACATGATCTAACATTTATGTTTTGAATCTGAAGCTGTATATTCTATTTAGGTGAATAAAATATGAAAAGTCTATTTCTGAAGCTTAGGGACCCAGGTAAAAATAGTATAATTGGCCTTAGCTTATTGTTTTTTTTCCAACAGGAAAACATGTAAACATGAATTTCTTTTAGAAGTATTATTTTTATAATTAAATAGAAAAAATATTTATAATTTACGAGAGTCATTCAAACGGAAATAAAAACTAACTGAGCAATCTCTACCAACCTTCATATTTTTAAATGCAGAGGCAAACAAAACAATAAGCCATGATTCTGACTAAACTTCTGGTTCCATTTAGATATACATCATGGCTGACAGTTCAAGAAAATTGATTTAAGCTTCTCACTGACTATGTGCCAAGTATGTGGATTCCTTGAATATTTTATCCACTTACCATAACATTTTTTAGGCTCCCAATTATTAAAACTGCACAGATAAGAGGGAAAGTGAGAAATAACAAGACACCACACCAGCTGTGCTGAGCTATTTAGGCTTACACAGCTTGAATATTAAATTATACAGAAGGTGAAACAGTGTAATAAACATGAAAAGTATCTTCTCTCAGAGACTCAAACAGTTCTCAGAACTAATAATGGCTTGCTCGCCCCTCTGGTCTCCATGGTGAGTGGCCAGATGGGGCAGTAGTGTACTCAGTGCATATGGAGATCCATCCTTCATTGGATGGATAACACAGCAAACGCTAGCTAAAGCACCAGATTCTCACAAAGCCTTAATCAGACTGTGGTTTAGATTAAATTTGGGAAGTAAGTTTGAATTTCAATGATTGTCAGAATATCACAGTATTTAATATATGAAGTAATAAATTGCACTGTGGTCTGATAAAAGGATTACTTTTTGAACATAGCATGACTGCCGGTGTGTGCTGTATAGGAATCTTGAGAACAGAGTGAGTGAAAACACGTTCCAAAAATCTCTAATTTGGAGTAATTCAGGAATTATATGGATAATGACAGTTCTAAGAGGGCAGCAATGGAATTTAATTATGCGACATCTTAATGGGTTGACTGGTAGAATTGATAGTTGATTAGAAAAGAGATATTTTGGCTGGGCGTGGTGACACAAGCTTGTAATCCTAGTATTTGACAGGCGAAAACCAGAGAATCATGATTCGAGGACAGCCTCAGCTACTTGGCAAGGCCCTTCGCAACTCAGTGAGACACTGTTTCAAAAATAAAGAGACTAAAAAATAGGGCTGTGGTGTAGCTTGGAGGTACAGTGTCCTTGGGTTCCATCCCCAGTACCAAAAAAAAAAAAAAAAAGAAAAAAGAAAAAAAAAAGATATGAGATGTTTTGCCAGACGTGGTAGCGCATGCTTGTAATCCCAGCATTTCGGAGTCAGACAGGAGGATAGCAGTTCAAGGACAGCCTCAGCTACTTAGTGAGGCCCTTTTCAACTCAGTGAGACCCTGTTTCTAAATAAAAAATAAGAAATAGGGGGCTGGGGGTATAGCTCAGAGGTAGAATGCCCCTGGGTTCCATCCCAGAACTGCAAAAAAAAAAAAAAAAGAAAGAAAGAAAGAAAGAAAGAAAAAAGAAAGAAAGAAAGAAAGAAAGAAAGGAGATCCTTTTTTAATGATCATGCTTATTTGCTTTTTTTTTTTTTTTGGTTTTAAGTATCCATATTACCCTCTTATTTATATTTTTGTCCCTGTATCCTCTAAATAATTTATATTTCAGACTCAAGAGGAGGACGGTTTAGTTGGTGACCAGAGGAAGGCACCTTGCTAAAATCTAATCCACTGAAGATGTTGATGAAATAATAATGGTAACAGTCCCTCATTGGCCCTAAGAGTCAAGAACATTAGGGACAAAGAATAAATGGGAAAAAAGAGGCAGGAAGGTGAAGGTACAGCTAGAAAAGGAGGGCAGGAAAATAAAAAAGGAGAAGGGAAAACATTTCTTATTAGAGCCCTGAGCAAATGAGTCAATTTTAGGTCCTGCAAGAGGAAAGTACAAAGAAAAAACGTGAGTAGGTAGAATGTTTACAACTGTATTCTGACCTTAGTCTGCAACAATCTTGCAATCGTTTTCCTCTCACACAGCTGCTTCAGAGGATTAGCTTAATTAACTCTATTTTTCTCTTATTCCACTAGATTTACTTCCCTAAAGAAAGAGATTCCCTGATTTTTAATACTATATCTTCAGAAATTTCAAAAAGTAGGAAAAATAGTTCACTTATATGTCTCAGTTGTGACAATTATAAGTATTTTGCTTGACTAAACTATATTACTCACAATTAATGAATTAAATATGACATCATTATTAATTATACTCCACACATTTGTCAATTTCTTTGTATTTTACCTTGGGCCATTTATCTATTTTATGGTTAGATCAAGAATATGACATTACATTTACTTAATATGTTTCCTTAAGCTGTCACAGTCTATGAGTTTCTCAGACATTCTTGTTCTTGAATATGTTGTTTGGATAAGTAATTTAGTGGCAACTTTATAGAAGTTTTCTGGTATGTGGATTTTCTGATATTTTTCTCACTATTAGTTTGAGGTTATAGGTTTTTGGAAGACCAAAGAGATAAAACACCAGGTAATCTTTTTTCATCATATTAAGAATACATGTCTGAGCATGATTTATAATTATTGGTATTAACATAACAACTTGGCTGGAGAAGGTTTGTTATGTTTTCTCTGCTGTCAGGTAGCCCCCTACCCTTCCCATACCGTACTATTTGAAAGGAATTAACCATGCACAGCCCACACTTAGGGAGTTTGTGTTTTATATTTTTTGGAGTTTGTTTCTGTTTTATATTTATGTAGCTAATTATGTTAGTATGAACAAAACCTATTTGGAAAATATACATAACATTGTTTCTATATTTTGAAATATATTTTTGCCAAATACTTATTTTGGACCCGGTATCATTGAGCTTTAGACTAGAGATGTTATATGACACAGATTTTCAATCTGATTTTTAATCTCCTAGGCTTTTACCAAACTATAATAAATGTATCCAGAACTTTTTTCAGCCATTGAATGTCTGACGGGATGAATTCTGCTCATGATTTCACTGTTTGTCATCCCAAAATAACAAGAAATATATTACCTTTTTATACTGAGTATGTATTTTCTTGTCTGTATACATCATTTCATTTTTATTCCAAATGGACACTCTGAGGGAAATAATATTATTGTCTGCACTTTTCAGATGACAAAGTGAGATTTATATTTTGAACATGTTAAAGTATACCCAACTAATAAGCGAGGAAGTATAATCATATTTAATAAAAGGTGTGCTCGAAGCCAGGCATGGTGGCTCATGCTTGTAATCTCAGCATTTGGAAGGCTGAGACAGGAGGCTTGTGGTTCCTGGACAATCTCTGCTACTTAGGCCCTCTGCAACTCAGTGAGAACCTTTTTCAAGATAAAGAATAAAAAATAGGGCTGGGGGGTGTTGCTTGGAGGTAGAATGCTCCTGGGTTCCATCACCCGTGCCACACACACACACACACACACACACACACACACACACACACACAAGCAAAACTTAATTTAGTGCTGTGTATAGGAACTGGATCTTCTTTTTAATGTAAAATCACCATAGTTTTTAATTTACATTAAATTTTGAGCCTGCTGATATTTTTTTTGCATGTATTTTAATACCAGGCAAGATGGAATTCAATCCAAAGAAATTATACATGATTAAGTTAATATTAAATTGCTAAATATTTAAGAGAACTCTGATTCCTAGCAACTAAAGTTGCCATCCTTCCAGTTCTTGAAGTCACTCTTAAGAAGTAATACCTAAGCTGGGCGTGGTGGCGCAGGGTTGTAATCCCAGCATTCCGGAGGCTGAGACCGGAGGATCACGGTTAGTGGACAGCCTCAGCTACTTAGTGAGGCCCTCTGCAACTCAGTGAAACCCGGTCTCAAAATAAATAATAAAAAATAGGGTAGGGGTGTAGCTCAGAGGTCAAATGCCCCTGGGTTCCATCCCCAGACCCACAAAAGAAAAGAAAAAAAAAAAAAGTAATAGCTACAAAAGTTAGGCCCCCAAAAAGAGATAAATAAATTATAGACCATAGAAGGTAAACTAGAAACAATGTATTAGGAGGCAATTACTTAGTTCCTTAATTTAACAAAAAGCAAGTAACCAAAAATAAGAAAAATTTTGTAATTAACCTTTGAACAATAAAATATTGTGTATATGCTTTCTTGTGTACATTTTGAATATTTTTGTGTACATTTTGAAATTTCCTATAGGCTAAAATTATTGAAAGCCTTAATATATTCTGAAATATGAGGTGCACATATAATTCAGATGTTAACGTATTAAAAACTGGAAATTTAAAGCAATACAATTCAATTGTTTTTCCCTCTTGGAAGGATTGTATTATGCCAACTCAGCTGAGGCTTACAGCAACAGTTTTTTATAATTCCCTCTCCTGTATGCATCTGGGTTAAAGCTATCCAGGAATAGAACTTATGTAAAATTCAGAAGGAAGAGGCGAAGGAGGAGCCAGTAGTATCAGGTCATAATAAAGGAAGAAAAGGAGAGACTTCACTCTGCAGCCAGTCCACCTGGGCTCACAGACTACCACCCTTGCTGATCCTTGTCATGAAGAAGCTCCACCCAGCCCCCACCTGCTGTTAGGCTGTGAACTCACCCAGGCAGGAGCTTCACAAAAGAAAGGCTCCCCAGTGTTGCCAGCTCCAGAAAGTTCTCACCATAAAGAAATAATAAATGTACAAGAGTATAAATATGTTTAATCCAATTTAAATGTTGCACAATGTATAACTGTATTAAGATATCATGTTGCCCCATTGATATGTTGGATCCTATCTTTTTTTAAAATTTTTATTGGTGCATTATATTCATACATCATATTGGAGTAAAAAAACTTGTGTAGACATAAATGCACACATCACCCATCTAGCCCCTACCCAATTCTCACCCCGTTCCCTCCCCATCCCTCCTTCCCATGCTTGGCTTAAATCTTTTTGATTTGGTACTGTGTATTGAACAGAGGGACTTTCTACCTCTAAGATACACCCTAGGCTCTATTTTTATTTTGAAACAGCATCTCCCTAAATTGCTGAGACTGACCTTGAAACTGTGACCCTCTGCTCTTAGATTTACGAGTACTGGAATTACAGGTATGTGCCACTATGTGAGGCTCACAATTTCTATGTTTTTATGTGTCAGCTAAAAATAAATTTAAATAAATAAATTATCTACAAACCTCTTTTGTGGTCCCCACTTTGGAAAAGTGGTTGTGCTTTTCTTCTCATATTTTCCTTTTAGCTCCAACTTTTCTTTCTGCACTACTGATGAAGGAATGCTGGTTACTGGTTTTAATATTTCAATGACTGTTTAAAACCTTTACTGCCAATATCTAAGGTTTAAATTCTAAAATATTTATCTTATTTCCATTATTTTTATGATAGATGTGTTCACCTGACAGAATTTTGAATCATATACAAATGGAAATTGCATAGTATCTTTCAAAAATAAATAGCAATAACAAAACATTTTGATGATATATGGGATATAGCTAAAGCAATATTGAGAGAAAACACCATATCATTAATTATTTCAATAGAAAAAAATAAAAATAAATAAAGCACAAAATTCAAATATGGAAAAATCAAATACTTTTGAAAAAACAAAGGGCGATAAGAATAAGAATTAATTTTAAAATTAAAATCAGAATCATAGTAGAAACAATCCATCAAACACTTGAATGGTGTTTCTGGAGTAAAAAAGTGGTTCAATATCAGTAAATCTTTTGGTTAATCATACTAATAGATTTCAGGAGACTAATATATGATCTCTATAGAAGGCTTAATTGTGTCAGGGCCCAGTTGAACATAAGCTCGAGAAAAACATGGATAATTTAGAAAAAGATGCAGAATCATTCTGAAGAGACACATGGTTTATTTAAAGTAAAGCATCCAAACTCCAAAAGATCTACTCACATATGATGGCATGATAATATTGCACATTATGTTTATTCTACTGGTAAGAAATTAAACTTGAAAACTTTGTAGTCACTTAAAGATTACAAAGAGAATAAGTATTTACAAGATCATGGCAAACTCATAACTAAGATATTTTCATATTCATGAATCCCGAGTAACATTTCTTGAATTGTATGCACCAATTCAGGTATACTTAGAAAACTGGTGAGAATTTAGCTTGTAGCAGATTCTATTAAATGATTCAATTTTATCTACTATTGTGTTAACTAAATGTAGTTCTTGAGCAAAATATCTCAAACAACATATCCAAATCAAAATTTCTAAAAATATATGTTATATCTCATTTCAGAAATATAACTGTCTTATATATAATGAAGAAATATATTTGCTTTTATGATTTACTACTTAAATGTTCTTAAATGCTTAACATAGATTATATATAATCTTTTTCAACTAGTAATAAATAGTAAATAAAACTATACTGCATTATTTCATTAATAAACAGGAAAATATTTTTATTTATCTTTCTGGCTTTATAGGTTATTCTTGATCTTATTTTTCAAAGCAAAATTAAATTGTACTTCAGACTATAATTTCTCATGCAGTATACTGAAAATATATTGAATTGTACATGACTGTGTAAAAATACATAAAACTGTATATTTGTAAAAATAAGGCCCAATTATGATAAATAGCATACGCTTTCTTTAATACATTTAAATATTCAAATATGTTATAAAGAATAAAATTATAAATACCAATGTATTTGCCATCTACTTTATGATAAAACATATTATCTGTCAGGATTCTTAATAATTGAAATGTTAAATTTCTGACACATACTAAAAATAAATATTAGTATCTAAAACTCAATTGATTATTCTGACTTTGTTAACAAAAACATGAAAATGAACGTTTTTCCCTCACGACTTGTAAAACCCTCTTTACACAAGAGACATATGTTTTTGTATGCCAAGTGTCAAATTGACTTTTCTTGTCAATTTAGGAAATGACTATCTGAAAATTTACTATTGGCCATCTGTTCTGTTGACAGAGTGGCAGGTGTTTCTATTTTGCTTTACCAAATCTTAATAATTTATTGGATAGTTTAATGGCACTCGTGGAGATACAAAGATTGCTGATTGTTTTGGTTCACTAGTTAGAGAATATAGCTATTTTCATAGGGAAAATTGACACAATTTAATTCTGATTGTCTTCAAATAGCTGTGCACATCTAATGTGTCCAGATATCTGAGTAGAACACAAACTGGAAAAATAAGACTTGATTTTGTATGAATACTTTTATAACTTTTCTGTATCCATATATATTTAGATATTTTTACATATGTTATTATGTTCTGAGAGTCTTATAACAACCTTTGCAGTATTGACAAATGTACACTACCACGGAGATAGTTCTCAGAATAACCACTTAACAATGAATTTCATTTAAAGTGGAGTAGAATGAAATGTTGCTCAATTCCTATGTTATTTTCAGTCAGTCAGTAAAGTGAAAATTTGGACAATCCTATTAAAATCCATATGGAAATTCATTTAAACTCCATGCCTTTTGAAATTTTATATTTAACAGAAGGTCTCATGAGCCATTAATTGGGATTAGAGTAGCATTTCTAACCCTACGAACAATTTTTACTTTTAGTGTTTTTGGAACATAGGAGCAATACAAAAGTCTGACAAAAGCATATACCACAAGGGTACACTTGATAGAAATATTACAGATCTACCTCTGATATAAAATATATCCCTTCTTAGTAGGGGAATATATTAGCTCCCAAAGAGAAACTGTCTTTGGAATCCAATTAGAATGTCTTTTACTTGATTCACAACAGCATTCTTTGGCTTAAAAAGAAAAAAAGAAAGGTCACCCCTAAGGACAAGCTAGATTTTGCCCTTTACCTGAACCTTGTGAGTTGGATGTTATGATGATAATAAGGATAACATTAACTACATTACCTAAGAGAGGAGGATACAAATATGCATAAATTAAGGCTTTATCTATCTCAGCAATCTCTGTAATGTGGAATAAAGGCAGAGATAACATTACACAGCTTCACCTATATTCATTTTCTCTTATGTAAGCCTTTTAACACAGAGGATGTTACCATCTTGCCCACGTTAAAAACTTTCAAGACCATATGGTTGCAGAATATTTTAAGATTAAAAAAAAAAAAAACACTTTGCCAGGACAATATTTAAAGAACTAGTCAACATAACACAGTTAGCCTTGTTTCTATATTAGCTGTTTGCTTTTAATATCCATAAAAAATTAACTAAAAGTCAGAGGCCAATTTTCTTATTTCATTTACTACCATCTGCATTTTTTGTATACCTTAGGTAAAGTACACTGAGTGATGGAATTATACAAGCTACAATATGAATGAATTTTCAAAAAACAATGATGCCCAAACTATGCATAATGTGACCGCCAGTTTTGAAACATAATACATGTTTATTGTATTTTAAAACTATGTATTTAAATTTGTATTTTTCAATAATACTATCTTATATGAAGATATTATCACCATGAATTCCCACATAGGTATCGCTTATGTTAGATACTTTTCATAGTTTTATTATACTTGCTTTATTTATTTATGTTCTTGACAGTTTGCTTGTATGTTTTGAATAAACTCCCCAACTCCATGTCATTCTGATTCTAGAAAATTTAATATTCCTCTTCATGCTTTATGAGGCTTTCTTGAATACTAAATTACCAATAAAATTAACAACAATAAATGTTTCGTAGTCCTCTAACAATCCATATCAGGTTCAATGCAATACCACTGTTGCATTAAGTATTCTATTTAAAATTCAGTTTAACTTGCAATCATCCTTTCCCTCATTTTTTTTTCTTTCTTTTTTTTTTTTTTGTAGTACTGGGGAAGGAACCCAGGGGCATTGTAACTCTGAGCTACACCCCCAGCCCAGCCCTATTTTTTGTCTTTCTGTCTTTTTGTCTTTTGAAACTGGGTCTCACTGAGTTGCTAAGGGCCTTGCTAAGTAGCTGAGGCTATCTGCCAACAGCGATCCTCAGGTCTCAGCCTCCTGGTAGCTGGGATTACAAACGTGCGCCACTGTGCCTGGTTTCCCCTCATTTTTCACACTTTATCTTATTAAATAAGTTCATGGTAAAATAGCCTAAGATCTGGTTTAGATTGTTGACTTTCTTAAGATGTCATTTTATTTGAATTGTTTTTCTATCTCCATATTTCTACATAAAGTTATCTGTAGGGGCATAAATAGATTCATAAGCAACTTTTTTTTTAGTTTTAACAAGAATTCTACATGCTGGCTCTTCATATTGCAGCCCATCAGGAGCTGTTAACATCTGATTATCCCACTCACAGGGATACAAAGACTGTTCAGTGAGCAGGCAGTGGCTGCTTAATTTGTCCTTTGTAAAACCCCACACTGAATTTTTTTCTAAAGATTATTCTTGCTAATGATCCTTACCAGAAAAAAAGAATTTCATTTAAACTGAAATGTTGATTTCTTACAAATCAATATTCCAACAGCTTGCAAAAGTTTAGCAATTATTATTATTTATTTTTTTCTTTGGAAAAAATATTACCCAAATGCTAAATGCAGCTCTTTCATGAATACATGAAAACCTAAAATAACATACATATTGAGTAATGTGATGTTTATATTTACATATACAAGTATATATATAGACATATATATTTATACTTTTCCCAATATTTTAATGAGACTGAGTTATCTATCTTCTCAAGTATCTCTCATTTAATTCTTTCTTTACCTTTCTGAAACACAGAATACTATTTTTATCTACAGCCATCCCAATGTAAAATAGCACACTAAAACTTCTGACTCCTTTCCAACTGTATCTTAGTACTCAATATTCAATCCTTCCCCCAGCCTATCTTCTCCCATTTCTTCTCTTCCCTATGGTAACCATTTTTCTGCCATCAATTTCTATGGACTGAACTTT
This sequence comes from Muscardinus avellanarius, assembly GCF_963383645.1. Classification (NCBI taxonomy): domain Eukaryota; kingdom Metazoa; phylum Chordata; class Mammalia; order Rodentia; family Gliridae; genus Muscardinus; species Muscardinus avellanarius. The sequence goes on along the minus strand of NC_137789.1, from coordinate 55,656,479 downwards.
TTTAGATTCCACATGAATGCGATAATGTAAGACTTGGTTTTCTATCTGGCTTATTATACTTAAAATATTGATCTGTAGTTCCATCCGGGTGTCCCAATAGGATACTATGGTGTAGAAACACCACAATTTCTTTATCCATTTATCAGTTGATGGACACTTCATTTGTCTTCATTTCTTGGCTTTTGTGAATGAGACTTCAGTAAACATGGGAGTGCAGATGTCTTTCCAAAATACTGATTTTATTTTCATTGAATATACACCAGTAGCAGGATTGGTGAATCATAGGGTAGTTTGATTTTTAAAAATTGTAAGAGAATTGCATTCTTTTTCCCATAAATGCTACACTTACCTTCTCATCAACAGTTTACAACTGTTGCCTTTTCTCCACATTTTTGTCAGCACTTTCTATCTTAAGTCTTTTTTTGTTTGTTTGTTTGTTTGTTTGTTTTTTAAACTTTTTATTGGTGCATTGTAGTCATTCATCTTAATGGATACAAAATGGTGGAGGCACACATGCACACATCACCCAATTAGCCCTTACCCAATTCCTGCCCCATTTCCTACTCCTCCCTCCTTCTCATATTTGGCTTAGTGATTGACTTTGATATGTCTGTTAATGTACACCATGAACATTAAGGAATTTCCCTCTCCCCCATCCCCTCAGGCCACTTTATCTATAATATTGTCTATAGAATCTCCTTCTTCATCTAGAGCTCCTCCTATGACCCATTTTCTCCATAGCTTTCGCATATTAGGGAGAACATCTGATTTCTTATTTTTTATGACTGACTAATATCACTTATCATAAAGTTCTCCACTTCCATCCATTTTCCTATAAATGATGTAATTGTGTTTTTCTTTATGGCTGGGTAAAATTCCATTGTGTACATATCCCATAGTTTTGTAATCCATTCATCTCTTGATGGACATCTTTGCTGGTTCCATACTTTGGCAAATGTGAATTGTACAGCTCTAAACATAGATACACATGCATTAGTTTGGTAGTTTGGTTTCCATGCTTTTGGATAAATACCTAGAAGTGGTATTGCTGGATCATTGATGATGTGGAGAACTGGGAAATTAGTGCAACCACTTTGTAAAACTGTATGAAGGATCCTCAGAAGAATGAGATTAAATTTATCTTCAGCCTTTTTTTTTTTTTTTTGGTGGTACTAGGGTTCCTGGAAGCCCTTCTACCTCCAGGCTACAGACCCAGACCTATTTTTTTTTTTTTTAAACAGGGTCTCTTAAACCAGCTTGGCTGGCTTAGAACCAGCCCAATCCTCCAATCAAGGGATTAACAAGTGGTGTGCCACCACGCCCTGCATCTTCAGCCTTTTTTAATGATAGACATTCTTCCTAGGAGAGGCAGTCTCATGTGGTTTTGATTTACATTTCCCTGATGAGTAGTTATGCTGAATAGGTTTTCATGTTACCTGTTAGCCATTTTATGTCTATTTATTAATTTGAGTTGTTTTTATAACTGGTAGAAAAAAGGGTGAATTTAATTCTTCAGTGTGGATATCCAGCTTTTCCAGCACCATTTATTGAAAAAATAGTCCTTTATCCAGTGCATGTTCTTATCAACTTTGTCTACATTCAGCTGCCTGTAGATAGATGGGTTTTCTTCAAGGCTCTCTATTCTCTTCTGTTGGTATACATGTCTAAATTGTGCTAATATCAGGCTGGGTTGTTGTTTTGTTGTTTTAAGATACTGAAGTTTAAACTCAGGGGCATTCTACCTCTGATTACACCCCAAACTCTACTTTTTTTTTTCTTAAATAATAGGATCTTATTAAGTTTCTGAGGAAGTTCTTGAACCTGAAGTCCTCCTTCCTCAGCCTCCCAAGTACTGGGATTACAGGCTTGTGCTATCATATCTGGATTACTATGTTGTTTTTATTACTAGAGCTTTCTAATATATTTTGATGTCAGATAGTGAAATGCTGCTTTTTTTTTTTTTGGTTCCAGATGGGTTTGGATGTTTGAAACTTTTGTGATTTCACATAAGTTTTAGTTTTATTTTTTCTACTTTAAAGAAACTGTTCTCGGTTTTTGGATAGGGATTACACTGACTCCATAAATTGCTGTGACTGGTATGACTATTTTAATAATTTTAATTTTTTCAATCTATGAACCTGGGGTATTTTTCTAGGTATGTGTCTTCTTCAAATTATTAATGCTTAATAATTTTCATTTTAAAGTCTTTTCCTATGGTTAATTTATTCTTAGATATTTCACATTTTTTGTAGTTATCGTAAATAGGTTTGCATTTTTCTATTTTAGTTAATTTTCTATTGGATTATATGGTGTTATTGATTTTTGTATGTTGAGCTTGTATCCTGCAACTTTGCTGAATTTCTGTATTAATTTGAAGAATCTTTTAATGTAATCTTTGGACTTTTCTATATATATAAGATTATGTCATCTGCAAACAATAAAAATTGACTTCTTTTCCAATTTGGATGCCCTTTATTTCTTTCTCTTGACTGTGTGTTCTGTCCAGGGCATCTAGTGTTGTGTTGGCTAAAAAGAAAAATAAAAAAACAAGGCATCCTTGTCATATTCCACATTTTAAAGAGAATGCTTTCTGCTTTTCCTTACTTAGAATAATGTTATCTTATTTTATATGGCCATTGAAAAAATAAGGCCTCTATGAATATCACCTTTCATTATGTATTTACTTTTAGCAAATAACTGGAAATTAATAGATGATATAACAGATGATGTAAAATATGCTAATGTACTTACTTTTACAAATACAGACTTATTATCATTTTATATCACCTATCCAGAAAGTTGATATTCCATTTCATTACTGATGAATTATAATCCTATAAATTGGACCCTAGTCAAGTCTATTCTGACACTCACTGCTTTGACAGATTTTTAATGCTTTGTGGTAAATATTTATAGAAAACACTGAAATTTCTCTTGATTTTGATGCCTATGCAGAAATAATTTAACAACTAAACTGCTGGAGAAAAACAGACATTCATCTACTTGCAGCTTTTAAATAGCCCGTGCTTCAATAGGCAATAAAAATCAGAGGCATCTATTCATTCATTCGTTCAATTTTTTTTAAATTTATGGGGTACTGCGGTTAAACCCAGAATTATTCTTCCTCTGAGATACACTTCTAGCCTTATTTTATTTTTTTATTTGGAAGTAATAATTTTGAAGTTATTCTCTAAATTGTTGAGGATTGCCTCAAACTTTAAATTCTTCTGAATTGGCCACTCAAATCCTGAATTACAGGTGTGTACCAACATGTCTGGTGGCATTATTTTATAATTTAGTTAATATCTCGATACTGCTGCATGCCAGAATGACAATGATGAATGAAATACATTCACTTTCCTTAAGCTCTTCCCAATGTAATGTGATTGCATGACAAGTTAAAGAGACAATTTTAATATCAGCATGATATGTTCTATAGTAGGAGCAAGAGAAGTGTCTATCATAAAACCTAAAAGAAATACTTTACATAACTTTAGGAGATAGTGAATAGTTTCCTAAAAAGATAGTATCTAAGCCGGGCATGGTGGCGCATGCTTGTAATCCCCGGGCTTTGGAGGCGGAGACAGGAGGATCACGCAGGTTCGAACGAAGCCAGCCTCGCTGGCTTTGGAGACCCTGTTTCCAAATAAAAATATAAAAAATAGGTCTGGGAGTGTAGCACGGGGGTAGAAGGGTTTCCAGGAACCCCAGTACCACCAAAAAAAAAAAAGTATATAATCTAAATTTGAATTAATTATCTGTTGAAAGAGTTAGTAGTCTTCTTGTAGATCATGCATATAAATTATCTGGTGAAAAATCATGCACTGTTTCTTATAGAAGAACAAATAATTAATTTAGTCTAGTTACATTCAGAATAAAAAAATGGGTATGATAAAATATAAAGCTAGATATTTGGAGTTAGTTGATTTATTTTATATAGTATTGAAAGGCTCCATTTAGAAAAAAAATCATAAGCTCCTAGCAGCTAGCTAATAGTTAAAACAGCCAGCTAATAGTTAAAAAGAAAAAGTATATTTTACTGCAGCTTACAGCTTAGGAATGTAAGATATGCGATAAGCCCACCCCATCTTATCTATACTGTCTGGGCCAGAGCGCCTTGACCCGGGAGCTTACTGACTACACCTGGTATTTTATCTAACACTTGACTACAGAATGTACTTTTCAAATGATTCTGTAATTTTCTGTAAACGCATGCAATTTAGCCCAAAACCCCCTAACTAATGGTCTTTTCCCTATAAATACCCTCAGTTTCAGTGGCTCGGGGCCGAACTCCTATACGAGTCGGCCCCAGTGCACTGGCTCCTTAATAAACCTTTTTTGCTCAAGGACGTAGTCTCTCGTGATACTTGATGTCACTTATCCCGAGGCTGATTGAGGGTCTCCCCTAGGCAGGGGTCTTACATTTGGTGCATAGGCCGGGAAACGCGACCATCCAAGTTCCACGAGACACCCCTTGGAGGTAGGATTTTTACCTGTCTGTCTCTGTTTGTCTTGTATGTCTCCTGTTGCCGGCTGTGTTAATTTCTGTAATTTTTGGTTTGGTTTCTGGTATAGTGGTGAGCAGCTGCCTTCTGGTATTTCTGGTATTTGCAGTCGTCTGTATCAGTGGTGCCCGCTGGCACAGAACTCCTTGTCCGATTGATTGTGGGTTCGAGTCCCATATGCAAGGAGGGTTACGACAGACGTGTCCGTGATAACCGACTGCTACCCTGGGAGACGTCCTGGGAAGTCTGGGGGACCTCCGAGGATGCTTGGAAACGTCCCATCTGGGTCTGAGGATCGTGGGTTAGAGTCCCACTCTCAGCCATCTGGGTCTGAGGATTGTGGGTTAGAGTCCCACTCTCAGCCATCTGGGTGCCAAGCGATTGTGGGTTCGAGTCCCGCATGAAGGGTGCCATCTGGGGCCACTTGCCAGAGGTGGTCAATTGTGTTTGGTCTTAGGAGTTTCTCGGAAAGAGGAGGGGCTCCATTTTGTGTGCTAATTGTGTTTCTTTGACTGGTTTTGGGAGTTTTTTGGTAAGAGGTGAGGCTTTATTCTGAGTTTGGTTAAGGGCCAATTGTGTCTCTTTGTCTGGTTTGTTTAAGTGGTATTTTTTGTGTGTTTAATCTTGACTGTTATGGCCATTGTGTTTTTTTTTTATTAAAATGTGTGTACCAGCTGGGTTGTAAATAATTCTTTTCAGCCTAGTAATAATATTATTAATAAGAATAATTAATAGTTTGTTAAATATCTGTTGTATAAACAGCTTTAATTTAGTAGATTACAAAGCTTTAATGTTAAAAAGTTGGTGTGCGTGTGGATTTGTTTGGTTTGTTTTCTTGTTTTCTCTTTTTTGTGTTTAATTTTGGCAATGAGGCAAGGAACCCCGGCTGTCCTTGGGGTAAGGTAAATATGATGTTCTGTGTTCTGTTTGAGATGGCATGTTTTTTGGTATGGTAAAAGTTTTATGATACTGTTTTGTCTTCTATGGTGCTTATAGTGTTTTGCTTAAAGTGATAGTGTTGAAATAGTTGCCCCATGATAATAGAATGTGATGTTTGTTATTAATTGTATGGTGGTTATAATATGCTGTTGAAAAAAAAAAATGATGATGTGGGTCGGAGAAAGCTTCCGGCCTCTGTTCTGCATTAGATTGCATAGAAAAAGATTTTTTAGTACTGTGCATTTATTTTGTGTGTTTAATTTGCCTTTTAATCAAACCTTGGACAGTGAGCTGGAGGGAGGCTGAGCAAACTGCCCTGGGGGCGGCCGCTGGAAGATTTCTTCCAGCCCCAGAGAGAAGTTGTCAGCATCCCATTCCTCACTCGTCCAACGAAAAAGGGGGGAAGAACGGGTCAAAGTGAGTCCATCAACCTTTCTCGCTAGAATTAAAAGAAATTAAAAAGAACTTGGGAAGTTATACTACTGACCCTGACCATTACATCAAGGCATTCAAGTTACTCAATTCGTTATATGATCTTACTTAGAGAGATGTTAGATTACTTCTTGAACAAACTAACTTCTATAGAAAGGGAGAGGATATATAAAGAGGCTAGAGCACTGGGAAATGAATATTTTGTGGCCTCCACAAATGGGGAATTGGATGATAAACGGAATATTCCTATAGGGGAGATAGGCAGTGCCACTCGTAGACCCCAGCTCCTTGCTAGAAAAAAAAAAAAAAAAAAAACAACTTGCAAAATGCAAAAGTTCTTGAGCCTAGCCATGATAAAGTCAGGCATTCCAGGTGCAGCTTCATCAGCCTGGGATCCGCAGGGTCTTAGTGCTGCCAGATTAGTTTCCAATTGGTTTTGCCTGCAAGCCTAGAGAAAAAAAAAAATGCACATGTAATTCGTTAATAAGGATTAAATATAAGGCTATAACACCACCTCAAAAGAATAGATGCTGACATCATTAGTTAATTCTTTACCCAGTAGAGGGGAAGGCCATCCTCAGACAAATACTTCAGGTGCCAATTTGGTCTAACAGAAACTTAAAAAGGGGAAAATAGATGAACAAAAGCCATTTAAGGATTCTGGCTGCTCGCAAAAGCCTAGGCTCAAGTCTATTTAAGGTAAAAAAGCAAGCGCAACTCTGGAGGAAATGCTCTCAACCAGGAGGCCATAAAGGCCCTCTGAGGCCTGGCTCACAGTGCAAAAGGGAACCATTAAATGGCTGAGCACCCCCAGTTCCAGAGGGAATTAGGTTCCTCAGACCTATGTTCCCAGTGAGTCCTCCCAATTACTACCACCTGAGTTAAAAGAGCCTTAGGCGATCACGCAGTGAAATCTTGGAGGCCAGATCGGAGGCAGTGTCCTTCTTTCCTGGCCCAAGGTCCAAAAGCTTAGCCAGGGTGGGGAGTCTTTCCAGGCCAGCCCTGAGCCATCTGTTTATTCAGCCTGCAGAAATGTTTAAAATGACCTTCCTTTCTACGTTCTTAGCCACACCAGAAAATTCAGCTCTTCTGATAACAAATTTTTTTTCTTTTGCTGGTTGCACTAAAGTTATTACTCAAAGATATTTTTATCTCAATTAGTCTTAGCTAAAATGGTTACTTCAAAAAATTTGTCCAATTAAACTCCTGTGAGAGGGGATTAAATAGAGTTATTTTCTTTGAAAAAAAAATCAATGTTTTAAAACACTAGGGATGTTTTTTATGATGTCATAAATTTCTGTGGTAATTTACAACAGTTTTTAAGGTATGTGGTCAAATAAAATATACAGTGTTTTTAATATTGCTCCTTTTGCAAAATTGAGGTTTTAAGGTGCTATTGATATTTATCTAATGTCTTAATTTTCCATGTAATCTATAGTTCAATTGAGTTAAAAAAAATGCTAAATGCAATGCTTTAAGATGCTCTTAACTTCATGAGGTTTAAAATAACACTTAAGTCTTTTAAATGGTTTTTTGATTGCTGGTATGTGAACAACATTAAATGGTATGCTCCTTTTTGGGTTTGTTGATAGATAACAACAAAAGGATAAACGTAGAAAGTCTATGGATATATTTCTTTATATGTTGGTAAATACAGAGAAAAAAGGTTTTGTAAAACTAAGAAAGCATATTGTGAGGTTTGTCCTAAGGTTGTCCCTAAGGGAAACAAAGGACCAGATAAAAGATTAGAGGGTTAAAGCAAAATATAAAGCATGGATAAAATTTGTTTGGTTGTAAGTTTTATCCCAAGATTGTCCCAAATGGAAAAAGTAAAAAACAGGATAAAACAAAAAGGTTAAAGCACGTTGCAAAAGGTGTGTAATAAGTTGCAAAACAATGTTTGTAATATATTTGCATATGTGATAAAAATAGATTATTAAAAAAGAAGTAGGTTTTTAATAAGCCTACCACTTGTGTATTCCCAAAGAGAACATTGGGGAAAGAAAATTCTTTAAAACTGGCTTCAAAATTATTTATCAGAGAGCAGTTATGGAAATCATTTTGCTTTTCTTTCCTTGTCATGTTGCTTTGTGGCCCTGTCTGCTAACTATTTTGTGAGTGTTATCTCCTGCATCAGATGGTGTTACAGACAGAACCTGACAGACATCTATCAAAGCCCTTTGGACTGCCATAGAGACATACTCACCCATCTGACTCCCTCACCACCCACCTGCATGCCTGTACCCTAAAGCCGGGCCCCCAACTTCGTCCCTGTTCAGCTCGAAGCAGTTTATGACTGAGTCAGCGTCCTTATTCCTTTGCTAAGGGGTACAGGTGTGGTAAAAATAAGAAAAAATTAATAAAAATTGGGCTCATGATTGTTAGCAACAATTATAAACATCAAAATGTATTTTCTGTATTTACCTTTGTCCTAACAGGTGTCAGGAAGTTATTAGACAGAGAGAAAAATATACCAGTATTGGAAAGAGGCATCAAAATGTATTAATGTGGCAGTATTGAAAATATAGTCAGAGCCTAGGTGTTGTGGATACCAATACAAATAAAACAGGGTACATGCCCACTTTGGAATTTGGAGCATGTACTGTCCACATGTGTCCTTAAAGAATTTTGGGTCATTTTTTATCTGTCTGCTAAAAATTATTTATGAAAATTTCAAAATACAGAGATATATAGTCCTACAAGGTATAAAGGCTTTAAATTAAAATTCCTTTGTATAATTGATAATTAATATTGGATTAATATAGCTTGCTTTTTATAACAATTTATATAATAATTTTTCTAAATACAGGTATTTGTGTTTTAACACTTGGTGTTAACTAAATTAAGGGTTAGCTTTGGCTAACCAAGGTCAATGTTAATTATAACTCTAGCCTGATGGCTCAGAGACAAAGAAAAATATTTTTTGTCTGGCCTGCATATGAAGGCTTATTTTTGCTATTGACTCAATCCCCAGCAGCTTTTTGTTCTTAAAGAAAAACTTTGTTAAATGTTTGCTAAATGAGTAAATCAAACAATAATAAGAAGATACCTTGGTTCATGTGGCTTAAACTGTTAAAGGTTTAAGGTCATTACTAAAAGATTAACATACTTTGTTTTCTGCAGGCTGAGACAACTACCATCATATTGTCTTTCTGGTAATAGATATTTAAATCATAATGTCATTCTATATCTAGAGTTATCTAAATGTGCTAAAAAATTTTCAAAAATCAAAAGTTAAAGATTAAAGGTATGTAAATTTTATATTTATATGTGAACTAACAAATAAGATTTTGTCTTTTGATTCAGAGATTTAGCCTTAAGACCTGGGTTAAAAATCTGTTTATCCTGATTAAGTAAGTGTTTTATTATTGATAGTAACATATTTATTTTCATTGTTAATGTTATCATTTAAAAGATAGAGCTATCTGATTTTTATCAATACTGTTAGCTCACATAGACTTATAGTTACTAGTGTAGTCCAGCATAAAAATGGGTCAATATGCAAAAAACCCTGATAAATATATAAATAAAATTTAAAATCTGGCTATTATGTTTGATCTAACAAAAATGAGATGCATATCCTACTGTGTCTCTGGGATGAAGGCTCCCATTAATCAGCTTTTAAGTATAACCTTTGGAGTATCTCAACAACAGAAATAGGGTAAACAAAGTTAAGCATCAGAATGGACAGATGCAGACACAGAGACAAGCCCATTTAACAGCCCTGCATTGGGTAATAAGTCTTTGCCCCCTCAGAGATACCAAAGGCTTCTTATACAGAGAGGGAAGGAGCTAAAGGCCTTATACCTGCCAGCATGGCAAAGGTGCCTGGGTGTCGTGTTGTAGATTGGCCAAAGAGTCTGTCGGCACCTGGGGGAAAAAGCATGTTGTCCTCACTTTCTGAAGGGAAGTTAGGCCGGTTGTGCTCTCAAAGGCTGAAAACTAAGGATGCCCAAGGCTCGGCAAGGCCCCTCTGATCAGCCCTCTGACCAGCTGGAGGAAGCCTGGGTAGCTCTTGAGGTAACAGGCAAAATATTGAATTTCTTTAGATACCGTGCTTAGTTCTCTGCTCGCTCTGTCTCTCCTAGAGTTTTATTCAGTAGAGACTTATTTTGTATCTGAGGTTCACAACACTCCAAGGCCAAAGAAATTTATGATATCTTAAGCTTATAAAATAATTTAGCCTAGATTTATATGCTAGCTGGTCTGATCCTACTGATTTGCCTCTAACCCTAATATGAAGTGAATAACCAAGAAAAATAGCCTCATGAGTAAAAAACTCAGTGATCAGGGTATATTATTCAAGGTTGTTCAAAACATTGCTATTATAGCCAGTTCTGATTAAAATGTAAGCATCTAAAAAACTAACTCTTTGGGATACAGGCTACTGTAAAACTTAGATTGGTAATGTTACAGCATATTGTTTAAACCCTTAAGATACAGAGTCTAACTGAGAAATGCCAGCCTTGTGCCTAGGTCCTTAAAGGTTCTCCAAAAGGTCAAAGAGGAAACCCACTACCTGGTGTGAAGCAGATCAATCCAACACCCCAGTTGCACAGCCAGGTAACCTGGTCTGAGTAGCACCCTGGCTGCAGTGAAGATAAAAGAAAAACACCACTGAATTCACAGCTCTCGAGTCAAGCAATAACTGGAGCAGATAACGAGAACATTTGAACCATAAACAAAACTGTTGATGGGATTGGACTTTGAAAGCACCTTTCCCACGTGCGAGAAGCACAAACCAAAGGAATGGAACTTAGATGACATCTTACCAACTCATTGAAGCTGCACCTCATTAGAAAGTCCTGTGATGGCAACAATGACTGCTTATCTACAACTTCTCCTACTAGGAGAAATGCTGTTTTTATGCTAACCATTCTGGGGTATTTCAGAAATCTATGGCAAAATTTAGAAAGCAGCTAGAAGATAAATAGTGGAAACGAGACCTGCAAAAAGAATGGTTTAAAGGATAGTTCAATAAGGTCTCCTTGGATGATTGCATTAGTATCTGCTTTTATGGGGCCACTTTTATTATTGCTGCTTTTGCTTACCATAGGAACTTGTATAATAAATAGATTAATTGCCTTTGTTAAGGAACGAGTTAATACCGTTCAGGTTTTAATGCTACACCAGCAGTACCAAAGAGTTAAGTCTAAAAACCTTAAATATATAGAATCAAAAACTTAGTTCTATGATTAGAACTATTTCCTAAAAGGAGTGGGGAATGAAAGGCTCCATTTAGAAAAAATATCATAAGCCCCTAGCAGCTAGCTAATAGTTAAAACAGCCAGCTAATAGTTAAAAAGAAAAAGTATATTTTACTGCAGCTTACAGCTTAGGAATGTAAGATATGCGATAAGCCCACCCCATCTTATCTATACTGTCTGGGCCAGAGCGCCTTGACCCGGGAGCTTACTGACTACACCTGGTATTTTATCTAACACTTGACTACAGAATGTACTTTTCAAATGATTTTGTAATTTTCTGTAAACGCATGCAATTTAGCCCAAAACCCCCTAACTAATGGTCTTTTCCCTATAAATACCCTCAGTTTCAGTGGCTCGGGGCCGAACTCCTATACGAGTCGGCCCCAGTGCACTGGCTCCTTAATAAACTTTTTTGCTCAAGGACGTAGTCTCTCGTGGTACTTGATGTCGCTTATCCCGAGGTTGATTGAGGGTCTCCCCTCGGCGGGGGTCTTACAGTATAACAAAGTATATTAAGCACTTTATTTTAATTTTTTGAAGAAACACACAATTTAGTATGTGAAGAATTAGATAAATAGCTACATTGTACAGTTAATTCTAAAAAAGACAGGTCTACAAATTAAATATTCTCCAACAGCTTTTGGTAGGCATCTACCTTTAGTTAACTGACTGGAAAAATACTGCTGTGTGGTAAACCAAGACATTAATCACCTACATATATATTTTGTAGTTACTCAATTAGAGGAGTATACAAAATGAGTATATAGTTCAAAATAAAAGTGTACTTGTACAATGCTAATTTACTAAGATTTCAGATATCTGACTTCCTTCTTTTTTAATGCATATTGATAATGTCTACTGACTTTTGCTATATACCCCCAGCCCTATTTATTTATTTTTTGTTTGTTTATTTATTTATCTTTGTGTAGTACTGGTGATAGAACCCAAGGGCTTTCTATTTCTGGGCTACACTCCTAGACCTATTTTATATTCTATTTGGAAACAGCGTCTCACTAATTTGCTGAGAGCCTCACTAAGTAAGGATCTGAGGTTGGCTCATTACTCTTTGATTTATTCTTTATTTTGAAACAAGGTCTCCACAGAGTTGCAAAGGGCTTCACTAAGTAGCTGAGTCTGTCCTTGAACCATGATCCTCCTGTCAGCCTCCGAAATGCTGGGATTACAAGCTTAGGCTACTACACCTGGCTTCCAAACGGTTTTCGTTTGGTCTTCCTTCAAGTGATAATAGATTATTCTTTCATTATAATAAATGTCTCTTCAGACTTTTCCACATACTATACCAGAAGACTTCAAACTTAACTTGTTTCAATGTTCTATTTTTGTCTTTTCCTTTATCTTGGTGATAATAATTACTTTATAAAGTTATTGTAATATTTAAAAAAAATTTCAAGAAAGAAGTTTAATATGATACTTGATTCAAGTAAAATTTCAATAAAATTATTATTTTATTATGATGATCATTTGAGTATTAAAGTATATGGCTCTGGTTCACTGGAAATATATGGGAGTTATATTAATACATATTCAGTATAGCTTCAAGTATTACAACTTGAAACTAATAAATAGTTTCATTAATGGTACATATATAAATTATTGCCTATATAATATGTATTCTATCCTTCTAGAAAATGAATGGCACATGCATTATTTCATATGGAAGGTGAAGCCATTTAGTACTGACTGTCTAGAGTAGTGTGAAGAAATAGTCTAAGCTCAACTTCAAAAGGAAAAAGAATAGGAAAAAAGAATGTCTTACGATGTGACATTCAAATGTCCAAATGCTCTGAAATGTAGTCATGTATTAACTCAGAAAAGAAACTATATACCTGAGTTCCCTTATTTTGATAACAGAAGAATTAGTTTTCAGATGTGATCTGTAACCCAATGCTCTCTGCACTAAGGAATAGCATTTCCAAGAATAGACTTTGATGACTGTTGTATTCACTGAAGGAAAGTTTGTGAGGGAATTGATTGGACATTTATATAATAGCAAGCTTCATAGAAGGGCAAGAAAAAAGTGACTTTTTCATCTTACTGCCAGGAGTAACTGGGCCTATACTGAGAAATTGGGTTGATCCTAGGAATCCTGTGAATGCTGATAATGATTCTCTTTTTTATTTTGACTATTAGAAATTTTAGAGACAATTGTGTTGGTTCAATGATAATAAATGTTCTGGTGAAACTTTACAGGATTATTTTTGTCTTGAAATTTCATTCTGGGCTTTATTTTCTGCTTCCTGTGTTTTGGGAAACTGTCTTTCATTCCTTATAGATTTAGTTATTTTATCATATTTTCTTTTATGTGTGTATAGAGTATTAAATACACATAATTAAATATATAACACCTTAATTTCTAAAGGAAGAAGATACAGCTTACATAACAATATAAAATTAACAAACTGAAAATGCTTACTAATCAAAGTACTGGTATTTTTCTGTACCATGAATTTTTATAATTAATCTTAAAATTTTTTCAAGTGCCTATTAGCTTTCAGGCACTTTTCAAGATGCTGAGGAAAGAGCAGTAAACAAGTATAGCAAAAATAATTAGTAAAATTGTGAAAGTGAGTATGAGGTAGTATTAAGAAAAGTAAAATGAACTTTTTAGGAGTAATTCTAAGTGGTTTAAATTTCCATAACAATGGGTGCCAAGTTGATAAAAATAGACAAGTATGGCTGTGTTAATGGCCCTCAAAAAATTAAAACTGTGGAAACCAAAAAAATTTCTCTTTGGCAAAAGTTCATTATTAAACAAGAGAGTTGTTAAAAGGTGTTTAATTTTATAGATATAAAATTGTGGTCTTATTAAGAAAATATATTATCAGAGAGTTTGCTAAAATTAGAATAATATGAATCTGAAAATCTTTGGTGCTGATTCCTTTTTGCTTTTATTATTGAAATATTTAAAAAATGTTTTGATGTAGTAATATATATTAGGAATGAAGTCATTATATCACCAATGATTGAAAAATCCCTATAAAATATAATTGTGGCCTTAGAGAGAGTGCTTACTAAGTCTAAAGATATTTAAACAAACAAAAAAAAGACTAAAATATTCTACTTGCCAGAGTTTGCATTTTCAAATCAATAATTAATCACTTCATTATACTGGATATATTTAGCTAATTTTGCCTATTAGTTTCTTCTTTTTATGGAAGGATATATTCAAGTTTGAATCCAGGGAGATTTCATCTTTTAACTGCACACCCCCCCCCCTTCTTGAGAAAGTCTCGCTAAGTTGCTGAGCGTCTCACTGAATTGCTGAGGTTAACCTTGAAATGGTGATCCTCTTGTCTCAGATTCCCATGAATTGGTATTACAGGCCTGCACTAGAGCTCCTGGATCACCTTTTAGTTTGTAAATAAACTTTTAGAAATAATTTTAAATATACTGAAAAAGTATAGGGCATTCGTATACACTTTTCAGCCAGTTTCTTCTAATCTTACATAATCACAGTGCAGTTTTAAAACAATAACATTGGTATGTTGTTATTACTGTTGTTGTTGTTGTTGTTGTTATTATTATTATTATTATTATTATTATTATTATTATTATTATTTTGCAGTACTGGGGATGGACCAAAGGGCATTTTATATCTGAGCTATATCCCCAGGCCTATTTTTTAGTCTTTTATTTTTGAAACAAACAGGGTCTCAATAAGTTGCAAAGGGCCTCACTAAGTAGCTGAGGCTTTCTGTTAACCATGATCCCCCTATCTCAGCCTCCCAAATTCTTGTTATTATTAACTGAAGTTAATAATAATAATAATAATAATAATAATAATAATAATACCTTTCTTCAGATTTCCACTAGTGTTCTTTGTTCTTGGATTCAATTTAGTATGTCACATTCTATGTCAACTTTCACCATTTCAAGGAAACAGACTGAAATTCATATCAGATAGCGCTGGCTTTCAAGTACTGGTAATTGTATAGAAGATAATTTTTGACTAGTAAGTTACTATATTGAAGCTTGTTTTCATCA
Organism: Muscardinus avellanarius; assembly: GCF_963383645.1. Classification (NCBI taxonomy): domain Eukaryota; kingdom Metazoa; phylum Chordata; class Mammalia; order Rodentia; family Gliridae; genus Muscardinus; species Muscardinus avellanarius. Next base: position 55,641,391 of record NC_137789.1, on the reverse strand, counting down.
TTTGTAAATCAAGTTAATGTAGTATATAATAGCATATATTTCAGTAAGATAGTGAGTGCAAGAATTAAATAACATCATCAATGTAAACTGTTTATAAACTGTCTGACACACATGCTCCCTCAATATATGTTTAGTTTCTCATAAGATCTTAAGTCTTCTTTTCACAAACTTTCACCACTTAGTTTTCTTTCTTTCTTTCTTTCTTTTCTTTTTTTTCTTTCTTTTTTTTTTTTTTTTTTTTGGTGGTACTGGGGTTCCTGGAAGCCTCCGGGCTACACTCCCAGACCTATTTTTTATTTTTGGAAACAGGGTCTCTTAAGCCAGCGCCCTGACTTTGAACCTATGCAATCCTCCTGTCTCCACCTCCCAAGCGCAGGGATTACAAGCGTGCGCCACCATGCCTGGCGCTCACCACTTATTTTTCTACAGAGATTCCCCAATCATGCAAACATTTAAAATCTGTCAATGTGTGCTAAAATGCAAAATGGTGTTGTGCTGTGGTTGGAGATGTATGTGAATAGCTGCAGAGGCCTGGGAAGACATGAATGGAAAGTGACTGAGAAAAAAGCTTCCAAGGAGGTTTTCACTGGTGCATTTTATATGGAATGGCATTTAGTGGACAAAGGTGGATTACAAGCAAACTAATAAAGTACATTGCACTTTATAGTTTTTTTCTGTTCTATAAAATTCCTAATGCATATCCTATAATAATGACCTAATTAGTGATCTAAAAAAGTTCAAAGTTCTAGGCATCAGTATTATTACTTTTTTGCAGGGTGTTACTTTGCTTTATTTTAGGGAAAGGTTTTTTCAAACATAGTATAAATTACATACTTTATATATTTTTTGAGATTATAATTTATAAGATAACTCTGATACTTAGTTTCAGTTAAATTGATAATTTGAATTTTTATCAAGTTTATTTTTGTTTTATCTCCAAAAAAGCACATCTTGTTACGCCAGACTTTTAGAATTTCCTTTTGGTCTCATCTTAAACCCTAATTCACACAGTTTCTAAAAGTGTCTCACTCCTGTTTTGGAAATGTCAGTACTGCTTAGGTTAAAACCCAGTAACTCATCACAATTTCATTGGTATCATTTTGTAAATGAAACTGATGATTTCTTTATTTTTCATACATTTTTATTTCTTTCTATTGCAAATTAAAAGTGACTTACAATGCAATGAGTTTTATAATCAACTTGAATTATATAAAATAATCACATATGATGTCAAGAATCACTTGCTGATGGTAATAACTTCATGCTTACTGGGTTCGAAGATTGTCTCGTGTGTCTGTTTGAGGGACAATATTGCAAACAATAGATGAAAGATGCTACCACAGGAGTGATCTAAAAATGGCTGAAGCTATAGGAAGAATTCTTATTTGGTCAAAATCACTATTTCAATTATAATTCTAATATAACAAATAAATGAAAAACTATTCATTTGTTGATGATATTTTATTATGCTAGGAGTTCATTCAAAGATGCAGTTAGATGTGATAGCTTGGATTGTGCACTGAAAATTGTTCTGTTTACTGAATTGCAAAATTGCTGCTCTCAATAAAAATATATTTTAACCTTTCATAAAACTAGGAGCTATTATTTCAACATAGTTATCATTAATAAAGAAATCCAGTTTTTTCTTTGACTGCTTATACTTATGTCTTATCCTGTTTGATCATGACAAAAAACATGGTTTTGTGAAAATCACCCAGATTGTAACAGATATATAAACTTTTGTTATATTAGAAAATATATTTCTGAATAATTTTTATTAACAGTTCATTTTCTTCCATAATAAGATTATTTTAACATACTTACCAAATAAGCTGTTATTATAATAAATTTATTATATATTGAGAATGAAAGTGAATGTGCTTTGGAGTAATGAGGGAAGGTAGTCTATCATAAAAGCAGTATCATGAAGAACTACCTCCTAACAAGTGTCAGGACAAGAGGGCTGAAACTGGTGAATGAGTCATTTGGAATGACTGCTTCAGGAGAAAAATTAAACATACCAGTATAAAAAATTCACAAGAAGCCAATTATGGAGGCACACACTTGTAATCCCAGTAGTTGGGAGGCCCAGACAGGAGGATCACGGTTTGTGGAAGGCCTCAGCTACTTAGTGAGGCCCTTTGCAACTCAGTGAGACTCTGTTTCAAACTAAAAAATAAATAATAGGGTTGGGAATATAGCTCAGAAGTAAAAGGTCCCTGGGTTCCATCCCTAGTACTGCAAAAAGAAAGAAAAAGAAATTACAAAAAAACACCTAGCCTTTCTGTATGCATCTAATTATCTGTTCAGTTAAAAACTGGATATTGAAAACCATCATATCTAGACTTGGGAAGATGAATATTCAGGAATATTTATTTATATACCTTTTCATTATTTTTTCATTATTTAGATTATTTAATTTGTTATTAACTTTATAAAGAAAAACTAAAAAAAACATTTTCCTTTCAACAAACAAATTTGTGATCATATTATTAGGAATAATAATGCTATAGTCATTGTAGTCAATAAGACAAATCCCCTGGTTCTCACCATGTTCATAATATTGAAGAACAGTTATGACAGAATTATATAAAATAATATTACATATTCAGAATAAAACACATCCTACATATATTGTCTTGTACTCTTCACATTATTAATATGTAGATGCAAAAATTATGTAAATGATAATATCTTCAATTTCATTTGCATAAACATTTTTACTCTAGGCAAAATTACAAGGACACTCAGAAATATTTAGATTAAATGTATTAGAAAACATAGATTTGATTTTTTTTTTTTTTTTTTTTTTGGTGGTACTGGGGTTCCTGGAAGCCCTTCTACCTCCGGGCTACACTCCCAGACCTATTTTTTTTTTATACCTTTTTATTTGGAAACAGGGTCTCATAAGCCAGCGCGCGCGGGATTACAAGCGTGCGCCACCACGCCCGGCTAGATTTGATTTTTAAGAGACAAATAAGAGCTGGGCGTGGCGGCGCACACTTGTAATCTCCGCGCTTGGGAGGTGGAGACAGGAGGATCACGCAGGTTGGAAGCCAGACTAACTGGCTTAAGAGACCCTGTTTCCAAAAAAAAAAAAAAAGTATAAAATAGGTCTGGGAGTGTAGCCCGGAGGTAGAAGGCCTTCCAGGAACCCCAGTACCACCCACACAAAAAAAGAGACAAATAAGAAAATCAGAATTTGACCATAACCTATTCATTAATATATATTAGTTCAGTAATTTAAAGGAGGAAACAATTAGTCTCCTCAGACCAGGCAAAACAATTCTTGTTCGTTGTCACTCTCACTTTCAAACTTTTTCTTTCACATTCTGCAAGCACATCATTGTAGGGATGTGCTAGGCAGGGACATATTACTCTGGTTACATTTTCACTTCTTAGCACAGTACCTAACACAGAATAGGCACTATTAAATTTTTGTTGGTTAATGAACCAGTGAAACATTCAGTTATGGTTTGATACTACTATCACTAACAATTGACCAGATGCTTACTACTCTGGCCCTGAATTTGAATTTATACAAACATTTGTTAAAATATGTCATTCTGTTGGAATTCTTTCAAGGAGGAAAAAATGTTCATAGCTATATAATCTGCTAATTAAGGTTATCCATCAAGGTAAATATTTAAACTGAAATTACAGTTTATGCATTGAGCACTTTTCAATTTGGTTGATGTGAAGTAGATCTTAAGAAAAAAATAATTTCTATTTATAAAGACTAAATATAATTTTTTAATCTATGGAGTCAGGAACCAATTGTGTCTGGAAATGACCTGGTAAAAGAATTGTCACTTTTTGGAGACTTTAATTTAACTACCAGCTTTTTCAAACCTTAAAATTTTTAAGTCAATATTTCAGAACGAGTAGAAAGTTTTTGAGACTGCCATTAGGAAAAAAGCATGTCTATAATGTACATGTGTGTACTTGTGCACACTTAGAAGGATTTACAAATTCTCTTGCTCTCCTCTACTTAAAATTTTTAATGTGGTTACTAGAAAATATTATCAGAAATGAGGCTACTTTATTTTAATATGTTTAATTTACTTTCAAGGAAAATAATGTCACATTAATAATGACACAATATTAATGTGAGGTTTGTAAATTATTTTGCATATTCAGAAACCCAAAATGTAAAATTTTTCCATTTGCAAGCTTTATTACCAATACTTGACAGTAATTCAAATGGTAATCCAAATAGAAACTATATATAGTTTATATGCTTTATTTATTCAAGTAGTATATATTAGGTTTGTGCAGTAAAGAGATGAGAGAAACCAGTGAGTGTGGTGCCAGATTTATTGTGATCCTCTCAGGAATGAGGGCTGGACAGTCCTGAAGGCCTGGGAACCCATCTGAGGCTAGAGGAAAAATTCCTCTCTTTTTAAGGTATACATCTTGGGGGTGGGACTATGTGTGGGAACGCCGCTTCTCTCATGATATCGCCTGCCTCACAATACTGCCCACCTGCCTGCCTAGCACAGTTTCCTCCTCCTTCTCCAGGATTCCGGCTCCTGCGGGAAAGGGGTAAGGGACCCGACTTGCCATCCTGGCCTTTTGGTGATAATGGGCAGAGATTCGAATCTTAAACTACTTCCTGCTGTCAAGGGACATCTTAAGGGGGGCCCTCAGCCAGAAGAGGTCGGGTCCTCCAGAAGTGGGCAGGTGGGAGTATGGCTGCAGCGTGAGTTGGAGGTTTCCCTGGACATCTTGGGTTAAGGGCTGGGGAATGAGACAGTTTGATATCTGGATTTTCAATGAATAACAAATAAAGTTCCTTGATGCAAGGAGGTGAGAGAAGAGGGAGTGCTTGAGGAGAGAGCAAGTCCTGGAGTCTATGTGGGGAAAAAACCTCCAGGGGCATCCAAAGACAAATTTTAAGAGCCTCTTTTGGGAGCGTGGCTGCTGCTGCCAGAGCCCTGAGGCAGGGTGGCCACTCATGAGTGGTAGCGTCAAGTTGTTTAGATAAATAGGCCACTGGTGCCTGGGTTGGTCCCAGGGGTTGAGTGAGCTCTCCTGTGGCTATCCCTTCCCTCTCATCAGTATAGAAAAAGAAGGCCTTAGTGGGATTGGGGAGTGCCAAGGGGGTGGGATTTAAGGAGGGCTTCCTGGAGAGCCAGGAAGGCTTGGCGAATGACCAAGGGCGAAGTGAGGGAGCCAACCGGGGTTTCCTTAATTGCCTCATGTAGTGGCTTAGCTAGAATGGCAAAGTTGGGGATCCAATGCCTGAGCAACTCTACAAAACCCAGGAAAGATTGGATCTGGTCAGCTGAGGTGGGCAGCTACAGGTCTAACTGGTCAACAGTCAGTCCTTGGGTGTTTGGGGTAAGATGTAGGCCTAGATACCACACCTCAGGCACTGATAACTGGGCTTTATGTGGGGCCACCCTGTAACCCCTGCTTCCAAGGAAATTAAGGAGAAGGATAGGATAGTGTGCCGTTTGGACACTTCTAGGGAGGGACTACAAAGTAAAAGTTCATCCACATATTGTAACCAAGAACTAGGCTCCAAGGGACACTGGAGGAGGTCCTGTGCTAGAGCCTATCCAAAGAAGTGTGCGATATCTTGAAAACCCTGGGGGAAGATGGTCCAGTTTAGAGCAACCTGGGTATCAGGGTGCTCCCAAGTGAAGGCAAAAAGGGGATATGACTCAGTTTGCAGAGAAATTGTATAAAATGCATCCTTTAAGTCGAGACTGAAAAGTGGGTGGTATTGGGGGGAATCTGAGATAAGAGGGTATAGGGATTAGGGACAACTGGGTGGACCACAGCATCATTAATTAAACGGAGATCCTAGACTAAATGGTAAGTCCCATTAGGCTTTTTAACTAGGAGAATGTGGTTATTATAAGAAAAATTAGTAGGGATAAACAGTCCCTGGGCCAGGACAAGAGAAATAATGGGTTTAAGCCCACATCAGTGAAGGAGGGATATGGGACACTGGGAGCGGGCAGGGAAAATAGTGGGGTCACATAGGACAATACAGACTGGGGTATGGTGGGTTGCTACAACTGAGGTGCTGGTACCCTCTACTATAGGGTCAACCAAATATATTGGAAGAGAAGGTTTGGCTTCCCGGTCATCAATTGTAGCTGCAGCCATTAAAAGTATATTAGAGAAAACAGAAGCCATTGGGAAATTAAATGAAAGTTCAGCCCCAATTTTGGTTAAAATGTCTCTACCTAAAAGGGGGGGGAGAACATGAAGGGATAATCAGGAATGGATGGTTAACCATAAAGGTCTCCAAATGGCATAAAAGGGGGCCTGTAGTAGGTGGGCAAGAGGACATGCCGTCAATCCCCTGACCCAGGATTTGGAAAGGGAAACTAGGTCCTGAGAAGGAAGGGAGGACAGAGCAGGTTGCTTCCATATCAATCAAGAAGGAGATTGGCTTACCTGCTACCAGGAGAGTTACCCTTGGCTCAGCTTGAATAATACAAGTGGCTGAGGCCAGGGCATTTCAATCTTCAGCCAGGCCCAGTAGGGCCAACAGTGGGGCCTGGTTTGGAAGGTTGGTTTCCCTTTGTTGAGGCACCTGAGATTCACCCCTTTTCAAGGGCACTCACTTTTCCAGTGTCCTCCTTGGCCACCAACGGGAACAGCCTGGTCGGTGGATGTGGCTGAGGTCAACCACATGCCCAGTGACCAGTGAGTCCACACTTGAAACAGGCTCCTGGAGGTGGCTGCCATTGCTGCCGTTCTTCCCTAGGTGACACTAGTCGCCAGAGTGCTGACTGTCCTCAGCTGGCCACAGGGGTGCTACCAGGGCTCGGGCCTGTAAATCTGCCATCTGGTGAAATCGGAGTGTACACTCCACTTCTGCCTATTCCTCTCTGGAATTAAAACCTTTAAATGCAGCTGGGCATGGTGGCGCATGCTTGTAATCCCTGCACTTGGGAGGCAGAGACAGGAGGATCACGCAGGTTGAAAGCCAGCCTTGCTGGCTTAAGAGACCCTGTTTCCAAATAAAAATATAAAAGATGTCTGGGAGTATAGCCCAGAGGTAGAAGGGTTTTCAGGAACCCCAGTACCACCAAACAAACAAACAAACAAACAAAAACAAAAACAAAAACTTTAAATGCTATGTTTACCAAATCTCAGATAGGTGTTTAAGAATCATCCACAGCCTTTCTTAATTTTATCTGAATATCTGGGCTGATTGCCCAATAAAATGTGTTGCCAATACTACTAAGCTTGCCTCAGAAGATGGATCAAAGTGGGTATAGAGGGTAAAGGCCTCTTGCAACCAAATAAGATAAAAACACTGGACCCTGAGTGGTTCCTTAAGTTTATCTTAATTAACCACTTTGTGGGAGGCATCTCACATGCCATCAAGAAGGCAGAGTATCATATGATTCTTCTTTTTTATTCCCTCACCCCTGTCATTATAATCCGAATGGGGATCCTCAGAAGGAACTGTAGCTGTTTCGGTAGGGAGCCGTGGATTGGTTAGGTGAGCCTGATCGGCCCATTCCCTGGCAGCCTTAAGAATATGATCTCATTTGTCTGGAGTTAAAGAAGAGGTTAAAATGACATGAAGATTCCTCCAAATAAATCATATGCTTGTATAATATGTTGGAATTCCTTAATAAAACCAGGGGGATTGGGGGGAAAAGAACCCAGTGTCTTTTCAAGTTGAGCAAAGTCAGGAAGGGAAAAAGGAACATGGATATGGACCACGCCTACTATACCAGCCACCTCATGAAGCGGGGCCAAGAGAGAAGGGGGGTCTCTGGAACGGATATGGTGACCTACAGGAGAAGGCAAGGGGGAGGTAATGGTTGGTCCCTTAAGGGATGAAAGCAAAGAAGAAAGGAGTGGGTTAGAGTGGGAGGCTTCCCCAGAATAAGATGGTAAGGAGAGGTTTTGTGGGTCAGGGTCATCAGAAAATGGGCCCTGTAACCCAGCCAGGACAGACTCAGGCATCCATGTGTCATCACAAAATGGCAAACATGAGTCAGCAGAATAGCAGACCTGTGACCCAGAAAGACCACCAGCTGGTGCCTGTGAGTTGCCACGTGATGACCAAGATGTGGCTGCAGCTGGTGAGAATCCCCAGCCAGCATGACTGGAGCAGTAGAGCTGGGAGGGGTGGAAAGGGAAAGCCGGGAACTCATGCACAGAAAAGCCTGAATGTACAGAACCTCTGACCTGCCCATTTGCAAAAGTTACTGAGGTTAGTCAACATTTTAATATCTAATGTACCCATCTCAGGCCACCAAGAACCATTACCCAACTCATAAATGGGCCAGACCTTTCTGCAGAAAAAAATGAGCCACTCAGGGCACAGTTCTCCGAATAAACCTAGAGTCTGGAGATTAAGCAGAGTATGGACTAGTGAAGACTTGGAAGTCTATCTTTGATGGCTTCCCCCATGACTGGACAGCGGGTGAGGACATAAACAGGAATTTGGCATCCCAGGATCCTACCTAACATCCGGAATCAATGTGGTTCTGTTAGAGAAAGATGTCTTTGTTCCCTTTACACAACCGCAGGGCAGCCACTACCCCCAGAGAACTTGGACACCAAATATTTGGGTTTATTTAATAGCCATGAGCCCAAGTCTGGAAGAGGCTAACAGCCAGAACCCGCTTGCCCAAGGAAGGGGAAGCTTACCACAGTGTAGTGTTATCAGCTAGTGCTGACTGGAACTGAAGCGCTGAGAGGCTGCAGAGCCGGGGGGCACGCTGTGGAGCTGTTGGATGGATTCAGGGCTGGATGAGATTTATGATGCCTTCCAGGGAGTGGCTGGGTGGTATCCAAGATGGTGGCTGGCTCTCTGGGCTGGATGGAAGTCAAGGTGACCGCCAGGTGATCCTAGAAGGAATGTCTGGCTGGGTGGTAAGATGGCCCAGCACTCAGGGCGAGCGTGCAGCTGGGCAAGATTGCCCCGGCTCTCAGGGAGAGCGTGTGGCTGGGTAAGATGGCCACCAGTCCCTGGTCTGGGCAGGCATGGGGCAGCGACAGCGGTTTCGGGGTTGCAACAGTTTCCAGAGCGGTGGCAGTTCTGGAGCCATGGTGTGGTGGTCTAGTGAAAAAGCGGCGGTGGAGTGGGCATGGTCCCAGCGGATCTGTGCACCCGGATGGATCTGGGAAAGTAGAGGTTTAAGCCAAGGTGGGAAAAAAAAATTTAAAGTTTAATTAAAAGAAAAATCATCCCGGGTTCAGCAACAGATGTTAGGTCTGCACAGTAAAGAGACTAGAGAGACCAGGGAGCACAGTGCCAGATTTATTGAGGTTCTCGGGGATGGGGGCTGGACAGTCCCGAGGGCCCATGGGTCCATCTGAGGCTAGAGAGAAAATGCCTCTCTTTTAAGGTATACATCATGGGGGTGGGATTACACATGGGAATACTGTTTCTCTCGCGATATCGCTTGCCTCGTGTTACTGCCCACTCGCCTGCCTACCAGAGTCTTTTCCTCCTTCTCCAGGGTTCTGCCTCCTGCGGGGAAGGGGGGAGGGACCCGACTTGTCATCATATTCTGCATTCATTAGCTTGAGGGACAAATAAACTTTAGAACATGTGAGTGTTTTTTTTTTTTTTTTTTTTTTTTTACTAAGTTTAGCACAGCTAGAAGTTATGGACTGAAATATATCCTGTCAAAATTCATATACTGATATCATAGCCTTTAGTACCTCAGAATGTGACCATAGGAAATACTAAATTTAAAGATATAAATAAGGTGGAACAAAGTCATATGCATTGGCCTTAACCCAATATAACTGATGTCCTTATAAAATGAGTAGATTAGCATACAATGCATGTTAGGAGGCACAGGAAGGAGACAGCCATCTATAAGCCAAGAAAAGGGCCCCACAATAAAAGCAACCCTGCCACAAGTTCTACTGTTCTACACTGAGGAAAATTTAGTTCCTATCAATATATCATATATTTAAAAAAGAATTACAAAAGAGAAGCTTAATGGCTCTAATCACAAAATAAAGATAAGGAGATGAAAACATTTATTACCCAGATTTTTTTGTTTGTTGTTTTTGTTTGCGAAACTGGGGATGAAACCCAGGGGCATTCTACCTCCGAACTATACCCCCAGCCTTGTTTTTTATTCTTTATTTTGAAACAGGGTCTCACTGAGTTGCACAGGGCCTCACTAAGTAGCTGAGGCTTTCCACAAACCTGTGATCCTCCTGTCTCAGGCTCCCACATGTTGTGATTACAAGCGTACACCACCAAACCCAGCTTAATTATCCTGATTTTATCAGTATACATTATATACATTTATTGAAATACCATCTCATTAATATATACTATTATAAAATGTTTAACAAAAGATTGTGTTTAGAATGTTGAGAGATAAAAATTTGAACTATTCTGATTTGATCTTCACATACTTTATACATGTATTGGATTATCATACTATACTCCATAAATTTATATTTTAAAATAATTATCAATAAAAATAAGTTCATTAAAAAATCAACTCTATCAATACCGTGATATGGAATTTTCAGCTTGTAAAGCTCTAGCAAATTAATAGTGTTTTCTTTTCCAGATTATTCTTCCAATAAACTATTACAGAACTGATGATTATATCTGCAGTGCTGAAAAAAGGTAATAAATAAATAGATAATTTAAAAGATCATTCATTTGATTCATCTCTTTATATACTTTGTGAAGCTTTCTTTTGATGGAATTTTATAAAATGTAAACAATGTTAAGTTTAATTCTCCAAATATAATTAAATACCTGAATCTATTCAACTACCTCTTCTTAGGGGTGGAGAACATGGTTGATTCTTTCTTTCACTTGGTAGATTCCCTTATAATGGCAGTATTTTCCTTCGCTACAATGGCCAAAAATCTACTGGGAAAAATGAAACAAGAAAGAGAGAAAAAGAAAAAAAGAAAAAAGAAAGAGATGAAAGAAAGAAAAGGTAAAAGAGAAAGAAAGAAAGAAAAAGAAAGAAAGGAAGGAAGGAAGAAAGAAAGAGGGAAAGAGGAAAAAAAGTGGTTTATTTCTCCTTAGCCAAGGGAGGACTGCATTCAAATATCTTTTCTGATCAAGAAAAAAACTAAATGTTATAAAAGAAATAACCTCTGAAATCCCAAATAGTTTCTTCACTGTTTCCTTGTAGATCTGTTCAGACAAAGGGGAATAAGAAGTCCTTTCTTGTTTGCAATTTTTCTTTAGATTTGCCACTTGATGTTGTTTTAACCTGGCCTCTAACTTATTTATGAAGGTGTCTTGAATTATTTGTATCATTCCATTTGCTTTCAGTCTACTCACATTATTTCAAGGTTAGTCTCTCTGAATTCATTAATGTTTTGTGCAGAATGATCATTTTTGATTTCCCAGTTGCAGCCAAAGAGGCTGTGCCATTTCTTAATATCCATCAGTATCACTTTTCTCCAAGGTTTTTTAGAAACTGCTAAGGAGACTGAAAATAGCAGTGATTGTAGTCTTTTTCAGTACTATTCATCATTTAAGAAAACATCTTCAACTTTGAAACATCCCAATTTCTCTTAGTTCCCTTCAAGAAGCATGTCCCGAAAAGAAATTCCTAAGTTTTTTAGACAGATTAAAATCTACAAAATTTAATCTATGAATTTATTTATTTATTTATTTATTTATTTATTTATTTATGCAGTAGTGGGGATTGAACCCTGGGGAATGCTATTTATGACCTACACCCTCAGTCCTATTTTTCATTCTTTATATTTTATTTTTTATTTTTTACTTTTTTGGTGGTACTGGGGTTCCTGGAAGCCCTTCTACCTCCGGGGTACACTCCCACGGGCTACACTCCCAGACCTATTTTATATATTTTTATGTGGAAACAGGGTCTCTTAAACCAGCGTGGCTGGCTTTGAACCTGCGGGATCCTCCTGTCTCTGCCTCCCAAGAGTGGGGATTACAAACGTGCGCCACCATGCCCAGTGTTTCATTCTTTATTTTGAAACAGTGTCTCACAGATTGCAAAGGGCCTAAGTACCTGAGTCTGTCCATGCACTGTGATTCTCCTATCTCAGCCTCCCAAATCCTGAGATTACAAGCATGTGCCACCACACTCGACTTTCCTGAAGATTTTGATTCATGATTAATTGAAATCATAAATGTTTGGCCACTGATATAAAAAGTTCATGTGCTAAAAGTCTCAGCAAATTTTATAACCATGCCCAGCTGTGGATTTATTTAATAAACATGTTCCAATGTATGGATGAGATGTTGGGTCACATTGTAAGTACACAGGAAAACTGTAACAGTTTCTGTCCTCAAAAACCAACAAAACAAATCAATGATAAAAACAATATGCATACTTTTAAATTGTGTTTTATATCAGTGAAATGACAAAATGATTTTCCCTAGTTTCTGAAACCTTTTTTTTGTTAACATTATGAACATTTATAATGCAGCACAATTTATAGCTTCCTTGATTTCTATTATTATTTTCAGTATAAATATTCCAGTTTCTTTCTAGTTCCTAGTTTCAAAATCAAAATAAGATTTACTTTTTTTTAGGAAAATGGAAAATATAATGTTTGTCTTGTGGATTTTCATTTATGATATTATAATATTATATGTATAGAAGAGAACATATGTAAACAATTACCTATATATAAACATGCATATGATATATGTGTAGGTATATATGCAATATACATTTTCAGCATCCTGCTTTGTTTTACTCTCCAAGCGAGATCTGTTGATATCTGCTATTGCATTTAAATGAGCTCTCTTCATCTGCCTCTTTTCTTACATATTTTGTGTATTCAATTGTGCTGATGGTATTCTAGAAGGCATTAATGGATTGTATTCAAAATGATGTGGTTTGTTCAAATTATTTTCTGTCTTTATAACTGAGATGGAATAGTATTCTTATTTTTTCTTTGATGATTTAAAATTGTAAGAGTTATCCAGCTATTGCTTAATAAAATTTTTCAGATAAAAAAAATGTATGTATATCCATCATCATTGTACCACATAACATTCCAGTCAGTGACAGACAGCATATGACAATGATCTTTAATATTATATTGTTCTATGATATCATTCCTACTTCAGTGTGTGTAATTGCATTTTATGGTTCTAACAATGACTTATTATCTAACAAGGTAATTTTCTGAGCATATCACTATATTTAGGCAGCTAATGGCAATTTACATATGTGTTTATACATGTATAATTTATTCATTTTTTAATTTAAAATCAATATTATTTTACTTTAGTAGCTTTATTTTATTAAGTACTGTACTTTAATTAAAATTATCTGTTGGAAACAGGTTGCACGCAAAATTGTCAATTATTAATAAAACTTAAGGTAACACCCTTTTAAGGAACTTTTATCATATCATGTATTTTTTTTTTTTTTTTTTTGCAGTACTGGGTATGGAACCCAAGGGCATTGTACCTCTGAGCTACACATCCAGCCCTATTTTTTAGTCTTTTTATTTTTGAAACAGGATCTCACTGAGTTGTGAAGGGTCATGCTAAATAGCTGAGGCTGACCTTCAACTGTGAGCCTCAGGTCTCAGCCACCAAACTGCTGGAATTACAAGCATGTGGTACCATGCCCAGCTCATATCACAGATATTTTTGTTAACTACTTTTATTGGTGCATTATAGTCTCATGTCATAATGCAGTTCACAGTGATTCAGGCACACAGTACTCGGTGGGCTTTCTCCTGGCTCTCTCTCACCTCCTCTTTTCCATACAGGATATTGACATTGGTTCCCTCACAGATAAACATAATATCAATGAAAACAACTTATTCTTTGTAGACTCTTGATTATTTCCTTTGATGAGCAGAATTCTTTAGTTTAATTTTATCCATCCTATTTATTAATTTTTGTTTTAAGTTTTGGAGTGTTGAAGATCATATTAAGGAAGTTTCTGTGCTTATATATTGGTATGTTGAACCTATGCCCTCTTCTAGTAACTTCAAAGTCTCTGGTCTAATTTCCAAGTCTTTGATGCTTCTTAAGTCTACTCTTGTACAGGGTGAGTGATAGGAATTTAATTCCAGTCTTCTACAAATGAATACCAGTTTTTCCAAAGACATTTGTTGAAAAGGCTGTTTTTCTCCAGTAATGTGTTTGGCATTATCATAAAAAATCTGTTGGTTACAAGTGTGTGGAATTGTGTCTATATTTTTCTATTTTGTTTCATTCAGGTATGTGTCTATTTTTTTGCCAATAGCATGCTGTTTTTATTATTATTGCTATGTAGTATAATTTCAAGTCAGGACCTGTGATGCCTTTTGCATGATTTTTATTGCTAAGAATTGCTTTGGCCATTCTGAGTCTTTTTTTTTCTCCATATAAAATTTAGGACTATTTTTTCTAAGTCTGTGGAGAATGATATTGATATTTTGGTAGGGATTGTATTAACTCTGTAGATCACTTTTGGTAGTATGACCATTTTGATAATATTTATTTTTCAAGAGCAAGATCTTTTCCTTTCAATTTTTTTCTCTTGTGTTGTTTTTTTTTTTTATTTTCATTTTAGAGTTCTTTGACACTTTGATTAGATTTATTTCTAGGCATTTTATTGTTTTTTAGGTTATTGTGAATGGAATTGTTTTGGGGGTTTATTTTTAATGAATTTATGGTTGGTATATAGAAAAAACTGCTTTTCTTAATATGGATTTTCTATTCCACTGCAGCCACAGGAATTCTCCAGGTCATTTGGCTGATTGGTCTGTAGAGTCACAGCAGTCTTGAGGAGGTAAGATATATCCATAGGAGTCTCTTTAGGAATGATCTCTTGTTTCTTGGTCCATGTTTAGCTGTAGCCACAGGATTTCACTGGGAAATTTGGCTGAGTGGTCCGGAAAATATAATTTGAGGTATTATTAACATAAAGAGAAAAATGTGATTGTTTTTGATAATAGATTCCTGCAGTCATTGACTGAACAAGATTTTTCTTTTTTGTTGGAGTTGGTCTCTGAGAGTTGTTGGGTACCAGCAACCCCCAGCCCTGGCTTATATGAATTTTTTGAAAGTTGAATGTTAAACAGTTGCCAGAGAATCAAGTGTGTGTGTGTGTGTGTGTGTGTGTGTGTGTGTGTGTGTGTGTAAATATCTACAGACACAAACAATGATAGATTAATGTTCTGAAAAATGTTTAACAGCTCTCTGAAAAAAATGCCTTGAAATGTCATATTATTAATTTCCTTGATATAAGTACTCCCAACATGGTAGATTTCAGACTGTCAATATGATGTGTACCAGCTCACAAAATCTCTACAAGTTTTACCACCAGTTTTGGGGTCAAGCATAAGCCATGTCTGGTTACTTCTATATTATGGTACAATTACATTAGAGTTGCACTCAGGATACACTAGATATTTTATAAGTTACCATTTTTATTCACAACTGAAAAGGACTATGTATAGAAAGAAAGTGCATTATAAGTTACATGACAAGTAGCGAGTGGTGCTCAAGCCAGAAGCCTGTGTGCTCACCAAAGGTGGCACCCACTGTGGCACAGCGAGTCCTCCAGACACCCGGACCAAGGCAAACAGGTATCTGAGTGTGCTCAGAGAAGCTGTGGACTCAGGGAGTGCCCAGTGTGCACCAAGGGACTCAGTAGTAACTGTGTGCACCCTGGGACCCAGCGATAATCCTGGGTTCCCAGTGTGCACTCAGGGATACGGCGGTAAACCTGTGTGCCCAGTGTGTACCCAGTGTATGCCCCAGGACCTGGCAGTAATGGTGTGTACCCAGTGTGTGCCCTGGGACCCTTCAGTAACCTTGCACACCCAGTGTGCACGCAGTGTGTGCTTCAGGACCTAGAGGTAACCGTGTGTGCCCCAGGATCCTGTGGACATCATGTGTGCCCAGTGTACACCATGGGACCCAGTGGGCTAGTCCAGTTAGAATTTCCTGAGACACAGGAAAGGTGCTCAAGGTGCTACACCTGCACAGGACCATAGTGGTTGCTCCAAGACTACTTTGGACACCCTCCACCACGGCAGGTAGGGAAGCACAGGGCTGAGTCCAGGGTGGAGAGTGCATAGGTGGTGAACTATAGTCCAGACATACGCAGAACCAAGAACTTGCACAGAATTTATTAACAGTGACACCTAATGCCCTGATACCTAAACCCAAAGCTGTCAGAGGTGAGAGAGGGGTCCAAAAACCCAGAGAGGTTAAGAAGCTGATAATAGGGTACAGAGCAAATAAGAGACATTGGATTATACTCCAGAAGCTACCACAGCAATTAGACATTCAGATGTTATATGGGCTCAACCACATATTAGTAAATTAGAAGTACTGTTTTTTTTTTCTTTTATTTGGTTTTTTATATGTTTGTTTTGTTTTCTGGTCTCACACAGTCGCTACTTCTTTTCATTTTATTTTATTTTTGTCCTTTTTTCTCTTTCTTACTTTTTTTCCTCTTGTGGTTGTTTTGTTGTTGTTGTTGTTGTTGTTGTTGTTGTTATTGTTGTTGTTGTCTTTGATATATAATAGTGAGTTTTTGTATCTTGTTTTGTTACTTTATTCATGTTTGTTTGGTCCTTTCTCCCATCCCTTTTACAAAGTTCTTCATTGTAGCCTATCTACTATCTTCTATCAAAATTCTTTTTTTCCTTACTGTATGTCCTTGTTTAATATTCAAGGTATTTCATATCTCCATACTTAAATACTTTACTAACTCCAAGGTACCTGCTATCTAACTTACTCTCACTCTCAACAAGATATTACCTTATTAAAGTTAAATTCATACTCAATCTAATCATATCTTCTACCTTATCTGACTCCTGTACCCATCACCCTAGCTCCTCCCTAAAGATCCAACCCTCACCATTGAAAAAAGTACTGCTAACCTGCTGACATATATGAATTTTCTACTACTAAGATTGGATTAGACATAATACCCACAAACGATGGGAAGACATCAGAAAAACAGGCCTGAAAACCTTGAAAATATGAGAACTAGGAATAGTGAAGAGACAACAGAAATCAAGAACACTAATCTACAAGAAATGCAAGAAGGGGACTTACTAATCTTGATCTACAATATGATGAAAGGCTTAAAACAAGTCTACAGAAAATGAAAGACAAAATAGAAACACTAAGAAAGAATCAGAAAGAGGTCTGGAATGAAATAAGAATCAATAAATGAAATGAAGGCAGCAATAGAAAGAAATTTTGGAAGATTAGATTAAGTAGAATGTCACTGCTAGAAGACAGCTCATTCAAAACTGAAAACACAGTCAACATCAAGCAACAAAACCTAAACATCCAACAAATATGGGACAATATGAAGCATCCTAACTTCTGGATAAAAGGCAATGTAGAAGGTATAGAGGTACAGAACAAGGGCATTTGTAATCTCTTCAGGGAAATAATTTCAGAGAATTTTCCAAACATGGAAAGAGACTTGGATCTTCATGGCCAGGAGACATACAGAACACCATTAAGACAGGATCAAAGAAGAACCTCCCAACACCATATAATAATGAAAATGACAAACATAGAGAGCAAGGAAAGAATCTTAAAAGCAGTGAGTAAAAAAAGACTGGTGAGATATAGAGTCAAAACAATAAAAATCACCCCAGACTATACAACTCAAGTAATGAATGCCAGGAGAGACTGGTATGTTGTGATCCAGACCCTGGAAAAAAACAACTTTCAAGCAAAATTGCTATATCCAGCAAAACTATTATTCAAAATTGTTGGAGAAACAAAAATGTTTCAAGATAAGCAGAATCTCAAAAAATTCATGAATTCAAAGCCAACACTAGAAAAAATATTAAAAAAATAAACCATAAAGAAGAAAAAAGAAGCTGACATCAGAACCAGAGAAGCGATGAAGCTGATCAGCAGGGCATCTAAGTAAAGAAGAAATAATATTATATCCAACAACAACAAAAAAAAACCCACAAAATAATAGAAAACAAAAACCACATTTCAATAATAACTGAATGTCAAAGGACTCAACTAACCAATCAAAAGATATAGACTGGCAATGTGAATTTAAAAACATAATCCAAATATATACTGTTTGCAAGAAACTCACCTTATATCCAAAGAAATTCACAGATTGAATGTGAAAGGATGGAAAAAGATATATCATGCTAATGGAGACCAAAAACAAGCAGGGGTAGCAACATTGATATCCAAAAAAACAGACTTTAAGCTAAAACACATCAGAAGAGGCAAATCAGGGCACTTCCTTTTATTAAAAGGAACAATCCACCAAAAAGATATAATGATAGTAAATGTGTATGCACCAAAAGTGGGTGCCACCACATTTGTAAAACAAACCCTTCAGAACATAAGATCTCAAATATACCCAAATACAATTATATTGGGAGACTTGAACACACAACTCAAGCTACTAGATCAAACTAGACCTCAGAAGATGGAAAGATCTCCTTTGCTCATTGATAGGCAGAATAAATATCATCAAAATGGCCATTCTGCCAAAAGTGATCTATAGATTCAATGCAATTCCAATTAAAATACCAACAACATTCTTTATAAGCCTAGAAAAATCAGTTATAAATTTTATATGGAAAAATAAAAGAACCAGAATAGCCAAAACAATTCTCAGCAACAAGAACCATGCAGAAGGCATCACAGTCCTGGACTTTATACTATAGAGCAAGAGTAGTAAAAACATCATGGTATTTGCACAACAACAGGCATACTGAGCAGTGGAACAGAATAGAAAATACAGAAACAAACCCACAGACATACAGTCAATTATCTTTGAAAAAGGGGCCAAACTCATTTTTTTTTTTTGTAGAAAAGCCTTTTCAACAAATGTTGCTGGGAGAACTGGTTATCCATGTAGAAAGATGAAACTGAATCCTTACTTCTCACCATGCAGAAGAATCAACTCAAGATGTATCAAGGACTTATAAATTAGAACAGAGACTGTGCAGTTATTAGAGAAGGGCATAGGCTCAGTACTCTAACATATAGGCATAGGCAGTAACTTTCTCAACAAGATCTCCAAAGTGCAGGAAATTAAAGCAAGAATTAACAAGTGGGATAGCATCAAACTAAAAAGTTTATTCTCATCAAAAGAAACCACCAAGAACTTAAAGAGAAAGCCTACATAATTGGAGAAGATTTTTACCAGCCAGCACTCAGATAGAGAGCTAATATCCAGAATATCCAAAGAGCTCAAAAGACTCCACACTAGCAAAACAAACAACCCAATCAAGAAATGGGCTACTGAACTGAATAGACACTTCATAAAAGAAGAGATACAAATACCCAATAGTTCATGAAAAGATGTTCAACATCATTAGCTATCAGGGAGATGCAAATCAAAATTACACTGTGATTCCATATAACCCAAATCAGAGTGGCAAGCATAAAGAAATCAACAAAAAATGCAGGTGAAGATGTGGGAAAAGAGGAACTCTTTTACACTTTTGGTGGGAATGCAAACTAGTTCAGCCACTATGGAGATCAGTGTGCAGATTCCTTAGAAAACTGGGAATAGATCCACCATATGATATGGCTATACCACTCCTAGGTATTTTACCAAAGGGCTTGAAATCATGTACATAACCATGTTCATAGCAGCACAATTCATAATAACCAAAATATGGAACCAACGTATATCTCCATCAATAAATGAATGAATTGCAAAATTTTGGGAAAGTCACACAATGGAATTCTATTCATCTATAAAGAAGAAAAAAATCATAGAGTTCACAAGAAAATGGAAAGACCTGGAGAATGTTAAGTGAGATCAGGCAAGCACAGAAAGAGAATGGACATATGTTTCCTCTAATATGCCCAAACTAGGGAGTAGTGGGAGTACCAGAGGGACGCCAGATAATGGAGGGGAAATCTCAGCAATGCTAGAGTCGAAGGATAGGAGAGGAAGAAGGCTATGGTTGATTAATTGAGGAGCTACATCTGAACATGTGTAAAAGTATAAATATAGAATGGTTAACCTGGATACTCATTGTTGGGAGGGGTGGAAGGGAACCCGATGGGGAAAAGGGCACCAAGCACAATCTAAATATATACCATTTTCAATATGTTCCACATATAAATAAAATATGAAAAAAGTTATATGACCTATGCCTTTTAATTAAAATGTGAGCCAGGAGATTAATTTCTGTTCACTCTCTTTAATGATTCCTTGTAATGGCAGGGTTGATATGAGGTGGACAGCACCAAAGCTTTCTATAGTTTTCAAAAATTAAATACAATATGATATTTGCAAGCCTTGAAGGTAAGAAATAGGTAGAAAAATATTAAATAATAGATGTTTTTATTAGATAGGATGTCCAGAAAAAATACCAGAAAAAAAGTTGTATTTGTTTGCTTTGTGCAGATTTTAATACTCCAATTACTTTTCTCTGAGTGTCATTAAAAATAGACTGCTGGTAGAGACATTTGACAGCATTGTCAGTGGTATACAGAATGTTTTATGTGGTCATACTATTAAAAGCAGAATGGGCCTTTGAGTTCATTTTTAAGCTGATACAAAAGAGCAATAACAGGATTACATATAAGAAGCATGTTGAGCAACATATAGGATTGCTTTAAGAAACCTGACAATTAAAAAAGAGAAAAGTATATAGTGAGTAAAACCAACCTAATTATTTTAGTTTGGGTCTCTGTTTTCTTGAAAAACACACTTTGGGAAAAAAAAAAAACCTTTAAACTACAAAAAGCAAACATGCCTTGTGGCTAAAAGTGTATCATTATCTGCAATAGGCACACTCATGTGCTCATTAATATGTAGATACTAGGAGAGATATGAAGATATTCCTGTCAACAAAGATTTTGGTTTACAAGCCATAAACTTTTGAGGGGAGCTTCAACAGAAACAGAGGTTACCAATTTAAAGTTTTCTATTGTGTAGAAAAATCAGTCCTAAATCATGTAATGGGTTTGGAGAAGGATCATTTGAACATAGAGCAGCAGGGAAAAATCATGTGTTACTTAGATCTCAGTTATAGACTTCCTCTCAACAGTGATACTCTAGTATCTTCCTAGTCAGGTTTAGACATCATTTATGTGCCCATGGAATCTTAAGATTATTATTACCATTGTATTTATTAAGCTTCATTAAAATTATCTTTTAAGTAGTTGTATTCTTCACTAGACTGAATTCCTTGGAAGAATACAACTGTTCATTTTGTGTGGATGGAGGTTGTTTCTAGCCAGACTCAGGAGATTGGCTTATAGAAATTTTTAAAATTCACTTATCTTTTTCCAAATTTTATTGCACTATTCATTAGACTTCACTAAACAGATATATGCATCCATTAATTCTAATTTTAAGGGAGACCATCAGAATACCACAAGTACCTGACAGGATGAAGAGTTGATGCACAGGGATTGATCTTAGGCATTCATTTTCTTATTGCACATACTTGATATGCTCATGTATTAAAATGAAAATGCCCTATCTACTTTTCCATTTCTTTCTCATGACTTAAAGGCAAAACTTATTGTCTTGGTCTATTTGTGCTTTATAAACATAATACCTGACTATGGGTAAATTATCAATAACAGAAATTTATTTTACACAGTTCTAGAACCTGAGAAGTTCAGGCTTACCACACCAACAGGTTCTGATTTCTGATAAGGGTTATACTCTGCTTCCTAGAAGTCACTGGCACTGCTTCCTCTGCAGGAGAGAAACACTATATTCCCACATGGTGGAGGATCAGATGAGACTAAATCAAACACTGTGAGACAACTTTTTTTTATAATTCTAATTCCACTCCAGAGGAAAGAGTTCTCATGGTTTAATTACCCCTTATGTGCCACACCTGTGAATACTATCGTATAGTATATAAAATCTTAATGCCTGAATTTGGGAGGACATAAATTCAAATCATAGTATTAATCCATAGGATAAGCTTGATATAAGTATTAGTCCATACTATTAACCATAGCATAAACCTGATATATAATTATCAATGGTCTGTGATGACTGGAATACCTGCTTGAGAGACATTTCCTAAATACTTCTTAACTCATTAGAAGATCAAAATCTTGTCTAGATTCCATCCTTTAGCCTTTGCAGATCATTTACCATTTACATTTACTGGGAGTATTAAAAATATGGACTCACTGGATAAAATTTTATTTACCTAAAAGTACACTTGTCATATCAAATATACAGTATACTAACTACTAGTAAAATTAGTCAAAAATAAGTTTAAATAATTGTATTAGATGCAGACAGAGGTGTAAGATAGTATATTAATATGTAAAATTGGGAATCTAGATAAGAACTATGTAAAAATGTTAGGTCTAAAAGAAGTAATACCTTAAAATTGTTTAAAAAGCTCAATAACAGACTTAGATTATAGATTTGTTTTGTCTTGACATTTCAGTTTTGCCCTCTAGGTCTACTCTATAGAACTGTTTACTTTGTTTTTGCTTCATTAATTATGCATTAAAATGCACTTTACTTTTCTCAATATTAGTCAATTGGTGGCATAGTTGAAAATCATAGGAAGAAAAAATGATTTCTATTCTTCATGACTCATCCTCAGCCTGTAGTAGTTTTGCTATGACTACTTTTTCCTATTAAATTAGATTTGGTGTTGGTGACTGCTCATTTACCTGTTTTTTAGGTAAACCCAGTAAATACCACTGAAGTCTTTGACTATTACTGAAGTGTTTGACTGATGTCTTTGACTATGCTTTAATTATTACCCTGATTACACTTTTAAAAGTGATCCCTTCATTTAGCCATTGCCATTCCCTTTTTCAGAAAGTACTTATTTACTTCTTTTATTTTGACAGACATTATTTTTTAAAGTGATTTAGGAAACAGATCTTTGAAATGAAATTTTGAAATGTAGATTTTAATTATTAGTAGAATTCCCTAATTACCTTCAGATTTGGATCAGATAGAGTTTTATAAACTATCCACATATTGGTATGAGATGAATTAAAGTTAAAGGGTCAGGTGATGAGGGATCAAATAGCTAAAGCACTGGGGTGCTATGGTGTCATCATAATTTCAAATACTAATTAGTTGCTATAGCACTTATATGGAGTTCATGGAGAAGTCATGATGGCTTTATGTTTGTTTTGTGGTCTGTGGCTATCTCTTGTAGGTATGGGATAGATTTGGTTGAGAGATGTGATTCTTAAAGGCATTTTAACTAAAGCTTTTTTTTCCCTCCAAAACTGACCCTAAATTAATGAGGATAAAATGTCAAGTATTCCCAAACTTTAATGTGAATAGAAAAAAGCAATATCTGTCAATATTTTGTATCCTGAGATTCTTCATTTATAATAATATTCGAGGGGTTGTCAGTGTTGCTGATATACACCTGCAAACTGTAGAAGAAAGTCTCTAGAACTCCAAGAGTGAGCACGTCCAATTGGAATTATCACATGGAATCTACTCAGCTTCTCCTTCTTTAATCACACCTTCCGGGAGGATCCAGAAGGTAGTTTCTTTGTTAAGGAATTAACAATTCTTCATGAACAAAACTGCTTCCTATGGAAGCTCTTTGGTGGTTGTCTTTATATCATATATAGAGGTGAAGATGTTGCTGTAAAAATGGACTTTCTGAACTTAATCAATATGCAGAGAAGTAGAGGAAAGATAGCTGCATTTGATTAGCAGAAAAAAGTAATGAGGATATAATCATTTAATTCAATGAAAATCTATGATAATGGCTAGGTGATCATGTTGTCTCTACTAACAAACAGGATGGGCATTAAATAAGGGTGGTATTGAAATATAGCAAAAAATAAAATGTTCTAGACATCAGCTATCAAGATAAAATCAGCCTCTCAATATTTTTCCAGATATAAGTAGGACTTGAAGCTTTTTAATTGGCTAGGTTTTCTTGTCCCTGTAGGAATAGTTCTGAAACACTGCTAGTAGTATAATATGTGATTCTATCTCCAAACCTTCCTCATTAATACAGACTTCCATTTGCAAGAGTAAATTTATACTAGTGAAAGTGGAAACTTCAGACAATCTAATGATTATATGTGTTGACAGTTGTGATGGCCAATTCTACCCAAAATATCACTGTGATTCATGACTACTCAGTGTGAGTGAAATTTAAAGTCAGAAATAACACAATAGACAGCATAGACATCACAATCTACATAGTATAAAAATTAAGCCTGCCCCTTTTACACACACACACACACACACACACACACACACACACACACACGTCTATATATGTAAAATATATATTCTCCTGAAATGATTACCCTTTTGATTATTTGGCCTGCAGAGAGAGGATCACCATGGTAAAAAGAAAACATGAAAAGTTTTGGAAGTGTTTCAGACCCCAGATATGGATCCTCATAAAACTTGATTATTCAAACATGAGAAGAAACATTTGATTACCACATATCTTAATCAGTGTGAATTTCAGCAGCCTTTGTAACATTTGACTAAAAAAAATGGCCACTTGCTTGATAGTATAGGCCTAGAAAATGTACTGCTTTCAATTCCTATCAGAAAAGATAATCAGAAACAATTTGTTTTGTTATACACTAAAGACTGCAGTGTCATCATCATTTATCACCATTTTAACTAAGTTTTTGATTTTATACTATAGATTGGAGAACTTTGATCACATTCATCCCAAACCAAACCATTCTCATTACAAAAGTGGAGGCAACTGCTTTCCCTATATTAAACTTCTGTCTTCTCTCATTTTGTCCTCAATATTTTACATGTAAGCATAACATTTTAGGTTTCATTTGGGAGTATAATTGAGCTATTCTTAACATATTGAGGCTGGAAAGAGGACCTAGGAATAAGATATTTTTATTTTTAAAAAAGCCATCTGTATCACCTTCTCTGAGGTGGGGGGAGATGAGGAGATAGATGAGAAACTGGTGAGCACCAAAAGATCAGGATCCACCAGCCCACAAGATAGCAATGCAAATTAAGGATGGAAATTAGGGAAAATGATACTGGTTCCTTAAAACCCAATTTTACCAATTATAAAAGAGTATATGGGGAACCTCAGTAAGCTTTAAAACATATGCCAGGTGTTTTAGAGGTTACTTGTTTTTTAAGAGGGCCTTTCTCCCACTGTTTGTTGGAGAGGGAACCTGTTTTTGTCTTCTATCTTTCCCTGACTTAAAATAAACTTTCATGTTTTCAAACCCTTCATTACTCTTTGGACTTAATTTGTTGAAATCCATGGGACAAAAATTCTATAAGATAAGACACCCCCATGTTGGTCATGGTGCATTGGCTGGGAAAGATGAAAGGAGAGGGAAAAAAAGAACAAAACTTTTTTTCCTGGAACTTCTGCCATGTGTCCTTATAGACTCAGATCTGATAGTTTGATCCCACATATATTACAGTTATACTTACTGTGTGCTGTGTAAGAGCTAGTGAGACACAGTTGGTGGGGTTCCCACATGGTTAGGTGGAGAAAAAAGGTGGACAGAGGAGGAAGCCATCATCACCATTTTTGTCACTACCACTGCAGCAGCTGCTGGTGTTAAGATTTAGTCCAGCAAGAAACTCACCAGTGGGACTGGAATTATAGGATTTTATTACACTGGGGGCTCCAAGGCATCCATGTGTGGTGGGCAAAGCAATTGCCCTGCCCACTAATGCAGTGATGCCACAGTAGCAAGGGGGAAATGTAGTCATAAATGTGGTTGACCATCTTAATTCCATGTATGCAGTGTGGAGAGCTGAGGAAGCATACTCAAAGAGAAATTTGACCAGGTGACCCACAATTCTATGAGAAAACAAGAGGCTTTCTTTATGGTTGATGTGTATAAGTAGACAAGCAAGGGGATCAAGTAATGTGTGAGTCACTACCAATCCCTGGGTGGGAAGTCCAGCCCCAGTTCCCATGAGCAGTCAGAAAGCCATTTCTAATGTAGCTAACTTGCATATGAATGAAAGACTGCAGCAGAGAGCTAGTCAAATCTGAGGGGAAAAAAGACCGGCTTGGTTTACGTAGACTTTCTAAACATTTGGAACAAATATTATTGGGCAGTTTCTGGTCATGAGGGAAAATTTTAAAACCCTACATGATGTGGCGAGAAACAAAACAAAAAGCTCTCCACCACCCCAAATTTAATATGCATGTGAAGGGAGATGTCTGCTTTAAAGCAGCCCTTTTGGGTCCACTTACATGATGACTCTGGGAGGAGTAAACTATACCCTGTATAACTGGTGACATCCATGGTATAACTGGTGACATCTCACACCTAGACTTCTGACACAGAGATCAATGAAACAGAATATAATATATAGCAACAAATGCACACACTTATAGCCAACTGATATTAGACAAAGATGCCAGACACATACATTGGAAAAAAGACATTCTCTCAGCAAATGTTGTTTGAAAATCTTGTTATATGGTTGTAGAAAAAATGGAACTAAATCCTTACTTCTCACCCTACATAGGAGTCCACTCAAGATGGATCAAAGACATGGAAGTTATACCAGAGAATTTAAAGATTCTAGAGGAGATCATAGATCCAACACTCTAACATATAGGCACAGGTAGAAACTTTTTCAACAAGACCATCAATATTCAGAAAATTAAACAAGAATTAATGAGTCAGATAGTATAAAATTAAAAAGTTGCTCCTCATTAAAGAAAACCCCTTTCATTTTTGAAGATTTTTTTAATAAATTTGCCTGTGTTTGTACACATATATTTTCTGTTCTAATTTATTTTTGTTTTGTCTAACTAGAGACTTACTGGCTTTCAATCCTATTGGTTTTTCTCCCCTGATATATTTACTCAGTTGTTCAATATACTAAGAATGAAGAGTATAAGTGATTGGTATGTTTGCCTGCCATAAAAAGATGAAGTGACCAACTGAATCATTTTGTTTCAGTGTCATTCACAACCAACAGACTGCCATAGCATGGCCAATTATACAGGTATTTTCCATGTCTGTATCATACAATAAAATTCATGACAGGATATATTTTGATTTCTGGAAGCTCTAGATCTGGCTTCACTCTAGGCAACAAACATCTGCAACTCTCTTGTCACCTACTTATTGATGTCCTTTGTTGTTATGTATATAATATCTCTGTATATAATTTATATGGTACCAAAATTAGCATGTTAATAAATGAGTGCTAATAACATTAAAAATAAAATAAAAATAATTCTGAGTTCACTGACTTAAATAAATCTAGCAACTGAATTAATTTGACATTTATCACAATTTTAAAAATGTTCTCAAAATTATTAAAACATGCCTTTTCTCCAATTTTATTGCTTTAGATGTTGGAAATATGATGCCAAAAGTTGGTCTATACATACCAAGTTTTATTTCCTTACTGGTCATCATTCTGATAAACACTAAACACAGATAGACAGAAAAAACTTTTCTTTGGCACAAAGGAAAGTCACAGGTAGGCAGAAATACTCACTGCAGCTATGAGAATATATGCAGCTAACTGAAGGTCATAAACATTTCTGACTCCATGTCTTGCTCACCACCACAAACACATACGTGGGTGTTCAATGGTCATAAATAGGTGCTAGGTCCAGTACAACTACTAAAAACATAACCACAGGCATTTGGCAATCTTAAATAGATACCAGCTCTAAATCTCACTGGTGAACATTGATAAATCCAGTAGACCATGCATGGATTGGGATCAGTTTCAGACCCTGAATAGTTTGTTCTAAAGAAATTGCACAGTGAGAAAATTAAAAGGATGCTTTTATTTTCCGTCTCTACTGTCTTTCAGATAGAAAAATTTTCATTTGCTAAGGCCACTAGCACTCTCTTAGATTGTATCTTGCATAACTGGAAATCCATTGATCCCTGGACACTAAATAAAAATGCCTGGCACTTTTTTTTTCCTGTGCCTGAGTTCAGTAGTGTAGATTAAGAGATATAGAGGATGCTTACCAGATGAAAAAGTAAATAATGACTTTATCATGCATCTGTATCTGTTTTTCGGAAGGAAGGTAAAGAGTTTAGAGTTTGTGTTAAAGAAAAACCTGATACTATGTCAGCAGGATAAATCATATGTGGCCCTTCAGGTTACACTAACAGATAAATACTTGCCATATCACCAGAGCCCCAAAAGACAAAAGAACCCCTCAAAAAAGAAGATATTTGTAGACTTGTGGTAATATTCTAATAAAAAGAGTTAAAAGAAAGGGGGAAATGCTTTTAGGTGGAAAAATATTTTATATAGCAAGATGTTTGTTCAAAATAACAAAGTTACCTCATTGGCGGGGGGGAATCAGAACGTTAAGCATATCTTAGAGGGTTAGAGGAAGTTACAAATAATTTGTAGTGGGTAAAACTTATTAAAATTTTTTTATGTGATGAAGCTGGTTAGAATTAAAAGAAATTAGCTGGGCAAACAGAGTGGCACACGCTTGTAATTCCAGTACTTGGGAGGTTGAGACAGGAGAATCTCAGGTTTTCTGCCAGCCTCAGCTACTTAGTAAGACCCTCTACAACTTGGTAAGACCCAGTTTTAAAATAATAAAAAAAATTGAACTGGGGATGTAGCCTGAAGATACAATGCTCCTGAGTTTAATTTCCAGTACTGCAAAAGAAAAATGAATGAATTAATTAAAAAATTAATTAATTAATACTTAGAGAACAATCAAGAAATAAAATGGCTAAGGAGAAAATAACAGATATTTTGGCCCTTGTCTTCCAAGGTCAAATAGGAACCAAGGAAGAACCTCAGTAAAGGCCCTGCAACTCTTGTAAGTCATGTGACCCCACAAAACAATAGGATCATGAAAGTTTCAGAGATTGAAAGCCACCAGCACATATTTTGCAAAAAGAAGAATTATCACAGAGGAAATTGTCCCCTATGTTTCAAGAGAAACCAAATGATCAGGAAGACCATGAAATCTCCAGGAAAATGACACAATTGGTATAGGTAATGCCTCACCAAGTCCCCAAAAATAACCCTGAGGAGCCTTGACTGACCTTTACAGCCAAATAATGTTAAAACAACAACAATTTTTGTTTGCCTAACATAGGACTACCTGCTTAGTCTTGAATACACAGCAAACCAGAGGTTAATTTGATATTTCAAGGGGAATAAAAAAGAGCTATACTAAAGTCATTTATATTATTTTTCTACCTTTAAACTCACAAAAATATGACAGCAATCCCCACAACTCATTTAAGTTTTTATAAAAAACTGTAAAGTTAAACCTGGTATTCTTGCTATTCTTATTTTACAAGTCCAGAACCATCAGGCACTGCAAAACTATTCCTATTTCTGTAAACTCCTGGAATATTGGAGTCCTGTCCAAAATCTAAAAGACAAAAAACCCTGTTTAAACCAAATTAAAAATAATGTAATTTTTTGTTTTAAGGCTTTATGCCACAAGAATGTTTCACAATATTGTATATTAATGACTCATGGTCTATTTCAAATAGGTTGGCTACTTAGCCTCCAATTTAAAATATTAACAGATTGATGGTTTAAAGTAAAGAGTTACAAAAAAAGCATTATGGCAAGATATCTAGATTATTGTAGAATGTACTAATGTATCAGTTTTTCATGTAGATGTGCACTAAGCCACCATAACTGTACTTGAAATAAGATAACCAAGCACCTTCAGTCCCCCAGCTACAGATGATTATGAGAGGTAAACCTCTCAAAACTAGTTCAAAGCAGTTAGAGTGATCATCATCCCATTTTCCTAATAGCAATTAGTGTCACTTCATCAAAAAAGAGGCATGAAGTAAGGGAGAAGACCTGGGAAAAGGGAGGATTAAAAAGCCCATCTGCATGAAGTAAGGGGGATGACCTGGAAAAAGGGAGGATTAAAAAGTCCATCTGCATTGCTTTCTATGAAATGGTGGGAGGTGATCAGATAGATGAGAGACTAGTGAATGCCAGGAGATCAGGGCCCATTAGCCCACAAGATAACAATTCAAGTTAAGGATTTAAATTGGGCAAAATATATTGGTTCTTTAAAACCTAATTCCGACCCATCATAAAAGAGCAGATGGAAAGTCTAAAGTCTACCTCCCAAGAGTTCTAGTGGTTACATTCTTTTGGGACTCCTCCTTCTCTCATGGGGGAAGCTACTTTTGTCCTCTATCATTCCCTAACTTAAAATAAATTTTCATATTTTTAAACCCTTCACTACTTTGGGACTTTATTCATCAAAATCCATTGAACAAGAACCCTATAAAAAGAGACACCTCCATTTCAATATGATAATACAAGAGCTGATAAAAATTACACTTCTTTGTTGAAAATAGAATTTTTCAGTGGAGAAAATATAAGAGCAGAAGATGAAAGACAAAGTATTGGGCTATGCCAAATAGTCTCTGTTCATGTGGATTCTCGCTGTGCTCTTGTGCTTCATAATGTTCATTGAAAATGCAAACCAATCTATGTGTATTTAAGAGAATATTATATGTCTGTCCTTTTATGCATTTTGAATTTGCTTTATCCAAAAGGAAACCAAAAGTTCTACTGATTTATTTGTAAACTTTCATATTAGTACTTTAGAATAAATGTGTGGTTTAACTCCTTAACATTTTCTCTTTAATCTTGCCAATATCTTTGGTTTCTACCCACCCACTTTTACAAATTAACTATGTAAGAAGTCAATTTTATACCATTATCCTGTATAGACACACACACACACACACACACACACACACACACACACACACACACTTATGTAAAATTGTTATATTGGAAACAGAACATGGAGTGAGGGAAATGGATAATAGTCATAATTTTAAGATTACATGTGTAACCTAAAAATTGCAAATAAGTAAGGGAATGATAGAAGGTAAGAAAAATATGCACATAAAAATGTGGTGAAGAAGAGACTTATTTGGTCTCTATAAATTATACCATATCAAGTATGTGTGCTCTAAAAATAAAATGTATCAGAGCTCCTGATACCAAACAATTTCAGATTAGAGATAAAAGAAAACCATATATTGATTTTTATTAAAAGTTTATAGACATTATTTTAATCTGCTATGATCCCTGAATTAGGAGCTCTTTATATATTTGAAGTTAAAAAATAAATAAAAGTGCTTGTATTCTAATAGGAATGTTTTTTTAATCTCATTTTCAATGCCTATACTGTTGGCAATAATTTGGTTTTCTATTTTTGCATTCAATCTTCATCTCATATATATAATAGAATTCAAGTAAAACTGTGTACTTTAGGGATAAGACATCACATTTGTGGGTAAAATTTTTGCTACTATGGTGTACCTTGTAACTGAAAAAAATAGTTAACCTTTCTGGATTTTAGTTTTTGTATGTGAAAAATGGAGTTTATGTTGTCTCTAATAAGTGAAAAAAAAAACATGAAAACCACTTAAGATAATGTTCAGAACATAATGATTACTCTGTAAATCTATAATTTTTTGGCACTCTTGTTTCTGCTTATAACACAAGCTGAAAATGAAGTAACTCTTGTTCCCCATAAAGATAGATTTATGGGTTCCTGGCAGCAAGATATATTTTAAGTATGTACCAACATACTGAATGGAAGGGAGAAGAGGGAGAAAAGTCAGAGTCAATACTGACATATTAAGTACCACTCTATGGGAAACTTCCCTGCCAGAAAGCAAGATGGATGAAGAAATCTATGTAGAAAATAATGAGGAATCTATGTAGAAAATAATGAGGAGGCATTTTTGTTTTCTTTCATTTTAAGAAGGGAAGGAAATTATAGTTCATAATAAGATAAAGAATGTCATTTATATTTTAAAGGCAGGCTAGTTTAACAATGTATTGATGATTACCTAATTCATATTAGAAAAAAATGCCTTGCCCATAGTTCAAAAGAATCATTTAAATGTTTCCAGGATACTTGAATTTAGTCATATAACTATATACATGACTAAAAAGACCTTCCAAAATGTTCATAAATTGCATTTTATTTCTACCATAATTTTGTGACTTATCTTTTGTTAACAAGGATAACACCTGCTGGTTATAGCAGACCAAATAATTTTTCAAAATTTAGATATTTGGATAAATTTATTTTTTTATCTTCTTCAATATGACTCTATCGCAAAAAAGGCTTAGATTTATAAGGTTTATAAGACATTTATGTTTATAATATTTTACTATAAATCTTTAACATTTTTATTTGTGATTATTAATTTATTTGCAAACATCAATATACAGAAACTAGTTAAATGAATGCATGCATATTTATAGAATTTGCCATATTTCTCTAGTTAATTTTTAAAATTAGGATTATACCATGTACATTTGTTATTTAAGCTCAATGGCATATTGAAGTGTGTTTTCAGGAACAAAGCATGTTCAGACAAGAATGGTCTAGGCTTTGAAAGAAGTTTGTTCTTATTTTGTTAGTAATACCAGTATTTCAGATTAGCACAAGGTAAAAAGTACTACCACAT
The DNA here is from genome assembly GCF_963383645.1 of Muscardinus avellanarius. NCBI lineage: Eukaryota > Metazoa > Chordata > Mammalia > Rodentia > Gliridae > Muscardinus > Muscardinus avellanarius. Next base: position 55,609,092 of record NC_137789.1, on the reverse strand, counting down.
CTAACTGATACCATTCCAAATAAGAGGATATTGTTTGACATTTAAAATAAATATTATCTCATGGATTCTTTTAGCTTTTGAAAATTTTTAAAATAGCTTCAAAGTCACGGTTAAACTTATAATCCTCAGAGGTCTATATATCTAAACTATGATCTACTAGATTTTTCTTTTTAACTTTTAAAACTACAATAAATAACAACCAGAAGAAACAAATTGTTCTCAGAATTTTATCACAGTCCTTACAAATCATAATAATGCTAAATATATCATGCTAAATGTTACCTAAGTACTTTAGAGCAAAATTAATACCCAATTTTGTTATTTTATTTGACCTATTTTATTACAATTATAGTATAAAATGTTAGAATAAAATATAATCAAAATTTTATTTTGAAAATATAGTTCATATATACCATTTTAAATTTTAATTATTAAACCATAGAAATTAAATAAAATGTTTTAACTATATGTAATTTTAAGTAAACATTACATATCTATATCTATCTATCTATCTATATATATATATATATATATATATCACAGGTGTATGTTAATGTGTATATGTGTGTGTGTGAGAGAGAGATTTGGCTCTCTTGCTTAAAGTTTTTGAAATATTAAGAAAACATAGAAAAAATATTGGCAGATAAATAAAAAAATCAGGCACCATTAAATTATTAATATTTACCCTAATACATTGTTGGTGGGTCTGCAAATTAGTGCAACACTTTGAAAAACTGTATGGAGGATATTCAGAAGAATCGAAACAAACTTACCATATGATCCAGCAATACCACATCTGGGTATCTACCAGAAGAAGGAAAACCAACCTACCAAACTCATGCATGCATATCTATGTCATAGCTGCACAATTCACAATAGCCAAACTATGAAGCCAGCCAAAATTTCCATCAACATATGAATAGGTTACAAAACTATGGAATATGTACTAAATGGAATTTTATTCAGCCATAAAAAAAATTTACATCACTTACAGGGAAATAGATGGAACTAGAGAAAATTATACTAAGTGAGAGTAGTCAGACACAAAAATAAGAGAAAATGGGTCATAGGAGAAACTCTAGACAAAGAAGAAAATACTACAGATGAACAAATATGGTGACCTGAGGAGATGGGAGGGGGGAAGAAGGAAATTCTCTAAAGTTCATGATGTACATTACCAAAAATATCAAAGTCAATCACTAAGCCAAACATAAGAAGGATGGAAGGAGGGAACTGGTTAAGGGCTAATTAAATGATGTATGCATGTATGCCACCATCATCTTGTATTACATTATGATGTCTGGCTACAATGCACAAAAAGAAAAAAATACTAATTATTTTAATGATACAAATAAGTGTGCAACACAAAAAACCTCTTAAGTAGTTTTACACTATTCATGCTGCTTTCAGTACTTTTATTTTCCTATATTAAGATGTTTATTCCTTGATTTAACATGAGGTTTTTAAGTATGCATGTGAGAATATCACTGCACAAAATGAACTAATTTGGCTTTGTGTCTTCTATAATTTATATATGAATAATTACATTGACTCTGCATTATTTTGCAGAAAATAAGGCTTCAAAACCCATAGAGTTTGGTTTGTGTTATAAACAAAATTGAATGGGTGAGATCCATTCTTCCAAGGGCATCTCATAAGTAAAGAAAATACCAGGAGTAGAGATCACTGGTGTGTTTTCCATGTGTTCTGTCATTATAGTGTTTAAGAGAGGTCTTGATCTAGTGGGTGTTTTTGTTTTCTGTTTGTTTGTTTTTGTCTCTTTCTGGCCATCCAGAAAAGAACATATTATACCTGTGGTTACAAAGAAATTTCAGACCTTTTCTTTCTGCATTATGAATAAGAAAAAAAGAAGTAAATTGTCGCGCGCAGTGACGACTCTTACACGATCTTCCTCAAGCAGTTTTATTACCCCAGGTTCTTGTACAGTTACCATTCCTCTTTAATGCTCTCTCAACGCCCTCTCAGGTAAAAACAACATCAGTCTTCTATCCTCTCCCTCATCACTCCACCAACCCTCCTCCGTGGCACTCTACGTCTCTGCTGCAGCACACACCGGTCACAGTGGTGGCTTTGTGAACATGTCCGTCCCAGCTCGGAGCCCAGAGCAGTCCGCCAAGAAACTGCTCTTCCTGTCCACCAACCCTCTTAGCTCCTTCTCCTTCTCCTCCCTAGGGCATGCGCGCTTTTTAACCTTCTCCTGGGCGGGCAGGTGGTAGCACGAGGCGTTGCATCACTAATTATCCGTAAGGCGCCTGATAGGGCTCACTGCGCAGGCTCAGGGCACCGCCAGCCTCGTGAGCCTCGTGACTTGGCTGCAAGCCCAGGCGCCATCTTGAGTCCACGCTGGCAACAAGCCTGGGTGCCACCTCGGTCCTGCCGAGTGGGCCCCAACAGTAAATAAATATTGTTTGCACCCTATTATTACACTCTAGAAATAAAGATTTATTTATTTATTTATTTATCTATTTATTTATTGATTTTCAAGCAATAGATGCCCCACTTGTTCTGAATTAGGCAGAACCGTAAAACAGGATGACGAAGTAGATAACCTAGGTTTAAAAAATTATGTACAAAATTATGATAATAACTTCCCAGGTAAAGAAGAAACTCAAATTATCTTCATCTAAAGTGAAACTAGAAATTGATAAAAAAACAAGTGATGAGTAACACATTCTTTTGAAAGTCAAGTAGTTTCTATTTTTTTGTTTTTAACAAAATTAAATATTTTAGCTAAAATATCATTAAATTAACTTTTCAAAATAACAATATGTCTGATTTAAAAATAAAAACAAACCCATAGAACAGAATAGCATGCCCAGAAATATGTCTCATATTTATGGTCAATTAATTTTTTACAAAGGTGCCAAGAATATACAAAGGGGAAAGAATAGTCATTTCAGTAAATGGCCTTTGGAAAACTGGGTCTCTACATATAGAAAAATAAAATTGGGCCTTTGTTTTAGGCCACATCAAAAATTAAACTTAGAACAGATTAAAGACTAGAATATAATACCTAAAACTATAAAACTTTTACAAGAAAATATAGGAGAAAATCTTCATAACATTAGCTTGTAGAATGACTATTTTGAATATGAACTAAAAGCACAAGCAATATAAACAAATACAAAAAAACGAGATTACATTAAGCTAAATATGCACAAGCAAGCAAATTATCAACAGAGTGAAAACAACTAAAGAATGTAAAAAAATATTTGCAAACCCTACATTTAGTAAGGAGTTAGTATATAAAATATAAAATATATAATAATGCAAACATCTAAAAAATAATAATTGGACTTCAAAACGAATGAAAGACCTACATAAACATTTCTCAAAATTAGACATCAAAATGGCCAAGAGATAAATACTCAATATAACTGAATATCAGGGAAATGCAAATTAAACCAGAATGATATTACATCACCTCACACCTGTTTGAATGGCCATAAATAACACAAATGTTGACAAGGATGTAGAAAAAGAAAACCTTTGCACACTATGAATTCATGTGATCTTTATAGAAAGTACTATGGCATTCCTCAAAAAAATAAAATATGTACCTAAGATGCTGAGACAGGAGAATTGAAGGTTCATGGACAGCCTCAGATACTTAGTGAGGCTCCCCACAACTTAGTGAGAACCTGTTTCAAAATAAAGAATAAAATTGGGCTGAGGGTAGAGATCAGAGGTAGAATTCCTCTAGGTTCAATTCCTGGTACTGCAAAAACAAAAACAAAAACAAAAACAAAAACAAAAACAAAAACAAAAACAAACATGCTACTACCATATAATCAGAAATGCTTCTATTGAGTGGAGTGTAGATACAAAATAAATAAATTAATATATCGAAGGGATATTGCACTCCCATGTTTATTGCAGTGCTTTTTATAATAAATTTATAATAAATGTGAAATCTCTTTAAAATTTTTATTGGTGAATTGTAGTCATACATCCTAATGGAGTACAAAATGGTAGAGGCATACATGAACACATCACCCAATTAGCCCTATACATTTTCATATTTTATTTTTATAGACAAAAATGCCACATTATATTTTAAGGCATGCTATGCCAAGTCTAGATGCGATCAATATCAGTGTTACCAGATTCTTGAAAAATGGTTATAGAAATTTAACTTCAACTTCAAAAGGCACAAAGCAAGGATGAAAGTGTACCAAGATGTAAAAAGACATATAATTATTTAAAGAGTCATTTATTTTTAATATTTATCTGGAATAAAAAAATATTTGTCCATTTAATCATTTAATGTTTTGCAAACTATACAGCCTGTCTCAATCATTTTAATTCTTCATTTAAGTTGCTATGGGACTCAGAATTCAAAGACTGCTTCTTGGCTAGAGAATAAAAGCAGTCAGAACTCGACAGAAAAGACAGTCAAAATGTAGTTGAACTGGAAGCTGCACAAAGAGCAGAGCACTGTAAAGAGCTTCATGAGTCTCATCTGGTAAGTAGAAACCTGTGGGAGAAGCCATCTTGAAAAGCCCACCCAGGAGCTGGAAACTGCCAGAATCTAGCAGTTCTTATTATCTGAATGCTATTGGAGATAAACTTCTGTAAAGAAGATAAATCCTGTTTAGCCAGTGATTGGAGAGAAGTAACATGGTAAAGCTATCACATTGTTTTACCAATGCTCAAAAAACTGAAGAACCCCCAAAAATTACCCAAAAAGCTTTTGTAGATATAGCTACAAAAGACCCTGCCTGAATAGACACAAGTGGCTACAACCAGTCTCATAAGTTTTGTAAATACTGTAAGTTTACAAAGTAAATCAGTGGGAGCATAAATGGCTAGAGGGAACCTGGTGTCAATGACCAGGCAATCTGGTGGTAGACCATCTCTGTGGATGTGGGGGCTAGGGCTACTGTCATATACATACAGAGCATAAATAAGAATTACCAGAAAGTTCCTAGAAACACTCCAGCAGCACCTATATTAAGCTGTCTTCTCTGTCCTGTGGAGTCTCTAGCAATCACTACCAATAGGCGGGAGTGATATCTTTGGTGATAAATAGCTAATACAACCAAGCTGCAGGATCATAAGGCTATAACATCTCATCTAGTGGAGTTTGGATGCCACAAGTATTAAGACTGAGGGCCAGCAAAGTCTTATGTTACTGTAGCTTCCAGAGCACCAATAGTGTCCCTGGGGCCAAATACCTCAACCAACAATGACCCAAGCTCAGAAAATACAATTTATCCCCTGGCAGAGTTTGGGCCCTGAGAGCAAAGAGGTCAGGGTCCTACAGGGTTTTATGTGATTTCATCTGCCAGAAGACTAGTGGTGTACCTAAGAAAATCTATCTCAAACAACCATGTGGCAGGCTGAGAAAGCTACAATTTCTTCCCTGGTGGAGTTTGTGCCCAGAAAATACAAGTGCAGAGGCTGAAAGGGTTACACATGATTGCAACCAGTAGAGCAGCAGTCATGTTCCTGGGGAATTAAAACTCAGTCCAGTCTGTCAGGCTGCAGGCACAAATATATTCTCCGGTTTTGCTGAGTTTGATCCAGAAGAACATGGAAGCCTGCACACAATCAGAGACTGCTGCTTGCCTATGCTGGCTAAAGGTATACTATTAAAGAGGTTTTTGAGGACTAACTCAAATCTCTGATTATATAAGACAGTCATTAAAGCATGTATAAACCACAAACGCAGAATTTATATATAAAAAAAACATAGAATAGACATAGGGCTCCCATACAAAAAGAAAAGAAAAGAACCATGACACAATTATAAACCTAAGAATCCTGGTAACATGAGAAAAAAGAACAGCAAGAAAACAATAAGCTGCTCCAGTTCCATAAGAATATAAACCACCAAGATATGATGAAAAAAATGCCTGGCTTATTCAGAATATTGATTATTGATATGATCAAATAATTTATGTATGAGATCATAGAGTTTGGAGAATATGAAAGCACAAATCAAAATATAAGTGGAAGCCCTAAATAAGAATAAAAATAGAAACTTATTGAAATGAAAGAGACAATGAATGAAATAAAATCTTCAATAGATATCATCACTGGAAGACTAGACCTCATGGAAAATAGAGCCTCACTTCAAGTAGACAGCCCAGTCAAAACTGACCAGATAATCAACAATATAGAGAAGGCAATATGAATTCACAACCAGAATATTAAATGTGTCAGTATTGAAAAATTGCTCTGATATTAATTTCCAAAATGTAAAAAGCAGTCAGAGCCTAGGTGCTGCACAGGCACTCAGGCAGACTCAGGTGGCAGCTGTTACAATGTAGAGTTCCTCTCTCTCTCTGCCTTGTATCCTAATTTAAAGATTTTAATACTAAAAACATGTACAGACAAAAATGAAAAAATCACAGTGACTCTGTATAGCATATTTCAGATTCATAAAGATAGGGCTGAATCTAGGTAGATTATTGACTCCTGCATTTAGTAAGTACACTGTGTGAAGGCAAAGAGGCACCATCTCATGAAGAAATAAGTTACTAGCCCATTGTCTTGGTAATGTTGATAAGAACATACGAATACAAAATCTATTTAAAGGCTAAGGATGGAAACAGGGGTCAGAATTCCATTCTTACCATGCATACCAGTACTCCACTTTTTTCTTATCTTATTCTTTCTATTTTCTACTGATTTTGTAATAAAGACTTGTTAAAGCTGCAAAAAGCTGCCTATTAGTTTTAATTTTCATATTCAATAAATCTTAATTGAATAGAGAAAAAGATCCCAGAGTGCCATTACAACTGTAACACTTACAAATATGGGATAATGTAAAAAGACCAAAAATATAAATAATAGACATTGAAGAAAGCCTAGAAACACAAACCAAGGACATTACAAACCTCTTTAGAGAAACAGTATGAGAGAATTACCCAAATATGAAAAACTAGATGGACAATGACATACAGGAGACATTCAGAAACCCAACAAGACAAGTTGAAACAAGAACTTCTTCATGCAACAAGTAATCAAAATGATTAACAAAGATAGCAAGAAAATGCAGAAAGCAAAAAGACAGAATAGGTGACACTCAGGAAAAAAAATAGTAAACAATCACTCTGGACTTCTCAACCCAATTCATGAGAGTGAGGAAAGTCTTGTATAATATATTCCAAACTTGGAAAGAAACAAAAACGTCCAATCAAGACTGCTATATCCAGCAAAGATATCTTTCAATAATGACAGAGAAATAAAAACCTTCCAACAGAAGCAGAAACAATTTAGAAACAACAACAACAAAAAAAAAAAAACTTAACAAAACATACAAAAACAAGAAGTAAAATACTTCTTGCAGTACAAACACAAGAACCAGAGAAACAGAATTCCATCAGATGAGCAACTAAGCAAAGAAAAAAATAACACTATATCAAGCAGAAAATGTATTAAAAATGAAAGTAATAAAAATTGTTTCTCAATAATAACACTGAATATGAATGGCCTCAACTTCCCAGTTGAATTACAGGAAATCACCTAGAGTAAAGCATATTCATAGGCTAAAGGAGAAAGAATGAAAAAAGATTTTCCATGCAAATGGAATATGAAAACAAGAAGGAGTAGTAACTTTCTTATATAAAACACCAGAGTATAAGCCAAACATATAGGGTTATTTTTTACTGATAGAAGAAACAAATACACAAACATATCAAAGTCAGTCACTAACCCAAACATGAGAAGGAGGGATGAGGAAGGAAATAGGTGGGGGATTGAGGAAGGACTAAGCAAGTGATGTGTGCATGTATGCCTCTACCATCTTATACTGCATTAAGCTGTATAAAAAAAGAAAATACAATGATAGTAAACATTTATACTCCAAATTTGGGCACAACCTAGCTTATAAAACAAACTCTTTATTACAATAGGTATCAGCTAGGCCTTAATACAATAATATTGGGAGACGTCAACAAACTCCTCATAACAATAGATAAATCTTTCAGATGAAAGATCAGTAAAGATGTACTCTTCAGACCTAAAAACACTATAAGTCAAATGGAACTAATCACATATTCAGAATATTTCATAGATAACAGTTATATAAATATTCTACTCAGCTAATCATGGAAGCATCTTTAAAATAGCCAGTAATTTTGCCACAAAGCAAGTGCCAGCAAATTTTAAAAAATGTAACATAATTATTTGTAACTTTATAGATCAGAATATAATGAGAGTAGAAACCAACAATGATAAGACAAAAAGGAATTAAATATATACAAAGAGATTGAATGATACACTTTTAATGATGACTAGATAGAAAAAAATGGAAAAACTAAATTATCCTAGAATTAAATAGAAATAGAGACAAAAGATACAAAAGGCTATGACAAAATTTGAGTTTTTCTAAAGAAGTAACTTTTATAGCATTGAGTGGCCACATAAGAAAAATAAAAAATCATCAAATAAAAAACAATGGTATGCCTCAATACCGTTTTATATATGTATGGGTCTGGGAATGAATCCCAGGGGCATTTGACCTCCGTACTACAGCCCCTGCCCTATTTTTTATTCTTTATTTTTGAAACAGGGTCTCACTAGGTTGCAGAGGGGCTAAGTAGCTGAGGCTGTCCACGAAACTGTGATCCTCCGGTCTCAGCCTCCCAAATGCTGGGATTGGAAGTGTGCGCCACCACACTTTGAGAACCAGAAACAGACTATTCCAAATGCCAGTCGAAGGCAATACATAATTAAAATCAGAGCACAAGTCAGTTGAACAGAGAACAAAAACTACAAAAGATCAACAAAAATAAAATCTGTTTTTTGAAAAGATAAATGAGTAAATGAAATTGATAAACAATTATCCAACCTAACCAAAAGGAAAAAAAAAAAAAAGGAAGGGAATTAACTCAAATTACTGAAACAGGAATAAAGTAAAATACATCACCACTGACACTAGGGAAATCCCAAGGTCATCATAAACTACTTTCAAAATTTATACTTTAGTAAACTAAAAAGCCAAAGAAATCAACAAACTTCTAGGCATATTCAATATGCTTAAACTGAAACAACAGGATATAAAGGTTCTATCCTGGTAAATATCAAGCTAAGAGATAGAAACAAAAATAACAACCGTTCCAAAAGGAAGAAACCAAATTATCATTAAATGATTCTGTAAATTAAATAGAGATGGCATTCTTGCAAACTCCTATGAATTATGTCACTTTAAAATCAAAAGTGAATAAAGATACTTCAAGTAAAGTGTATTACAGTCCACTATCCTTGATGAAAATAGATGCAAAAATTCTAAACAGAATCCACATTCAAAACCATATCAAGAAAATGTTGTTCTTGTTTTTATTCCAGGAATACAAGTTGTTTTGACATAGACAAATCAATACACATAATTCACCACATAAATAGAACAAAGAACAAAGAACAAAGAGCAAAGATCATTTCAATAAATGCTGAAAAGCCATTTGACAAAAGCCACCATTCATTCATGTTAAAAACAAAACACTGAAGAAAATCAGCATAGAGGAACTTACCTCAACATCATAAGTGCAAAAATACAACAAACCCAAAGCCAATATCAATACTAAAGGAAAACTTTAAAAATTTTCTTTAAGACCAGGAACAAGACAAGAATGCCAACAGCCTAAGCTACTTAGTGAGTCCCTTTGTAACTCAATGAGACCCTGTTTCAAAATAAAGAATAAAAAATAGGCCTGGGGATGTATCTCAGAGGTAGAATGACCCTGGGTTCCAAACCCAATCCTGAGAAAGAAAGAAAGAAAGAAAGGAAGAAAGAAAGAAAGAAAGAAAGGAAATTATTTCTATTTGCTGATGATGTAATCCTATACTCAAAAAAATTTAACAAAAGATTTCTAGAGCTTATTAACAAATTAAGAAAAAAACTATCAGAAGAGAAAATAAGTCTACAAAATAAAATAAAAAAATAAGTCTACAAAAATGATTAGCTTTTTACATGCCTACCATAAATCCACTAAAAAGAAAATCCAGAATACAATTTCATGCTCAGTAACCTCAAAAATAATATAAGTAGGAATAAATCTAATCAAGGAGTTAAAACCCTATTCATTGAAAATCATAAAACACTAAATAAAAAATCTTAGAAGAAAGACCTCCCATACCCTTAGATAGGCAGAAAGAATATTCTCAAAATGGTCATTCTAACAATATTGATCTGCAGATTCAATGCAATCTCTACTAAAATGCCCATGTCATTCTTCACGGAGCTAAAAAATATCAGTTCTAAAATTCATATAAAAACAAAAGACTCAGAATATCTAAAGAAATTCTCATCAATAAAAATCATACAAGATATATTATGCTATCTGACCTTAAATTATTTACAGAACTATAGAAATAAAAACAACATGGCATTAGAAAAGCAAAACATAGCAAACAAATAAAAAGCAGGCACATAGACCAATGGGAAATAAACTACAGAAACTAATCCACACACTGATAGCCAATTGATTTTTGACAAGGTGCCTAAATCATATACTGGAGTAAAGATAGCCTTTCCAACAAATAGTTCTAGAAAATCTTCTTATCTATTTGTAGAAAAACAGAACTAATCTCAAACCTTTCACTCTGCACAAAAGTCACCTCATTATGAACAAAATATAAGGATATTAGGCCAGATAATTTCAAAATTACTAAAGAATGGCATAGGACCAATTCTCTAACATAGAGATACAGGTTGAAAAATTTCCATTAAGATCTCCAAAGCTCAGAAAATTAAAACAAGAATTAATAAATGGGGGATGTCATTAAAGGAAACCATCAAGAGTTTAGAGAGAGAAAAAAGAATAAGAGAAGAGAGAGAGAGAGAGAGAGAGAGAGAGAGAGAGAGAGAGAGAGAGAGAGATTGAGAGATTGAGATTGAATAATGGTACAAGATCTATGCCAGCTATTCTCTGACAGAGAACTAATATCTAGAATATACAAAAAACTTAAAAGACTTAACACTAAAAATTCAATCAAGAAATGGAAGACTAAAGTAAATATATACTTCACAAAAGATATATAAAAGGCCAATAAATCTATAAAAATCATTACTGAGATCCTATCTAACCTCAATTAGAATGGAAATCATTAGGAAGTCAATCAACAACAAATGCTGATGAGGATGTGGGGAAATAGGAACTCTACTGTACTGCTTTGGTGGGATTGCAAATTAGTGCAGCCACTTTGGAGATCAGTATGCAGATTTCTCAGAAAATTATGATACAGCTCTTCTACTCGTGGCTATCTTTGCAAGAGGACTAAAATCAGAATATTATAGTGGTACGAGCAAAACTGTATTTATAGCAGCACAATTCACAATAGCCAAATCATGAAACCCAATTAGGTATCCATCAACAAGTAAATGGATTACAAAATTATGGTATATATAAATAATCCATTTTTTCTCAGCAATAAAGAACAAATTACTGTCATTTTCACAAAAACTGAATGGACCTAGAGAGTATCATGTTAAGTGAGATTAGTCAGTCACAAAAAATGAAGTGTCATATGTTTCTTCTATATGTTGGACCTTGGGAGTAATTGGAATCCAAGATGGTCATTGGATAAAGGAAGAAAAATCCCAGTGGATAAATGAAGGTGGTTTAAGAGAGGGTAGTGGTAGTGAGAAGGAAAAATTAATGAAGGAAACACTTTTGTTGCCATTATGTATATATCATGTGTGAGAAGCGGAGGTAAAGGAAAGGGGCCAAAGTGAAGCAAAGTGCTGTGTGCATGTATTTCCCTACAACTCTGAAATACAAATACATTATAATATAAAAATATAATGTATCAATAAAAGTGTAAAAAGTTAAATTAAACATGGATCTGGGTGTAGTCTAGTGATATAATGCTCCTATGTTTAATCCCCAGTTCAACAACTACACAAACACACAAATGTCATCCCCAGTGTGGCAATATTTGGAGGTGGACCTCTGGAAGATGGAACATTCTCTTAAGAATGAATTCATGGTTTTTTTGGAGAGACTGGTTAGTTTTCTGGAAACTGAATTATGTCTGTCAAGAATGGATTAGTTACATCAAGAGCTGGTTGCTATAAGGTTCTTTTGGCCTCTTCTGCACAGGACAATCACCATCCTCACACACTCTCACCATGTGATATCATCCATCATGCTAGGACATAGTGTGATACTCTCAGCAGAGGTTTCCACTGGATCTGAAACTTTCCTGCCTCCAGAACTATGAGCTAAATAAAACTCTCTCCTTTATAACCTGAAATAAAGGAAAATATCTGAAATAAGAAATTCAAGGTAGCAAGATGTCAGTGTTAGGTTGAAAAGCCACTGACAGCTTAAACAGCAATGATTCATCGAATAAGCAAATAAAACAAATGGATACATTTGACTAAAATAACACAAAACCAAGGATCATATGTAATGTGTTGTTATTGTTATTTTGCTCTTTGCAACAAAATCTAAACTATTTTCTCATTGGGAGTTAATAAAAAAATCAGGAAAAATAAAGATATTTCTTGTTGGATTTTTCAGGCACATCATCATCAAGCACATATTTAGTCTAAAAATAAAAAAAGTAGAAAAATGAAAATAAAATAAATGTATATAGAAGAATACCAACTAGTGCATCACAGACAGTGATCTTTGGATGTGTGAATGCATAAAGCAAATTCAGAGTAATGGTGTGAGTATTATGGGTACTTACATTTTCACCAACACTGTATAGACTCTATTCTAAACAGTCAATGCAAACCTTTAATAGGGAATGAAGCAGAGACAGTCATCTATGAATTTGTATAGTTACCATGTGCCTGATAATAGATCCTAATTCTCCCCATTCAACTACCCTATGTACAAATTTCTTCATTTTCCTTAAGTATCTGATAGCTGCATCATAGTTTGCTTTGGTGACTTCCAAACTTTATTATTTTCAAAGTCAAGCTAATCTTTAAACCTACTCCCAACATAAAATGTGTATGATAGAGAAATACTCAAATCTATTTAGAATGGGGCTGAAATTATTTCATTATTTTACATAAATTCTTTCACATCATATATAAAAAAAGCACATGAAATCAACCATGAAGTCCACACAGAGGCAGCATTTGACAAAATCACCATTGTCACCAGGGAAAAATATACCTATATCCAACAACATAGTCTATTTTTTAAATAGGACCTTTTTATGTTCACAATGAACTAAAGCACCTAATATGACTCAAGCAAAGTAATTACATTGCAACTGACACATTTTTATTATCAAAAATGAGTTTGATTTAAACTGGTGACCCTGAGGTGAAAATTCTCTGTATTATATTACTGATCACAAGAGTTTTCCTTGTTTCTTTTCAATCCTTATTTTTAACAATAAGTGCCATGAAATAGTATATACTTACCCTAGAGCTATATACTATTTCTACTATATCTTTCCTATGTTAATATAAATGAAACATGGCAGAGGTTATAATATTAAGGTTTATATTGCAAACACTTTTTCACTTGTCCATCTTAGAAAGGTTCAGTCAGTACTCCATGAAGCAAAGAATTCTGCCTGTCAGCTTACCTCACAGATCTAGGAGTAATGAACACATCAGATGCTGACCTCCAGCAGTATTCCTTCTGATTTGTTCCCTTTCACAGCACACTTGGGTTATGCCCCATTACTTCCCATGCATTGTTTCATCTCATGAGTTTCTTGGTAAATAGAGAGGTGGGGGAGAGGGATAAACAAAAAAGAAGATGGATTTTCAAGTTGTAGAAAAATTGTTTTCAATAAAAACAAATATTAAAAAATAAAACACATGGCATCTCTCAAATATGAGGCAGATCTCAGGATTTTCCAGATTGCTGTGATACTAGTACTCAATACCCTGATAACTAATCCTGAATATTACAAAAGCTGGTGGCCTACATTAACACATTTTTAAAATATTTATATCTAAACTGGTTATCCTGGAATAATATTTATATCTAAACTGGTTAAACTGGAAATCAGAGTCACTATAAAAACAAAAACCTTACAAAAGATGATTTTGAGAATTAGTAAGTTCAGTTATTTCTTTTTCCCTTAAATCAGAGCCTTTATGTCTGTCTCCGTAAGTTTCTTGAAAATATTTTTAAAGCCTTTAAGTACAAATGTAACTCCTTCACAGCATATGAACTAAAATAATCTATTCTGTGTCTAGCTTCTTGTTTACTTTTTTGTTTCTTTTACTAGGCATGAATTTTGTTTGCCTACTTGTCTTTTTCAGTGATTCATTATTATCTTCTTGGACTGGAATACACAAGAGGCCAATAAAATTAGATCATCCAACTCTGAATTAGCATTAATCAGAAAAAAGCAAAAATAAAACAACAGCCAGAAAACATGGCAGCATCAATTGAGGGTTTCCTTAGGGCTTGATGTCTCAATTTTTACTGGTAAATTTCTTACCTGTTTTTATTCTTCAGCAGAAAATGAATACTGTTTTAGCCTCATACAATAACAAAAATGTTAGGTCACTAAAAGCAACATCTTACTTTTCAGATATTTTATCTTATCTTCAATAGACTACACTCTTATTCTCATGCAAAACGTATCTGTTTGGTGCTATTTGTTGTCTTGATTTGTTAACCAAGTATATGAAATGTATTCAGCTTTTTACCATTGAGTATTGATTCTTTTTTTTTTTTTTTGGTTCCCTAAACTACTATATTAGAAATAAATGTACCTACTATAATCACAAAACTAAGTGTGATAAATCCTTACAAAACATATTGCAAGTGGATTCAAAATTAGATTCCACCTCTACACTTAATAGAAAAGATGGATTTGAAAAGTAAAAAAAAAGCAATCAATCTAAAAATGATTGAAAAACACAGTAATATGTCAAGAGCCTTCTGTTAGAAATGAGCTGCGTTATATTTTTTTTCCTAAAAGGAGTAAATGAAACTAACTTCTTAAAAAATGAAACCAGGCCCCCCAAAAACAATGATGCATAAACATGGCATTGATAAGACAATATAAGGAGATGTAGTGTAAAAATAAGAAAAGATGATCCAAGAGCCATGAGGCAGTATTACAAGTGTAACATGGTATTATTAAATTCCCAGAAGAAATAAATAGAAAACAAGGTCTAGAAAAACTGTGTACAAATAATAGGAAAGATTTACCAACTCTAAAAAAGACAATGAGTGACAGATTCATGATTTATCTGAAAGCTCAAACATAATAATCAGAAATAAAAGCACAATTAAGAACATAAAGATGACATTTTAAAGGAAGGCAGAAAAAGAAATAAATATTATATGATTGAAATAAATATTTTATTCATATATATATTTTATAAAATGGATCATGCACAGAATAACAAGCTAATTTCTCACTAAGCTTGGTGGTGCATGCTTATAATTCTCAGACTTGGGAGGCTGAGAAAGGAGGATCACAGGTTTCTGCCACTGTCAGCTACTTTGTGTGACCCTCTGCAACTTAGTGAGACCCCGTTTTAAAATAAAGAATTAAAAATAGGGCTGGAGGTGTAGCTCAGAGGTACAATCCCCAGTACTGTACAAAAAAAGATAGTTTCTAAGTTTATGCTCATTCTAAATCTTTAATCAAGTTTAATTAATAATTTTAATGCAAATCTGTCATTATTGATTGGTTATAATAGAAATTACATAATTATTTAGAAAATGATGCTATTTGACCCTTCCAATTTATTTGAGATAAAAATAACTCTCATGTTGGGGAAAGGCTATCATCGAAATTATCAACTGTGTATCAATTTTCATGGAACTGAAGCACAACATAAGATACCTCCTTCCTTTCAATATTAGATGGAAGAAATAAACTCTGTAACTAACATATCCTGGGTAATTCTAATGTCAAAATATACATGCCAAAGTGATACTTCTTTACCATGTATATCTCTTGCTCATAAGATTAGCAAACTCTGGCACAGCAGGTGTTCCTTCTTCCTTTTAGTCAGAGCCATTATGCCTCTGTTAATGTTTGAAATCTATAACTAGCCTTCAGTGCATTTAACTACCAAAAATTCAGCCAATACTTAGTTTGTAATTGGATACAATTTCACATTTTGCCAAGAAAGACAAAACCTTGGTAAATGTTCAATTGCAAAATTAACAAGTAAGATTGAGTCCTAGGTATGTGTACAAAAAAAAAAAAAATAGAATCTGTAGTGCATAGTTTACTTACATCAGTGAAATGTCACATTTTCAGGTCAATTTTATTAACATTTGACTGGATTCTTGCATCAGACATTTAACTGTAGTATCTGCATACCTGATTAGCTCTTCTGATCTTGGTCAAATTAACTTTTCCAAATTCCATCTTGGATTCTGACTTAAACTTCTAATTCCCCATTACTCTCGAGAAAAAGGCTTGCACTCTTGAAATGGATAAAATATACATGTTTGATCTTTAGCATCCTCAGTTCAATATTCATTGAACTCTGTGTTGAATGCTATCCTTCCTTCAGGAGAGTGCTAATTGCAGTTCCCTAGGAGTGTGAACCTTCCTTTTACTTCCTAACATGTGCTCAGGCTTCTTTTTCCTCTGACTCTTGTATTCTGACCTTTCCCCAGAGGTTTATTTTGCCCCTCAAATATTTTCCCTTAAGAATCAATTTTGTGTTTTCCAGCAATAAGTTAAAACTGTTGTATGTCTTTTTCATGAAGAAAGAATTTATTTTATCCATTATTCCCTTCATCATTTAGAAAAGTTCTGCGATCTCTAGGCACTTGCATACTTACAAGATGGATGAAGACCATGTAGAAATTCTACTGAGAGGTCATTTTGCCTGCACTCAGACACTTTGAAAGAATGACACAAAAAAGGGTACATGAATGGGACAAGTGGAATCAGGAGCCCAGCATCCTATCGTCCTAGAAGACAATGTCTTCTTGATTTTCACGAAGCCAAAGATTCAAGATGTGTTAAGATATGTAACAATATGGCTTTTCTACTAAAAGATGGTTTTCAGGATTGGAGCAGAGCAATATTTATTGAGGAATTAGTAACAAAGCTTCTATATGGAACCTGTGTAGCTTCCAGAGAGAAAAGAAATTTGCATAAGCCCCCCCTTCCCTGCCCCAGTTCTTTATTTCTACCTCCCATAGTTATTGATAAACAAGTTCTCTAATTAAAGATTGTATTAATTATTGCCATAAGATAGATTCTACAGGCACAATACTTGCCCCATTATACATTTTATTTTTAATATATTAATACTTTTCGACATTTTAGCATAATAAACTATTGAATATGTTTGAACATTCCCTTGCATGTTTCCTAAAGCAAAGCAAAGTAAGATAAAACTATGAACTCAACAATCCGTTATATAAGAAAACCCCAGGTACCTCCTGGTGTATTAAGAGACAGTGTTGATAAGGAATGATAAAGCACATATTGATAAATATAAAATTTCAAAGATCATATAGCAATGGCTGGCATCTCATAAAAGTTAATATGGAAGCAAGTTAAAGCATTATAAGTATAGATTTGAAACTTTAGTCTCATTTACTCTTCTACCAGAAATACAGAAGATTTGAATTTTTTTTCTAGTGACAGATCATGGATACAATATAAAATGCATAATTTATTAAAAATTGTAAATTTACAATCAGTAAGCCAAATAAGAAAAGAATGGAGGGGGAGGTAATAGGGTACGAATTGTGGAAGAGCTAAATACGTGATATGTACATGCATGCCTCTACCATCATTCAGATGTATGACTCCAATGCACCAAATAAAAATAAAAATAAAAATTTATAAATTTAATGAAAATACATTTATATTATTCAAGTAATTTAATGTTATTATTTATTTTATTAGAAATAAATCACTAAGCTGGGCGTGGTGGTGCACCCTTGTAATCCCAGCATTCGGGAGGCTGAGACTGGAGGATCACGGTTTGCTGACAGCCTCAGGCACTTAGTGAGGCTCTTCGCAACTTAGTGAGACCCTGTTTTAAAATAAAGAATAAAAAATAGGGCATGGGGTGTAGCTCAGAGGTCAAATGCACCTGGGTTTCATCCCCATACCTGCAAAAAAATAAAAGAAAAAGTTACTAAAATTAACTATAAAAAGGACAAAAAAGAATAAATTAAGAATATTACGTCTTTGGACTATCCTATTTAATTTAATCTTTGAGACTTTCTAGTCAACTACAAAGGATATAAAATTAATTTGAGGTTAGAAAATTTCTCCTTCTTCTGGATGTATATTTTTATAAATTCTATTATTATAATTTGTGCTTCTTATAAATCTATTCTACATTTAGAAAGCCTATGAAAAATCATAGTTTATTACTCAAAAATGTTGTAGTGCCTATATATATATTGTCATATGAGAGAACTGATTTACTTCTCAGTTTGACACATTTCAAGTGAGCTAAAAAATATGGCACAAATTCAGAGTGCATGAACAGTATGAAGAAAAGTGTGACATCTGGTCAGTTAGGATATGGTAATGTTTCACTTG
Organism: Muscardinus avellanarius; assembly: GCF_963383645.1. Classification (NCBI taxonomy): domain Eukaryota; kingdom Metazoa; phylum Chordata; class Mammalia; order Rodentia; family Gliridae; genus Muscardinus; species Muscardinus avellanarius. The sequence goes on along the minus strand of NC_137789.1, from coordinate 55,590,651 downwards.
TTGACAGAGAATATGTGATTACATGTAACATGCAAAGGACCTGTCTGGTAAAACACCTTCTCAAAGTTCAATATAAACACGAATTATTTAGTAACTGATGCTGCATACTGGCTGGATGCCTCAAGATGTGGTCTCTGAAACTATAATGCTGAGATTTTAATCCTAACATTCTGATTTTTTAGCTGTGGAATAGGAATATATTTTTCATATTCCCTTTCTGTTCATAAAATTGAAAATGCAATTCCACATATTGATCTACCGTTTTAGTTTCTTGTGCTTTGGGGGTCTTGTTGAGAACGTTTTTACCTGTGTCTATGTGTTGCAGTGTTGGATCTATAACCTCTTCAAGGAGCTTATGAAAGTCTTTGATTCATCTTGAATTGACTCTTGCGAAGGATAAGAAAGTAGGGTTTATTTCCACATATGGTTAACCAGTTTTGCCAATGCCAATTGTTGAAAAGTCTATCTTTTTTGCCAGTGTAAAAACCAATTGACCTTCATCAAAAATCAATTGGTCTTAAGTGTGTGGATTTGTTTTCTAGTCTTCTATTCTCCTCCATTGGTCTATATCTGGTTTTGTGCCAGTACCATGCTGTTTTTATTACTATGGATTTGTAGTGTAGTTTGAAGTCAGGTATTGTGATGCCTCCTGTATGTTTTTTTGTTTTTTTGTTTTGTTTTGTTTTTATGAGAACTATGTTAGCTATTTTTTGTTGTTGTTGTTTCAAATGAATTTAAAGACCCCAAAAAGCACAAGAAACTAAATGGTAGATTAATATGTTGGATTGTGTTAAACTGAAGAGATTCTATAAAGCATGAGAAACTATCAAGAACCTCAACAGAAAGCAAACAGAATGGAGAAGAATTTTGCCAACTATTCCTTCGATAGTGGACTAATATCTAGAATATAAAGAGAACTAAAAAAACTCATCACTAAGGAAACAAATAACCCAATTAAAAATTGGGCAAGTGAACTAAATAGGCACTTCACAAAAATTCAAATGGCCAGTAAATGTATAAAAAATGCTCAACATTTTTAGGAATCAGAGAGATGCAAAACAAAACTACCCTAAGATTTCACCTAACTTTAACTACAGTGGCAATCATTCAAAACACAACAAATGCTGGCAAGAATGTGAAGTAGGAACTCTAATACATTGTGTGATTGCAAATTAGTGCAACCATGTTGGAAAACAATATCGAGGATCCTCAGAAGAATGGGAATGAACCTACCATATGATCCAGCAATATCACTTCTGGATATATACCCAAAATAACAGAAACCAAAATACCAAACTAATGCAGGCAGATTTATGTTCATAGCTGCACAATTCACAATTGCCGAACTATGGAACCAGTCAAGATGTCCATCAACAGATGAATGGATTAAAAAACTTTTGGATATGTATAAAATAGAATTTTACTCAGCCATAAAGAAGAACAAAATTAAATCATTTATAGAGAAATAGATGGAACTGGAGAACATTATACTAAGTGAGATTTGGGAGAAAATGTTTATAGGAGGAACTCTAGAGGAAAAAGTAGAATTTATAGATGAGAAAATAATGTGACCTAACTGAAGGTGATGGTAGAGGGAAAGAGGAAATTTCCCTAATGTACATGATGTATGTTTACAAACATATGAAGGTCAATCACTAAGCCAAAAATGAGAAGTAGGGAAGGGGATGGAATTGGGAGGGAATTTTGGAAATGAGTGATGTCTGCATGTATGCCTCCACTATCTTGTACCCCATTAAGCTTCATGACTTCAATGCACAAATAAAAAACAATAAATAAATGGAAAATGGCGATGTTACCAAATCAAAGGTTAAGCACTTGGATACATGAGGTAATAATTAAAAAAATAGATTTAAAATCATATACATGTGCAATTGATAAATATTATTTTTGTTACTAAACTGATAATTTTTCAATATAAGTAATTCTCTCCCATTGAAAGAAGAAAATATAAACATAACTTTTGAAAAATTACTTACCTAGCTGGGCGTGGGGGTGTACGCTTGTAATCCCCACTCTTGAGACGTGGAGACAGGAGGATCATGTTGTTTCAAAGCCAGCCTTGCTGCATTAAGAGACCCTGTTTCCAAATAAAAAATATAAAAATAGGTCTGGGAGTGTAACCCGGAGGTAGAAGGGTTTCCAGGAATCCCAATACCACCAAAAAAAGAAAAAGAAAAATTACTTACCTAACTGAAGAGATTTGAACCATGAGAACTCTAAAAAATTCACAATTCAAAGAATATAATAATATCTAGATAATTATTCTAAATAAAATATTGCCTTGGTTAAATAGAAAATACAAATACATAATATAATTGGTTGTGTATGGCTATTGAGTCATTACGTAGATATATATTAAGAAGCATCCAGTGTAGTGAAATAGGCAACATGGATTTTAATGAATTTTTTAAGTTATTATCCTTTATACATATGTATGAGAAAAACAACAATAACACTGTTCTACTTCATAGCAGGTCCTTAATAAATAATCCTAGATTACTGAATATAATAAAATAAACTGGAAAGACAATAACTTTGAGTCAACTTCCCTCTTTATCAGTAGTGTGATTTGTGTTATTTTTCTTTCTCTCTGAATCTTGAAAGGATAGGCCAATACTAATGGCAGTTAGGACTTAGATATTTCACATTGAAGTCAGTGTGAAGCTCAATAACCCTATTGAGAGAAAACAACCAGAAATAAATTGTTACAAAACCAATTTCCCCAAAGAAAACCTATCAAGTTTCTATGTAGCAAAGCAAACTCAAAGTGCCAGCAAAGCTGTATCCCCATCAAAATTTGTTTGCTGTTTCTATTATTATATCTTACCGAAAACTTGAAACTAATACTTGATCCAATCTATTTTACTTACTTGAGGAAATTAAATTTCACATTTTAAAAATTCCATTTAAACAATTTACTATGTTAAGATATTTTTAGTTGGAATTTAGCCCAACATTAAAAAAAAGATTATAAAGACCATTAAACTATGTAGTTAGTGCTATGTTTATTTTTTGTGACATACAATTTAAACCAAAAAAATGGAAATTTTTAGATTCTAAATATGTCTACAATGAGCCATTTTTTCAGTTTATTAAAGTTGATGAAAAGAATGGGAACATTTAAGATGGCATATATTATTAGATATTGAAATAAATAAAACAAAAAATTCAGAATGTGTGATCTCATTTTCTTCCTGTATAAAACTCACTGAGGTCTCAGGCAATTTCATTATTTCTTGCACAGTCCTCAGAAAACAATCTCACACAAAAGCTTAGAAAACAATATCAAAGAAAATTTTGTCCAGATATTTTGCACTAGGGAAAAAAATGAGTATAGTTAGAAATTCACATTCAATGGCTCTACCCTTGTGTAGCATCCCTCGCTTTCCTTTCATGCAGTATTAAAGTGATCTATTACAGAGCTTTTATTTCCATTTTAATAAATCTTTTCAATGGGAACATATATATTTCTTTTGCTCAAACTATAATGTTTGGCAAATGACAGCCTGTAAGATACTTTATGAAGAAGAAATATTTAAATCAGAAAAGCTATAATTGTTGAGATAATCAGCTTTGACAATAAAACTCAACATTATTATAAGCTAGACTTCAAAACAATATGTATGATTTTCCATTATTGTTAATCAGAATTTCATGTTTTAATTTTTTGCTTTGAAAATATTTTTATATAAAATCTTTGCTTCATTCTTTTGTGATCACTTTTTTGTTTTGTTTTATTTTGCTTTAATATTACAAATCAAGAATACTGAGACCTTGGTAATATGATTCAACCCAGAAAATTAGAAAAAAAAACATTTTATGTATAAGTAAGACACAGAGAAAACAATTCATACCTTTACAGATAAACACCAGCTTATAACTTGTAGAAAAAATATTTTTGATATTTATCTCTCAAACCCATGGCAAATTAATTAACACAGATAAAAAGATAATTCAGTCTTGTGTTTTGGATCTGAAATATACACCAAGAAATTTTAACACTAAAGGTTTGGTCCCCAGCTGGTGGCACTATTAGGAGATGTTGTAAACTTTAAGAGGTGGGTCCCCTTTTAAAAAAGTAAGGTCACTGAGGATATGTCTCTGCAGGGTATGCTGAGACCCGGGCTCCTAATTCTCTCTTTGCTTCCTGGCCACCATGAGGCTAGGAGTTTTCTTAATGATGTGCTCCTGCCATTACGTTCTGCCTCGCCACAGGCCTTAGAATAATGGAGCCAACTGACCATGGGTGGAAACTTCTGGAACACCTATGCCAAAATAAATCTTTCTTCCCTGTAAGTTGATTTTCTCAGGTATTCTTCCACACTAATGGAAATATGATGAACATGCTCAGGTTTTATACATGCAAATATATTTCTTTTTCTGTGTGTGTGGTATTAGAGGTGAAACCCAGGGTCTTTTCTACCTCCAGGCTTTACTCTCAGACCTATTTTATACTTCATTTGGAAACGGGGTCTCAGTAAGTTGCTGAAATCCTCACTAAGTAGCTGAGGCTGGCTTCGAACCTGTGCGTTCCTCCTGTCTCAGCCTCCCAAGCACTGGGATTACAAGCGTGCCCCACCATACCCGGCTTCATACAAATACATTTCTACTTTTGAAAGCAAAATTATAAATGCATGTATATGTATATGTATAATACCCCCGATTTGTCTGATTTTTCAGACTGAATCAAGTAAATCATTCTGCTGTTTTAGAATCATCTACTCCCAGTCCTTCTGCTGATCATATTTTCTCCTTTGAATTTCACTGGACATTAGAAGCAGCTTTTTTTATGAGGCGTTAGAAAGTCCTTGTTTCAATTACTGCTGAGATGGTTGATGGAGACATGTTTTATTTCAGAAGAAACTAATTTATCAGAAACAACATGCTGTGCTATGAACTCTGTAAAGGCAGAAACATTATGTTAGTCACAGTTTGTCTCTCAAGATTTTTCTTTAAATTTATTTTCTCATTCTATTGACATATTCTGAGCTATAATTTCCATGGAGGCCGGAACTATATCTGTTTATACACACTACAGGGGTGCCATGCTTTTATTCATCTATTCATTCACCGACATATATTTGTGTGTGTTTAAATACCAGGTGTGTCGTTCAAAGCATTGAACAAAGGTGCAGGTCTTTTCCTCATTACATTTTAGAAAGCACAAAGACTATTTCTTTAATGAACCATGTATTTTCTTTTTGTATCAGTCTAACAACCAGGCAAAGCTAACATTATAATATTTATAATATATAAGTTATGGAGGAGAGAACTGAAGCAAAGATATATTTCCAACCTCACCTAGTCATAGAGTAAACTGGTGGTGAAGTGTCAGAATTCCTGTTTAATGACATATTCTAACATGATTTTGAAGGTGTTCATTTAATTTTCACCTTGTCAATCCTTTATCAGATGGACATTTATGAAATTCAAAGTGTTTAATTAATTTATGTAACAATATTACTGAAAACATCAGAAAAATATAGGCTCCCTGGAGGGCAAAGATCATTAGAAAGGTGCACATGGTCAGTCACATCTAGGTTTCAAGTCATTTTATTGCTTTCATTACTTGTAACAAAAAACAAACAAATTTTGCTTATACTCATAAAAGATCTGTTAGGCCAGAAGATGTCAATGATCCTCTAAAACTCAAATTACATTCAACTACAATATAATTGAGAGAAAAATTATACTTAATAATCCTTTAACAGCATTTTGGAACAAGATATTTTCTGAATGGTGGAGCTTATTTTAATTAATCATTAAGACTTTATTTAAAATGATTATAATTTTGCTTTTCTATGGTTCTGTGTATTCATTATTATAAGCATATATTATTGAAAACTACCTGAATTAATCTCAGTATATTTTGTTTTGTTAGTGTTGTGATTATTTTTCATTAAAAAGTTTCTGGCATACCTCCATATTTGGTCATTACTTTTCACAACTACCTTCTCTAGTAACATTTTTAATCTTTATAATTTCTCCTAATCATTTAGTGTAGCTTTGGACCTCCATATTTGGTCATTACTTTTCACAACTACCTTCTCTAGTAACATTTTTAATCTTTATAATTTCTCCTAATCATTTAGTGTAGCTTTGGGGATAAAAGATAAGTGTATTTCTTAAATCCTACCTTATGAATAAAAGATACATAAAATACTTATCAGATATATAAATCCTTATCTGTGAAAAAAGAAAAAGAAAAATTGGAAGAACACTCATGCATGTATTTTGCATACAGAGGTCACTTACAAGAGATTTTACTTGGACTTGTATGTACTTTATCCTATGTTTCAGAATGTTAAATACTTTATTTTATTATAATATGTATTAAAAATTGACATAAAATATCCAGAAAATGCTTGTTATTTCATGGACACATTTATACATGAATACATAGCAGAGCACTCATTGTAATAGCAATTCACATGTTTGTTAAAACTTAAAAAAAATGAAAAAAACTAGCAATTATAACATTACAGATTGTCATCATTATTGCCCAAAAACTACATAGAAACACTTGTATCTCTGCATCTTTGTGTCACTGAGATATTCTACTGTTATTTTATATTCATTGTGTCATTAAATGTCAGTGAAATTTAAAATTGTGAAATGTATCTCATTTATTTCTTGTTCATATTTCATAAAATAAACAGAATTCATATAATACAATAGTGAACTAAATACAATAAATTCTTATACACATGGGAATACTCTTAGCTCTAAGGCTTATTGAAGTATCTATTTCTTGTACCAGTAACTCAAATGCGAAAAAGATAATATATGTGTCCATATGTGGGTGATAATGAAACACGATGATGAATTTAAATAGAATTGAACTTTGTTTTTATCTACTCACTATTGTGGCTTTGCCATCCTTTAATATGTATGACTTTGTAAGTCAAAATTCCTCCAGTTCTGTCAAGATTGCTATTAAAATTAATTAATTTGTTAGATTTTATAGAAGCATGATAGCATCATAATTTCAGAATTTATGATCATGCTAGGTGTTCATAAAAATAAACACTTTTTCTAGCCTGTTTTCTTTTAAAGGAGCTATTTAACAGAATATGAAAATATGGGAATAAAATGAACTTCCTTCCTGACCTCATACTATTAAAATATCAAAGCATAATATTTCATAGCCTTTGCCTTCTTTCATTATGTCTAACTATAGGTTTTATTGACCATAAAACTATGTAACCCTTCTTAAAAGCTATCAATATAAATGTGTAGAGCAATTTCTTTTATCATTTAAAAGTCTGAGATTTTATCTCTCCTCAGAAATATTAGAAAAGTAGAAAAATTAAAAATTACTTTCCATTCAGTATCAACCTGCTAATATACTATTTTTATATATTGATAAAGAGAAATTATTATTTGGTAATTTTCTTATCAGCATCTCTTTTCAGCTCCATTATGGGTACCAGTACCATCAAATATGCATATTTATATTTTAAAGCACAATGAAAATATCTATTATTGTATAGTAAAATACACATACTACATAATTATAATTAGATGCTGATAATGAAGAATAGATATAGTTTTAATAATATGTTGTATTACATTGCGAATGCATTGTCATTTGGGAAAAATAAATTATATTTATTTGGTTTAAATTCATCATTTTCAGCAAATCTTTTTGTTCTATGAATTAAAAAGATTATATTTTTTGGCAAACTCAAAATATTTAACCTACTTTAAATTCAAGTCTAAACAGAGTTCTTCTAAAGTAGAAATTTTATGTTTACTTCTATTGGCTTAACTTAATATGGTAAGTTTTCTTTTTTATGACACATTGTGGCACCACTAGACTTCTTCAAAGAGAATGCATATAAGATCAGCTTAGAATTTTCAAATGTACAAACCAAGGAACCTTTAAATTAGATTCTCCCTTTCTTTTTTTTTCAAAAATGCATTCTGCTAATTCCTCAGAATATTCAATGGAACATGAAAATGAAATTGAAATCAGTTAATCTAAGAAATTTTCATGGTTCTGCATAATATGAGATTGGTAAGAGGAAGGTTGAAATTTCATTACTATAAAATTTGTAAATGTCTGTAGATAGCATAGAGTCAATACAGTTATTTACTCTTGCTGGAATATTATTAAACTTAAATATACAGATACATTAAGAGTTTCTACATAATAATTGTATATAGGACACATCCCAATAAAGTGAGAAGCAAAAAGACTATTTTCCTTTAAATGCCTAAATAAATTAACCTAAAAAAGTAGTAAGACATAAGGCAACTTTTACATATATGCTCCTTTAGTACTCATATCTAACATTTGCTAGGTAATAAGATAATTGTAAATGACCTATAAATAAACAATAATATTCTGATTATGAATTTGGAGGGTGTGCTATGTTGCAAACTATGCTGTCTTCCAATTCCCAATATCCTACTTTAAGCATATCAATTTATGAATAACTATGGATTATAGTCATTCATATTAACCTTTTAGAATACAGGTATTACACATATTTACATTATATCAATACCTAAGAAATTTTTAATGATGACTACCATATAAACATTTTTGCAAAATGTGCAAAGTATTCACATGGAAATTAGGATAAAATATTACTTATAGCCGGGCGTGGTGGTGCACGCTTGTAATCCCTGAGCTTGGGAGGCTGAGACAGGAGAATTGCGCAGATTCAAAGTTAGCCTCAGCTACTTAGTGAGGCTCTCAGCAACTTAGTGAGACCCTGTTTCCAAATAAAATATAAAATAGGTGTGGGAGTACAGCCTGGAGGTAAAAAAAAGCCCCTGGGTTCCACCCCCAGTATCATAAAAATAAATAAATAAACATTCCTAAACTACAAATTTTAAAAATATTATTTATAAAAAGATATTATTTTATGCTGGGCATGGTGGTGCACACTTGTAATCCCAGAAATTGGAAGGCTGAAACAGGAGGATTGCACAGGTTCGAAGCTAGCCTCAGCTACTTAGTGAGCCCTTTGCAACTCAGTAAGACCCTATTTTTTTGTTTGTTTTTGTTTTTGTTTTTAATTTTTATTGTTGCATTGTAGTCACACATCTTAATGGGATACAAGATAGTTAAGGCATACACGCACACATCATCCAATTAGCCCTTACCCAATTCCCACCCCATTCCTTCCCCATCCCTCCTTCTCATGTTGGCTTAGTGAGTGACATTGATATGTTTGTTAAAGTACATCATGTGCATTAGAGAATTTCCCCTTTCCCCTCCCATGCCCTCATTTAGGTCGCCTTATTTGCTCATCTATAGTATCTCCTTCTTTGTCTAGAATTCCTCCTATGAGCCATTTTCTCTCTAGCTTCTACATATTAGGGAAAGCATTTGATTTCTTATTTTTTGTGACTAACTAATCTCACGTACCATAATGTTCTCCAGTTCCATCCATTTCCCTGTAAATGATATAAGACCCTGTTCTGAAATAAAGAATAAAAAATAGTACTGGGGGTGTAGCTCGGAGGTAGAATGGCCCTGGGTTCCATCCCAAGTACTGCCAAAAACTAAACCATATTATTTTATAAAATCTTGAAAAGAATGAATGAACAAACTTTGAAAATGTTGATAATTTTGTCACAGACTTTAAAAGTGTTTAGGCTTGTTAGAAATAATAGTCTTAGCCAGACATGGTGGTGAATGCTTGTAATCCCCATATTTGGGAGGCTGAGACAGGAGGATTGCACAGGTTTGAAGCCAGCCTCAGCTACTTATGCTCTTTGCAACTCAGTGAGACCTTTTCAAATTAATGAATAAAAAATAGGGCTGAGGGTATTGCCCAGAGCTAAAATGACCCTGGGTTCCATCCCCAGTACCGCAGAATACTACTACTACTAATAGAGTCTTATGAGTTTATTTTCTTGTTTCATAAATTATTTCAATATTACTTTGTCATTTTTAGTCATATTGATTAGCAACAGTTCACTGAGCTATGAGTTAGCCTTTAAAGAATCTACATTTTATCTGAACCATTGTAAAACTCAGGTTTTATTGAAGTCCAGAAGGTACAAGTGCTGACAAGAGCTCCCTGACCTTGATCATGTGACCTAGTTGAAGAGCCTCTGTACTGGCTGCTAAGCAACAGCCTCAAAGCATCTTTTAGTGATGATTAAAAGAAAAGTTCTCAAGTAGTTAAAGGAAGAACTTTAAAGTAGCCTCAGAACCCAAGAGACTACTGGAGAAGCAAGCGCCGTTTTACTCCTTTTTAATGACCAAGATGATATATCTTCCATGAATAGAATAATGATGGTGAGTAATGACACCCAACCATGTCAGAAAGCCTCAGTTAATCTGGGACCTATAGCATATTTTACATGTTGTTCACAGAGGCTGATGTACAAAGCACTAGCCAACCAGGCCTTGTTTATCAGAAAAATGGGGCCAAAGGAGGCTGTTTCATACTGTGATAATTCAGACATATGAGAAAAACACTGCACACTTAAAACAGAGCAGAGTAGGCAAAATGGACAAACAATGTAAACACCAGGAGGGCCTTATGAAGTACACATTGCCAAGACAGACATTGATTCAAACTGTTCACATATTTACTGTGTTACTAGGCAAGTAAAACATAGCCTCCTGTTTCCTAAATGTTTTATTCATTTTCTCTGGTTGTGTGCTGAACTGGATTCTCTCAACATTTATATATTGAATCCCTGATCCAAGGCCTCCTCAGAGTATATTGGAGACAGGGTCTTTAAAAAGGTCATTCAATCTCACTTAACATAATGTTCTCCAGGTCTTTCCATCTTCTTATAAAAGACATGATTTTGTTTTTCTTTATTGATGAGCAGAATTCCATTGTGTGTACTTCCCATAATTTTGTAATCCATTCATCTGTTGATGGAGACCTAGGTCGGTTCCATATTTTGGCTATTGCTAATTGTGCTGCTATGAACATAGGTATGCATATGTTACTGTAGTTGTCTGATTTCAATCCCTTGGGCAAATACCCAGTAGTGATATAGCCGGATCATATGGTGGACACATTCCCAGTTTTCTAAGGAATCTTCACACTGATCTCCATAGCAACTGAACTAGTTTGCACTCCCACCAACAGTTTAAAAGAGCTCATATATTCTCACATCCTCCCCACCGTTAGTTGTTATTTGACTTCTTTATGCTTGCCACTCTGATTGGGTTTTTCTCTAATATGCTCAAGCTAGAGAGTATTAGGGATACTAGAGGGACTCCAGATAATGGGGGTAAAACCTCAGTGAAACCAGGAAGAAAGGGTAGAGGAGATAGGAGGTACAAGACTGAGGTTTATTAATGAAAAAGCTACACGAGACTATGTGTATACATGTAAATATAACATTGTTAACCTGGACACTTAATACTGAGACAGAGGAAAAATGAGAAGAGGGGGAGGCACCAAGTAATATGTGAATATATGCCATCATCAACATGATCCATATTAGGATGTGAGACTATAGTGCACCAATAAAATAAATAAAAGGTCATTCAAGTTAGATGAGGTCAACAGAGTGGGTACCAATCCAATGCATCTGGTAATTTTACATAAAGAAGTGAGAACATAAACACAAATGTAAGGAAGACCATGCAAAGACACCAGAAAAGATAGTCCTTGAAATTCCATGAGAGAACTTCTGGGAAGATGGCGAATGAGAAAAGCAGCATTTACGAGTCCTGCTAACACTTGATATCTACTGCCACAAAATCAGTACTTTTCATAGCCAGAAAACACTATCAGCAGAGATGTAAACACAAGGGACAGAGAAAAAGAAGACTAGAAGATAAACTAGAGACCATAAAAGAAACCAGCTTGCATCGCAGCTGTGGAGCCGCACCGGCGCCATCTTGCCTCACAGCACCAGACCCCAGAGAGGAAAGGTAAACAAGGAAGTGAAGTGAGCAGCTGCAGATCATTTGAGTGTAATTCAGCAGTTCTTTCAGTGCAAAGAACACCTAAAACTCCCAGTAGCCAAGCTCATCACACCCTCCAGGGACTCAGAACGTAGCTCAAAACCAGAAAAGAAATATGCCAGCCTCATAGCCAAGGGCATGGCAGCAGTGCCATATTGCCAGGAGCTGTGGTGAGTTCACCCCTCCCGCAACAGCTCCTGTTCAGCATGCACAATAACCATAAGTGAAATTGCAGCCCCTAAAGGAGAAATCCCAGCACTGCACCCCCAGGGACTTGCGCAGCTTTGATAATCTCCCTGGGTCTGAGATTTTGCAGTCCAACCCAGTGAAGGAATAGTGGTGGCAAAGATATCACACCCTAGTTGCAGCTCCCCATGGGAAAACACTCAACTTGGCACCCCCACGGTCTCGTGCAGCCTCAATTAACTCTCTAGGTTTGAGACTTTGTGATCCAACCCAGTAAAGGAGTAGTGGTGGCTGAGATTACCACAAACTCGAGATCCAGAGCACCCTAAGTGAATTCATGGTGACCCAGGGAAGAACCCAGAGAAGCACAAACTTCTGAAATCATGGGAAAGAGGAACAACAATAGAGGAAGAAATGCCCATAACCCTACAATATCAGAACCTGATAACACAGAAATTTAGAGATCTCCAGAAGATCAAATCAGAAATATAACTGTAGAAATAATACAGGACCTTCAAAGGAATTTAGAATTTAAAAGAAATAAAGGATGCAATCATTGAAGTAAAGGCATCAATTCAAACTGTAAGTAATCTATTAGACCACATGGAGAATAGAATCTCACGCCTAGAAGATGATCACTCCAAAAACGAACGCATAATCTATAACTTAGAAAAAACAATTCAACAGCATGAATTTGACATTGAAGAAATATAGGCCCATTTTAAGAGAGCTAACCTAAAAATAATTGGAATAGAGAGGGAAAAGTAGGTAAAACCAAAGGGATCAATACTTTTTTCAAAGAAGTAATAGAAAATTTTCCAAACAGAGCAAGAGGTTAATACACAGGTCCAGGAAACTTATAGAACTCCCTTTAGACAGGATCAGAGAAAAGGTTCCCCATGCCACATAATTGTTAAAATGACCAATGTAGAAGCCAAACAGAGAATCTTAAAGGCAACAAAAATAAAAGGCCAAGTGACATTCAGAGGCAAACCAATTGTAATCACTCCAGACTTACCAAACCAAGTCATGAAAGCCAGAAGTGCTTGGAGTAATATATTCCAAATTCTGAAAGAAAACAACTTCCAGACAAAAATTTCCTACCCAGCAAAACTATCTATCAAATTAGATGGGGGAATAAGAAGCTTCCATGACAAACAGAAACTGAAGGAATTTATGTCTTCAAAACCAGCACTAGAGAAAATACTCAAAGAGATTAACTACAAAGAAGAAATAGGTAATACACACCAGAACCAGAGAAACAAGATTTTTCATCCAGCAGATAACTAAGCAAAGAAAACTAAACCGTATTTCAAACAGAAATAAAATCTTAACATGTTAGGAATTAAAAATTATCTCTCAATAATCACACTGAATGTAAATGGCCTCAATTCCCCAATAAAAAGACATAAAGTGGCAAAATGGATTAAAAACCAGAATCCATCCATCTGCTGCTTACAACAAACATGCTTTAAAGTAAAGATAGTAACAAACTCAAGGTAAATGGCTGGAACAAGGTAATTTATGTTAAGTATCCATCCTAACAAATGTGAAGTAGTATTTCACTATAGTATCTATTTGTATTTCCTTAATGATTAGTTATATTATGATAATGATGAGTGATATTCATGTGTTTATTGGTCATATAAAATCTTTGGAGACTCATTATCTATTTTAGTCTTTTCCTATTTCTAAATTGTGTTGTTTGCTTTTTTGGTTTAGGATTTAGGATTTGTATTTGAAATATTAATATACCTTCAGGTATAGCATTTGGAAATATTTTATCCCATTCTATCAATAACTTTTAATTCTGTTTACATTGTCTTTGGATGTACAATTCTTTTTTATTTTTTATGAAGTTTGTTTATTCTTTTGTTGCCTGTACTTTTGGAATCATATCCAAGAAATCACTGCCAATTTCAATGTGAAGTTTTATGACCCATGTTTTCTTCTAAAAGTTTATAGTCTTAAGATTTGCATTTAGATCCGAGTGTGGTGGCACATGCTTATAATCCCTGTGCTTGGGAGGTGGAGACAGGAGGATCACACAGGTTCGAAGCCAGCCATCCTGGCTTAAAAGACCCTGTTTCCAAATAAAAATAATATAAAATAGGTCTAGGAGTATAGACCGGAGGTAAAAGGGCTTCCAGAAACCCCAGTACCATCAGATTTAAAAAAAATTTTACATTTAGGTCTTTTATCTATTTTGAGTTAATATTTGTATATGGTGTTAGGTAAGGAAGGGTCCAGTTTTACTCTTTTTCATGTAATTATTATTTTTTGACAATATTTAGTGAGAAGATTATTATTTCTTTCACCCAATGTTCTTGGAAATCTTGTCAAAAATAACTTGACCATATATGGAAGAATTTATTTCTAGGCTTTTTATTTTACTCCACTGGTTTATATATCTGCCTTTATAGCAGTACTACACTGTTTCGATTATTGTAGCTTTATAAGGTTTGAAATCAGAATAAAAAAAAGAAACTGAACACTTCAAATAATGATACGTCCATATTCTAAGGTATCACTACTAATCTCACTAACGTGTATGGGGAAGAACATGAAGGGAAATACACCAAGAGCTGTGTGCATGCACATTTGTACTACTTTGAATATCACTATGAGCTGTAATTATAATGAATCAATAAAATATAAAAAATAATTAATTAAAAAAAAGAAAGTTCATGAGAAAGCTCAGGACCTTCAAGGAAATAAGCCCTGCTGACATTTTATATTGGACCTCCAGACTCCAGAAGTGTAAGGAAATAAATTTCTATTTTTAAGCCACTCAGTATAGAATAATTTATTATAGTCGATCTAGCAAACATGTCTTCCTGATGGTTTATTCTCTTCAGAGATACATGTTTTGTTATATCAATCTTAAATCTTGCTACTTTTTGTTATCAATGTTTATGGTCTGATGTCCTGTGTGGATTGTGAAGCTGTATACATTTTAAGATTAGTGTTGTTATTGGAGTCATTTTTATTGTAATGACCCCTGTAGAATTTAGAAAATATATCTGTTTTCCCAGGGGAGTCCCATCAAGTGCTGTTTGGATGCAAGTTTGTATCACATTGATCCTTACTAAGATGTATGATTGCAAGGCAACAACAAGAGCATATTAAAAATGAACCAAAAAATAAAATGGCATAGGACCTTTATTATGAAACCTAGTTCATATTGGGAGAATAAAAACATGGTGTTCTAATCTTTCTCAAACTGGATTTTCTGGTACTTGTTAACCCTTGCATAAGATTTATAATCTATCATTTATATGTGTGGCAAGCTATTTTGCTTCTAGGCATTTCTTTGATGATTTTTAGAAAAAGTAAATGTATTTTGGCTAATTTCATGCTCATAGTCTAGCAGAAATAATCCTAGTTATATAACATCTGGGTTAATAAAACATACTATAAAAGTAAAATAAAATAATTAAAATTTTGTCTTCTTTTTTCTGTGTAGTACTGGGGATAGAATCCAGGGAGCATTCTACCTCTGAGCTATACCCCAAGCCCTATTTTTTATTCTTTTTTTTCAAAACAGGGTCTCATAGAGTTGCAAAGGACCTCACTAAGGTGATGAGGCTGGCCTTGAACCATGATCCTTCTGTCTCAGCCTCCCAAATGCTTGGATTTTAAGCATGTTCCACTACACCCACTAAAACCCTTTTTCCTTAAAACAGAAATTACTTAAAAATTTCAGAAGTACATGTTTGAATTGAATTTTTGATATTTCCTAAATATTTTAATTATTTATTCAGTATATTTTAATACTTCATAAATATTTACTCTATAATAATGATTAACTTAATGTGAAAAACACTTAAGTACCATGTAGACAGACAAGACACAACTGAATTGACAAAACTTTAGGAAAAAAATCCATCTTTGGAGAAAATACTAACATGATGTTAGTTCTGATTTGTTACAAGCTGGATAAAAAAAGAAATTATTCAAATTAAATATAGTTACAAGATGGTCACCTCTAAGTACTTCAAAACTTGTACCAGTGCTAGTCTGGTTCCCTAATTTTTAGATTAAAATCATTTTAATGGAGGACCATGATTTTAGATTAGATTTAAAGTTTATTAAAAGAATCTCCATCTCCATATACTTTTGGAAGAAAAAATAATACATATATTCCCAGCTTTTAATCAATCAATTTTTGGTTACTTATATATTTTAATAACTGTGTAAATTTAAAAATCATTTAAGAGTTGCAAGTACAAATAAAAGTAGATTAGAAACCAAAATTTCATTGTCTTTACACTTGAGAGATGATTATATTTCAAGAAATTCCTTTCCTACCTCTCACAAAGTGAGAAGATGGTATGAACAGGAAATTTGAAGAGGAAAGAGATGCATTTGTTTCGGGGTTTTTATTTTCCTTATTTGCACAAATAATCTTTTTAGAACTAGCATCCACATATTTAGTATTGCAGACATAATGCATACTTATGTAAACAGCTTATATATAAGAACATTCATATATTCTGCTATTTAATCTAAATCTGCTGAGTATTCTTTATGTAAATTTAGTAATCATTCTTTGGAAAGCCAATTTTTTGAAGTGATCTTAGGGAAAAAAAAAACCTATAACTTGCTATAAAGAAGTTAATCTTTTGCTATTAGCATTTACCCAAAAGATTTGTCTTTTTACCCCCCATACTGGAGCTTAAGTTCTTACCTCCCTATTTAGGAATATAACAATAATAAGAACTATTCCAACTAAATAAGTCGTTTGCAGTGTTCTACTGACTACTAACACTAAAATGGTTATATATTAAAAGCTATTCATCTTTGAAATGGTGTTTAAAGCATGGAAGGACTAGAACTGCAAAAGGGAAAAAGCATTAAATACAGCAGTTCTTAAATTGAAATCTATGTCTCCGAATACTTGTATTCATATAACTGCATTTTCTGACACTAGGAAGCTTAGTTGAAACCTCTTTCTCTGAATGTTTTCTACAGCCAATACTCACCCCAAAGAGCATTCTGTTCAATTGCTCTTTTTAAGTGCACCTATAAATCAACATTATGAGAAATGTCTCCAATGTATATAGAAAAGCACTGTTTATAAATGGTAAACAGTGATTTGAGGGCTTTCATTTGACCTCAAACCTTTCCTATAAAGGCTACCAAGAAATGTAGTATCTTTATTCAGTATCTTAAGAGCAAAATTATTGATTTACTTAGATGACTTGACTTTTCTTTAAAAAAATGCCTCAGATATATTTTCTTTTTCATACATACCCTATTTGGTACTTGCTGATAGCTTAGGTTTTTATTAAAATTTAGAGATGCCTGTACCTTTACCTTCTCAATAATTGAAAATTTGAGAGTTTACTGTAAACACATTACATCAAAGTCTAGAAAGTCCTTTGTTAAAAAAGAATCAATTTTATTGAAATTGAATTCTGCAAACAAAATGCAGACACAATCGACCATCTTAATATTGTTGTTGCTATCTTTATGCTGTAACCCAAGATGCCCTGCTGTCTAGATTCCCAGCCTGATTTATTAAAGTCAAGAAAAACTGTTGGAAATTAGAATATTATGGTCTGTTATCTGCTTGACTACCACTTGGTTACATCAGAATAGGAAAGTCACGTTTGATCTATTCTCATCTCTATTCAGAGTAATTTTAAAAATGTTCAATAATGTTATAAAGAATAAAAAGACATTATTTTAATATATTGTAACTGGATCCACAGAGTACAAAGAAAAATCATAATTTTAGCAATTAAGAATTCATTGAATATCAGGATTTAATAAACCCAGCTTGATATTTGTCATAGATAAATTTTTAAAAACAGAACATTCTGTATTTAATTTGCTTCATGTTCATCAATATTAGTGTGTGTGTGTGTGTGTGTGTGTGTGTGTGTGTGTGTAACTATGTTTGATCTCATGGGGCATTTTGCCTCTGAGCTACACCCCTAGCCCTATTTCTTTTTAATTTTTATTTTTTTTAATAGAACCTACCTAAGTTATTAAATCTGACCTTGAACATATGGTTTTCCTCCTTAGCTTCACAAATACTGGGATTACAGGCATGTGTCACCATACCTGGCCAGAACTTTTAATTAATATCTTTCCTCCTTTAATAAAAATCCTGTTTACGGTGACTTCAGCAACCCATTCTTCTCCTGCAAGAGATTCTGGAGGGGAGATTCAAAATGGTGACTGAGAGACACAGCACTTCTCAGTAGCTGAAACAAAGTTCAACTACTTAGAAAGCAGTGTCTTAATCAACAAAATAAATAAATACCAGGAACCAAAACAGATCCAGGTACCTTGGCAGAACCCTGAACTCGAAGAAGAAGAACAAAGATCGACACCAGACCTGCTACAGATACAATCAGGACACCCACCAATGGGATGCCTGTGCACCCGGACCCTTGTGCACCTAGCCTGCACCCCTGGCCCACTGCTGGGAGTTCCTGCCTGCCTGGTAGCCTGATGCTTAGTTCTAATTGAGAACACAGCTCAATACACCTTGGAAGAGCATAGCAGCAGCAATAGGCAGCTGCACCCACTCACACCTGGGTCCAGTAATAGCAGTGCACCCAGCCTGCACTCTCGGAATAGGCAGAGCTCTGGCAGTAAGTGTGGGCATCCAGGAACTGGCATCCCTTTGCCCAGGGTACATCTTGGGACACACCGGCTAGCCTAGTTGGAATTTCCAGAGACACAAGAAAATCCATCGAGACACAATATCTGCACAGGACCTCACGGGGAGGTTACAAGTATACTTTAGACATCCTCCACCCCTGCTGTAGGGAAGCACAGGTGGGAGTCTAGGGTGGTGAGTCCAGAGGTGCTGACTACAGGTTGGAATTTCGCAGAACCTGGGAATTGTACAGAATCTAATAACAGTGAAACCAGACATCCTGACACATAAACCCAAAGCAGTTAAAGGAAAGAAAGGTGTCCAAACACCCAGAGGGACCTAAGAAGATAAAAATAGAGTACAAAGAAAACTAAGAGACATTGGATTATATTCTGAAAACTACCAAAGCAATCAGATACGCACATATTATATGGGCCTGACCCCATATTCGTAAATAAGTAGGACTGTTTGTCTTACTTTTATTGTGGATGTTTTGTTTTGTTTTGCTTTTACAGTGCTTTTGTTTTGGTATGGTTATTGCTGTTTTATTTTATTTTTCTTAACCCACCCCCCTTCTTTTACTTTAACTTGTTGTATTTTTTATATAAATATTTGATAGTTTGCCTTATTTTCTGATTTCACACAGCTGCTAGTTCCTTTTATTTTATTCTTGTCCTTTTTTCCTCTTTCTTCCTCTTTCCTTCCTTTTTTTGTTCTCCTCCTTTGACTGGTTTTTCCTTTCTTTTTCTTGGATTACATAATAGTCTTGGTATCTTGTATGGATTTTTTTATGTTTGTCTGCTCCTTCCATCACCCCTCTTTACAAACTTTCCCACACTAACCTACATACTCTTCTCCCCCAAAACTTTTCCCCATAATATACCTCCTTGTTTAATACTCAAAGTATTTCATATATCCATACTTACTCTACTAACGACAAGAGTCCTACTAGGTAACTCTCTCTCATTCTTAGCAAGATATTACCTTATCATACTTAAAGTCTTTCTTAATCTAAACATATCCTCCACATAATCCAACTCCTTTACCCATCAACCCAGCTCCTCCCACATCACCTACCCTCAAGTGGAAAAGCTCTGCTGACTTGCTGATACCTCTAAACTCCTAATATTAAGATTGGACTAAGCATAATACTCACGAACAATGGGTAGAAATCCGAAAAACAGGACAGAGAATGCTATAAATATGAGAACCAGAAATTATAAAGAGATAGCAGAAATCACAAATACTGACCTACTAGAAATGCAAGAAGGGAGTTCAGAATCTTGATGTACAATATGATGAAAAGATTTAAAACAAGTATAGAGGAGGTTAAAGGTGAGTTAGAAACACTAAAAAAGAATCAGAAAGAGGTCTGGAATGAAATGAAAGAGGCAATAAGTGAAATAAAGACAGCAATAGAAAGAAATTCTGGAAGATTAGATGAAATGGAAAACAAAATATCAATATGAGAAGACAGTACATCCCAAACCGAAAACACAGTCAATGATATACAGAAATCTCTACAGCAACAAAACCTAAACATCCAGCAAATATGGGATAATATGAAGTGTCCTAACTTATGGATAATAGGCATTGAGAAGGAATAGAGGTACAGACCAAGGGCATCTGTAATATCTTCAAGGAAATAATCTCAGAGAATTTTCCAAATTTGGATAGAGACTTGGACCTTCATTTCCAAGAGGCATACAGAACTCCACTGAGACAGGACCAAAAAAAGACCTCTCCACGCCACATAATAACCAAAATGACCAATATAGAGGCCAAGGAAGGAATCTTAAAAGCAGTGAGAGCAAAAGGAAGGGTGACATATAGAGGCAAAACAATAAGAATCACCCCAGACTATACAACGCAGGTCAGGAATGCTAGGAGAGACTGGTACGATGTGATTCAGAACCTGGAAGAAAATAACTTCCAACCAAAGCTCATCTATCCAGCAAAACTACTATTCAAGATCAATGGTGAAATCAAAGTCTTTCATGATAAACAGAATCTCAAAATATTCATGAATTCAAAGCCAACACTAGAGAAAATTCTTAAAGAAATAAACCATAAGGAAGAAAAAAGAAGCAGACTTCAGAATCAGAGAAGAGAGGAAGTTAATAAGTGGCCATTTAAGTAAAGAAGAAAGATCACACCACCTAAGAGTAGACAGAACATAAAATGGCAGAAAACAAAAATCATATTTCAATAATATCTCTTAATGTCAAAGGACTTAACTCACCAATCAAAAGACATAGACTGGCAATGTGGATTAGGAAACATAATCCAAATATATGCTGTCTGCAAGAAACTCACCTCACAGCCAAAGACATTCACAGGCTGAACGTGAAAGGATGGAAAAAGATATACCATGCCACCAGTGACCAAAAAAGAGCAGGGGTAGCAACCCTGATATCCAACAAAACAGACTTTAAACTAAAACACATCAAAAGAGACAAATCAGGGCACTTCCTTTTATTAAAAGGAACAATACACCAAGAAGATATAATGATAGTAAATATTTATGCCCCAAATGTGGGTGCAACCACATTTGTAAAACAAGCCCTTCTGGACATAAGATCCCAAGTAGACCCAAATACAATAATTCTGGGAGACTTTAATATGCCTCTCACACCACTGGATTAATCTTCAAGGCAAAAGACGAGTAAAGATGCTTTATAACTAAAGGAAACCATAAACAAATGGACCTTAACAGACATTTTCAGATTATTTCAACCAGGAACTACAGAATACACATTCTTCTCAGCAGCCCATGGAACCTTCTCCAAAATAGACCACATCCTGGGACACAAAGAAAATACCAGCAAATTAAAAAAATGTAATATAATTCCTTGCATCTTTTCAGACCACAACAAAATAAAAGTAGAAATCAACAACAGGACACTCGAAAGAAAGTATTCAAATTCATGGAGAATGAATGATACACTATTGAATGATGAATGGGTAAGAGCAGAAATTAGGGAAGAAATAAAGAAATTTATGAAAACAAACAAAAACTGAGATACAACCTACCAAAATCTATGGGACACCATGAAGGCAGTATTAAGAAGAAAGTTCATTGCATTGAGTGCCCACATAAGAAGGACAGAGAACCACCAAGTAAAGAACCTAATGACACAACTCAAGGACCTAGAAATTCGGCAACAGTCTATTCCCAAAGCCAGCAGAAGGCAAGAAATCATTAAAATTAGAGCAGAAATAAATGAAATAGAGAACAACAACAACAACAACAAAAAACAATTCAAAGAATCAATACAACAAAAATTTGGTTCTTTGAAAAGATTAATAGAATTGATAAACCCCTGACCAACCTAACCAAAAGAAAAAGAGAATCAACTCAAATTATCAAAATTAGAAATGAAAAAGGAGATATCACCACAGATAGTGAAGAAATTCAAAAGATTATCAGAAACTACTTTAAAAATTTATACTCCAATAGACTTGAAAACCTGAAAGAAATTGATAGATTTCTAAGCAGTTAACCTTCCTACACTCAGCCAAGAGGACATAGAAAGCCTAAACCAACCAATAATAACCAAAGAAATAGAAACTACAATAAAAATTCTTTCCCCAAAGAAAAGCCCAGGCCCAGATGGGCTCCCAGCTGAATTCTACAAAACCTTCAGTGAACAACTAATACCAATACTTCATAAAATGTTCTGGGAAATCGAAAGAGATGGAACTCTCCCAAATTCCTTCTATGAGGCCAGTATCACAATAATCCCCAAACCAAATAAAGACACCTCAAGAAAGGAAAACTACAGACCAATATCCTTAATGAACATAGATGCAAAAATTCTAAACAAAATACTAGCCATACACATTCAAAACTATATCAAGAGAATAATACATCATGACCAAGTTGGTTTCAACCCAGAAAAACAAGGCTGGTTCAACATACGCAAATCAATACATGTTATTCACCACATAAATAGAACCAAGAACAAAAAACACATCATCATAGCAATAGATGCTGAAAAAGCATTCGACAAAATCCAACACCCATTTATGTTACAAACACTGCAAAAAATTGGGATAGAAGGAAAGTACTTCAACATCATTAAGGCAATATACTGTAAACCCAAAGCCAACATTATATTGAATGGGGAAAAACTGCAAGAATTTCTGCTAAAGTCGGGAACAAGACAAGGATGCCCACTATCACCACTCCTTTTCAATATAGTCCTTGAGACTCTTGCTGCAGCAATCAGACAAGAGAAGGGAATCAAAGGAATTTACATAGGAAGAGAGGAATTAAAATTATCCTTATTTGCAGATGACATGATCCTTTATCTGGAAGACCCAAAGAACTCAACCAAAAGACTTCTGGAGCTGATTGACAAATTCAGCAAAGTCGCAGGTTACAAAATCAACCTAAAGTAATCAGTGGCCTTTCTTTATGCCAACAATGAATCCACAGTGAAAGAAAGAAAGAAACAAACAAACAAAAACCAATCCCATTTACTATAACCTCAAAACCAGTAAAATACCTAGGAATAAACCTAACCCAAGATGTAAAAGATCTCTACAAGAAAAACTATAAAATATTAAAGAAAGAAATTGAAGAAGACCTTGGAAGATGGAAAGATCTCCCATGCTCATGGATAGGCAGAATAAATATCATTAAAATGGCCATTCTGCCAAAACTGATCTATAGATTCAATGCAATTCCCATTAAAATACCAGTGACATTCTTCAGAAACCTAGAAAAACCAATCATGAACTTCATATGGAGAAAGAAAAGACCTAGAATAGCCAAAGCAATTCTCAACAATAAGAAACATGCAGGAGGCATTACAATCCCAGACTTCAAACTATACTATAGAGCAATAGTAGTAAAAACATCATGGTACTGGCACAATAACAGATATACTGACCAGTGGATTAGAGGATACAGAAACAAACCTACAGATCTTTAGTCAATTAATCTTTGACAAAGGGGACAAACACATATAGTGGAGAAAAGACAGCCTTTTCAACAAGTGGTGCTGGGAGAACTGGCTAACCATTTGTAAAAAGATGAATCTAAACTCCTATATCTCACCAAACACAGGAATCAACTCAGGATGGATCAAGACTTAGAAATTAGACCTGAGACTGTGAAGTTAGTAGAGGAGAGCATAGGTTCAACACGACAACATATTGGCACAGGCAGTAACTTTCTCAACAAAACCTCCAAAGCTCAGGAAATTAAAGCAAGAATAAACAAGTGGGATAACATCAAACTAAAAAGTTTCTTCTCATCAAAGGAAACTATCAATAACCTAAAGAGGAAGCCAACAGAATGGGAAAGGATCTTTCCAGCCACCATTCTGATAGGGGCCTAATATCCAGAATATACAAAGAGCTCAAAAGACTCTACACTAGCAAAACAAACAACCCAATCAAGAAATGGGCAAATGAACTAAATAGACATGTCACAAAAGAAGAGATACAAAGGGCCAATAGATACATGAAAAGATGTTCTTCATCACTGGCCATCAGGGAGATGCAAATAAAAACTACACTGAGATTCCATCTAACCCTAGTCAGAGTGACAAGCATAAAGAAATCAAACAACAACAAATGCTGGAGAGGATGTGGGGAAAGAGGAACTCTTTTACACTGTTGGTGGGAATGCAAACTAGTTCAACCACTATGGAGATGTGTGGAGATTCCTAAGAAAGGTGGGAATAGATCCACCATATGATCCAGCTATACCACTCCTGGGTATCTTTCCAAAGGTGTTGAATTCAGAGAAATACAGCAACATATGCATACCTATGTTCATAGCAGCACAATTTCTAATAGCCAAAATATGGAACCAACCCAGACCACCATCAACAGATGAATGGATAGCAAAACTGTGGGAAATACACACAATGGAATTCTATTCAGCCATAAAGAAGAACAAAATTATATCATTTGCAAGAAGATGGAAAGCCCTGGAGAACATTCTGTTAAGTGAGATCAGCCAAGCACAGAAGGAGAAGGTACACATGTTTCCTCTAATATGCCCAAACTAGGGAACATAGAGGATACCAGTGGGACTCCAGATAATGGAGGGGAAATATCAGCAAAGTTTGAATGGAAAGATAGGAGAGGAGGAAGGCTGATCTTGATTAATGAAGGTCTACATCTGAAGATGCGTAAAATTATGAATAAGACATGGTTAACCTGGACAACCATTGGTGGAAGGGGGGAAGGGAAAATGGGGATGGGGGAGGGAGAGGGCACCAAATATAGTTTAAATGTATACTATTTATGTTCAATAAAAAAATTGTTAAAAAAAGAAAAAAAATTCTGTTTACATCTATGTCAATGTATGAGCTTTAAGTACATACCTATATGTAATCTCAAGAGTAAAACAATTACAATTTTGGATTATACTGGTAAGATTTAAAGGATTCAATAACCATCAATATATTTTATATGTTATATTAACTTAAATTTTATGTTAAAAGTAATAGGCCTAATAGTATATATACATAAGCATGTATACTATTACATAATCAGATAGATACTAATAATAAACTAGAGAAACGATAATAAAGCAATAATCTCAATGGAAAAAGAAAATCTCAGGTAGTTTGTTAACAAGCAAATTACAATAGTGGCCAGCTACAGCTTAATCCTACTGGCATTGTATCTGAATATGTTCCAGAATTATACCACCTAAGGAGCAAGGAAATTGAACACTTATATACCACTTTTTTCAGTCAGGATTGAGGGCCCTTGTCAGAAGGCATCAAGTTCCAGCATCACTGGTCTTCTGTGTTCTCAGAGAAAGTTTAGTGAGATTAATGAAGGTACAGGCTGTAGAAAGAAAGGCAGAGTGCATGGAAATGATAAAGGCTAAAGGGTAAAAGCACCAGAAGCAATTGTTATATATGTAGAAAAGTTTTGTATTTCAAAACAAAATCTATGTACCAATGAAAATCTCAGAAGTAGTACCAGACATGCACCTTATAAATGATGTTTACACTGTATATGGATGTGCCTATTAGTTGATTTCCATCACTAAGACAAAATGATTGAGATAATTAATACAGAGAAAAAGTTTATTTCAGCTCAAAATTTTGGAGGTTCTAGTCTATGATCAATTTACCTGTATGCTTTGGAACTTATGGAGAGTCATCACACCGTAACAGGATGAAAGCAATTTAAATAATAAGCCAGATAGCAAAAAGCGAGTGAGAAAAGGACCAAGGACTAACAATTCCCTCCAAAGGCATTTATCCAATGATCTAAAGACCTCCCACTAGAATTACTTTTGAAAGATTTCACCATCTCCCACCATCACCCTGGGGATCAAGATTCTAAGACATGGAAATTTAGGGGACACATATTCAAACTATAGCAAGGAACATGAGGATAAACTGCAAAGATTTTTCCTGAATGGAATTTTATCATAACTCTGGCCTGAAAGCAGAACTCACTGAAATAATTATGTGAATGAATTGCTAACTCATCAATAATAGCAACTCTTACCTTATATGTACTAGATTTTACAATTTATGGAAGAATTTGTGTTAGTTTTCCAACACTGGGCGAAAATACCTGACATAATCAACTTTAAAAGAAAGGAAGATCTATTTTGGTGGATCGTTTCAGTCCATGGTTTGTTGGCTTTTGTGCATGTAGTGAGGCAGATCGTCACAGTGTTAGTGCAGGACAAAGAAGCTGCTGACTAATGGCATCCAAGAAACAAGGAGACAGGAAGAGGCCAGTGTCCCAGTTCACTTCAAGAGCATGCCCAACTTGTCTAAATACTTTCCACTTGTTCCTGCCTCTTAAAGGTTCTACCACTTCTCAATAGTACCACCCTGGAGACCAAGTCCTTAACACATTAGTGTTTGCAGAGCATGTGTCCAAGCCATAGCAAGAGACAAGAGAATACAGTAAAAACATATATTCCCTTAGTAGTTTTATCCTAGCCTTGGAACAGAACCAGAACTCAATAAAATAATTTATATGATTGAATGGTTATCAGTAACAAAACTGAATATTGCATGTACAAACTCTTGCATGTATAAACGCTTTTATAGAGGCTGATCTTATATATAAGATGATGATGATGATAATGATGATGATAATGATGATGATGATGATGATGATGATGATGATGATGATGATTTTGGTGGTACTGGGGTTCCTGGAAACCCTTCTACCTCTGGGCTACACTCCCAGACCCATTTTTTATTTTTATTTGGAAACAGGGTCTCTGAACCCAGCACGGCTGGCTTCGAACCTGGGCGATCCTCCTGTCTCCACCTCCCAAGTGTGGGGATTACAAGCGTGCGCCACCACACCCGGCTATATGAGATTATTTTAATTTGAAACACAATAGCACATGAGTATTACATAGATTTCCCCCCATAGTTCTGCAGTCTATCTTTCTATGTACAGACAGAAAATTTTCAAGTGTTCCAAATGAAACACATAAAGATACATACTCACATAAAAATCTTAGAATTAATCAGTACTAAACTGACAATTTTTCCACAGATTACCATAGTAAACAATATGATTTGAACACATTCGAATTTTCCCCGGCACTGTATGTAAAATGTGTGCATTAATTATGAACCCAAATTTATCCTACCAAAATTCTTAGATTTTTCAAAGGATTCTTGGTACTATTGGACTGCAATAAATATTTTTTCAGATATTATTATTATAAATGTGTTACCACAAAATTATGCTTATTTATAGATATTTTTCTCATGAAAAAATGCAAAATAATCAGCACAAACTCTTGAGATAAATTTTCTTTAAAATCTTAGCCCCAGAGAATTCTGATATTATAGTTTTCCCCAAAGTATTTAAAATCCCTTGTGGGAATATCACAATATAATATAATTTACTCATCCAAATTTGGAATTTTTACTTATTTGTTCATGTTCGTGAAATAAAAATCATAGTGTACTACTAATAATTTACCCACTACCTCACTTGTTTGTAACAATTTTAAACTATTTGTTTAAAATGAATACTTCTCAAAATTAAATTTTTCATTTATTCTCCTTAAAACACCTAACATGTTCATAAAACAAGTGAAGAAAATACATTCACATAAAACTGAAAATAATTTCTTTCCTATTGATCTATTATGAAAAAACGAAAGAGCCTCTCTCTATTTTTCATGGTTTACTCATCTCTACTATTACTATGGTTTTATACCTATCTATAAATTTCCATGTACCTAAAAATCAGTTTGTCATATTGTACAGGAGTCAATAACCTTATACTGATATTTACTGTTAACATTTGAATGTTATTTTAAATGTCAGTATTCTTAATGGTAATTTTATCAGCAACAGTTTTGCTCCAAGTTAGACTCTACGGGATACTTTTTTTTTTTTTTTTGTGGTGGTACTGGGGTTCCTGGAAACCTTTTATCCTCCGGGCTACACTCCCAGACCTATTTTATACTTTTTTAAAATTTGGAAACGGTCTCTTAAACCAGCGCAGCTGGCTTTGAACCTGCATGATCCTCCTGTCTCTGCCTCCCAAGCGCAGGGATTACAAGCGTGTGCCACCACGCCCAGCCATGGGATAGTTTGTATTGTAAAAAATGTTGACAGGGCATGGCAGTGCACACTTGTACTCCTGGCAGTTGGGAGGCAGAGACCAGAGGATTGTGGTTCCTGCAGAGCCTCTGCTGTTTAGTAAGGCCATTCTCAACTCAGTGAGACCCTGTTTCAAAAATAAAAAGACTAAAAAATAGGGTTGGGGGTGTAGCTCGGAGGTACAATACGCCTGGGTTCCATCCCTGGTAATGAAAAAAAAGTTAAATTTTACAATCAAGACGAGATTTGAATGAGGACAGTTTTTAATAAGCCAATAATGTAACTTAAAATTATCCTAAAAAAATCAACTGTATTACTTCTGGAACTTTCTGCTAAAATATTTATTCTGATTGTTCTATTAAAAATTATTTTCTGAGCTGGGCATGGTGGCGCATGCTTGTAATCTCGGCATTTGGGAGGCTGAGACCAGAGGATCAGGGTTCATGTACAGCCTCAGCTACTTAGTGAGGCTCTCTGCAACTTAGTGAGACTGTTACAAAATAAAAAGTAAACAATAGGGCTGAGGATGTAGCTTGGAGGTAGAATGCCCCTGGGTTGCATCCTTCCCCAGTAACAAACACACACACACGCACACACACACACCTCTTCTAAGTAAATATCTTATTTTTCACTAGTAAAAAAAACCTCAATGCACTATATTTTTCAACATTTAATGCAAATCCGGTTTTGCCTTTTGATGATTAATAAATACCATAGACCTATATAAAACTGAACATTATTTCTTTTCTCAGGACTGATACATTTTATTTTAGTGTGAAATATATGATAATAATGAGCCTAACTATTGTCTCTGTATGGAGTTTAAATGCAGTGTATTAGGTAGCATTAGAACAGTAACAAAATCTTCTTTTGGCATGTCTGAATTTAGAAAATATTATAAAACTTGTAAGGTTTACTCTGACAGATATCCTATTTATTTATATATTATCCATCCATCCATCTATCAATCATCTATCTAATCACCTTCTCTCTCTCTCTCTCTCTCTCTCTCTATATATATATATATATATATATATATATACATATATACTCTATCGCTTAGCCATATACTCAGCTCACTGTAATCTATCTGAACTCCCAACTCTGAAACTTCTCTTGTTATAGCTCATTCTCTCTTCCTAATGAGAGTTACATTGTTAGTAATTATGAACAGACAGGGATAACACATTATGGAACTGTTGTCTCATGTAAGATTTGAGATCACTGCTTGTATCAATCACTCAGAGAAGAAATAGGTTCTTAGGTATATAGCTATATAGATTGGAGAGTAAGAGACACCTCTTGAGGTGTTTAGGCCTTGGCCTAAAGGATCTGAGATATGATTCTAGCAAGATAGACTGCCCAAAGCCAAAGCCAGAGGAAAATGCTAAAATATTTGTAGGCCCTGAGAATAAGCCATGCTTTTGAGTCCAGATAATACAAATTCATGCTTTTCTGGTATTTTCAAATAACTTAGATTTGGTTTAGCTCTCTTATGGCAACTTAACAATAGATTTATTCTAGACTATTGCAAAGAAATGCACTTTTTATTACCTAAAGACATTATAACTAATGGAAACAATGACCAACTAGAAGAGATAAGTTGCTTCTACTCAGATATTCTTTCCTTAGTAAAAATCTTGGGAAATAGGCATTTTATTTAAGTGAGTGAAATAATTGTACGCCAAAGAATATATTGTAAAGGGCCTGTTTTTGATGCCACTCAGATTCTAGTATGTTGGCTAATCTTATTACAACCGCTGCTGCTATTGATGCTGCTACCATTACACTTCATTTTATTTCTAGATTGATTACACTGACTACAAGCCTATTGTAAATACACAACAAATACAATGATTTACTAAGTGTTTTCAAGTACACCAAAAGCTCTATCAGTGTCCATCTCATAGCCTAGCAACAGTTTCACAGAAGAGGCTGCAGAACCAGCTCCAATTCCTGGGTCTTTTTCAAGACAGCCACATTTCTACAGCATGTGGTAACCCCAGCATGGGGTACAGTAATTGACTTTTCTAGTTCAGCTGAATTCATGATAGTCTAAGCCCTCCGGTCTGGCATTCCTGGCAACTGGCAGATTGAGCATCTCTTGAAAAAGCTAGCTAGCTGTTTAGCTATTCCTCATATGATTTTAAATGCGTTGATGCTTGGATTGTAGTGTGTATTTGTCATGGCTCATGCTGAAGGCTTAGGATTTGGACAACACCATTTGATTGGCTGACACTTTTCTATTCAGTTTCCAAAAATGGCATCCTTGAAGGGAATAATTTCAAAATAGGCCTGTAACAATTAAAAAAAACTAATTAATGTGTAACATGGATTGCCTTCTTTCTACCTGGGATGAATAAATTATCATTCTGTGAACAAGCAAGTTTTTTATTTCCAAATCTTAGTTTCTACCTTATAGAATTTAAATGTGGAAAGCAAGAAAACCATATCTAAATTATCCAATATGAAAGACAAGGTTTGGGTCATAAAATCAATGTTTATAGGAGCAAATGATCCACTGTGTGATATGACCAGTCTGATTTGCCAGCGAATCAGATAACTCTTTATATATATTGGTTTCACTCTTTTCTGTCGCTTATTGACTAGCTAGCTTCCTGTACACAGTGGGAAGGGTAACCATCAATAGCAGGTATCTAATCTCTTATCACATCTTATCACAGGTATCTTATCACATCTCTAATTATACCATGTGACCAAGAAAATCACCTTTTATCTGACTATAATCCAACTGAGGCACATGTCTCTCTTGTAGTAAGTCCTAAATATTGTCTTGATATTGTGAATATCTTATGCTGCTTTTACAAGATGCTTTTCAGGAAGAGAAAACAGTTTGGGTTAGAAACTATTAATGAAAGTGTCCTGCTTGGGAAGAGTAAAATAGTTTTGCTATATAAGTATATATTCTTCCCAAAGAGAAGGTGGATAGCTGGCCAGAAAATTCAAATAAAGTTTAAAATATATATGTATATATATTTACATGAACACAACTGGCAGTCACAAGACTACCATTCAAGCATGCTATACCTGTGGATAATTGATAATTTGTGTCTGCATCCTCAAGTTGAAGAATTGTTAGGAATGAATTTTAGGGAAGCCACAAATTAAAAAAAAAAAACAACTGAAACCAGAATTAACTCAGAAAGGCAATTTACTTCTGCACAGAAGCGTGCAAGCACACTAGAAGGGCCTTCCACTCAGCCTTGTATCCCCTTAAAGCATAGGCCACAGTGCTATTCCCATTGGCTAGAGCAAGACTTTACAATCTAATCCTGTTGGCTGCTTTTTCCTGGGCAGATTTTACAAAGAAAGAAACATGAAACCAATACATCCTGAAGTGGAAGAGATAAGATACCTGAACAAAATTTACAAAATGCATATCGAAGCTGCAGCTGTAGAATGGAAGCCTGGCATTTTCTATGTGATCTTGTAACTTCTATAGAAAAGATTGATTTCCTTTCTTACAATTTCTCCCTCTTCTATTATATACTTCAATTTTTTTTTTCAAATTCTCTTAACATGAGCTGACTTTCTTGGTCTGGATTTGCAGGAAGAAAAAGGTTATCATGGTAAAAGGGCAGAGGCAGTTTAATAACAGCTATCTCTATATGTCTCTGATCTAATCCTCATATGCAAAAGATTACACAGCATCCTACCAAAATTATTATTGTAATAACAATGGTAAGGGATGTCAGGATGAATACAGTTATTCTCTTCATTTACCAAACCATTGTTCTATTAGATTAGTATAGAGATCATCTATTCCTGAATTTTCAGAAAGTTTATTTGCTAGGGTTGTTAATCCTTATACAGCTAATTCTATTTTTCCCAGTCATCTGGCTAGTACCATTTAATGGCTTAGCTATTCCATCTACATAATATAAATAATTAATCCACTCTACATTTTAAAACAAACAACATAGCATATAATTTAACATATTGACTTCTAATACCCTGCATTAGTGCTAATAACTTGCTTATTATAATGGTTACCCATGACTGTCTTTTGTTCTTACATATTTGAAAGAAGTATATGTAAGTCAAGTATCTTCTTTCTCCTTTAGGTGTCTAGTGGTCCTGGACTTGCAAAACCTCAAGAAGGACAGGTTTAGTTTTGAGACATTGTATAAAAATGCAGAAATTTTGGAGATCAGTGCCATATTATTACTTCTGTGACTTTAAAAGCATAAGTACCATTATAAATTATAATGTAGAATATAAGGAAAAAACAAAGTCAGAAGCTATTTAGTTAAATTACGTGGATGGTCTTTAGCCCTTTTCACGCAAAATAGCACACTTGTTTCTGGTTAAATCTTCTTGTTGAGTATTCAAGACCAAATATTCCTATGTGAGGACAACATAACTATTTATGAAATTATTTTACTGTCAAGGCCAGTCAAGGCTCTTCATGGTTACCCTTAGGGACTTTAAAACACGTTTTCCCTACCAGTTGTGCTATCTTCTAGGACAGGTCATGGTTTTGCTGATCATTTGGCTTCCCTTGAAGCATAGGGTATATTTCCCTCTTCCATAACCTTTATTTTTTGAAGAATATGTGCTAATGGCTCTCATTCTCTGGGGCTTTCATGATCTCCCTATTTCAGGAGGTCAGATGACTTATAAGAGTTGCAGGAGCCTTTAGCAAGGTCCCATTATCCCCTAGTTCCTATTTGACCTTGGAATGCAAGGCCAAATTAGTGGCTGTTTTTTTTACCTCTTTTATGTTGATTGATTTTCAAGTCCTAGTTGTTGCACATCAAGTAGGTTAGCTTTAGCAATCTTTGTTAATGAATAAGGATCAGTATTATAGCCTCTCTGCCATTCAAGTGATGGCTATCATCTTAAAACACTATTTAGCTTATTCTATAGAAAGTTATACTGTAAAAAACTTAACAGAAAAGATTTACAAAAAATTCAAAATAAAACTATTAGGCAAAAAACAAATCTAGTTTTTATAGTCATTTTGACAATGTTTGATGGTATATAAATCTTCATTTAAATTTGACTTGTTTAAAAATATATACATATATTATTAATACCAGTTTTTAATTAAAATGCCATGATTTGGAATGCCAAGTATTTGAGCAAGTCTAATATCTTTGCTTAAAGATGATCATAACACAATTTAGGAACACACAAATATAAACCTAAAAACCTGTTCTATCACTATTAACACTTTTTTTCTTTTATTTAGAGAATACCAACTTGGTAAACTATTCTCTTAAGCTTTGTATCTTAGAAGATGCTTAGAAAACACACTTCAAGAATGGCATGGGGCTGTAACTATCTTCTGTATTTCTATCTTTTTAATAAACTTCCTTAAAAAAAAGAAAACACATTTAACTTATGAAGAAGTCAGTAATGAACACAGTTGTATATGTATTAACATAACCTTTACTGTTGGAGTAAAATTTAGAATTCACTTTTTAGTAAGATAACCTAAATTATAACTTTATGTAGGTTAACACCATTTACAAAAATAAAACATAGCTCTAGATCTTTCATAAGTTTAG
This sequence comes from Muscardinus avellanarius, assembly GCF_963383645.1. Lineage (NCBI taxonomy): Eukaryota > Metazoa > Chordata > Mammalia > Rodentia > Gliridae > Muscardinus > Muscardinus avellanarius. The sequence goes on along the minus strand of NC_137789.1, from coordinate 55,556,823 downwards.
AGAACAGTATTAATAATCAGAAGCAGGCTTACTGTCTGATGAACAATTGAATCTTTTTTATACAATAATAAAATGTACAGTAAAAGAAAATAGATATAAACCAGGTCTTAAATGACAGGAATTTTTAGTGGTATTAAATATTAGATACAATGCACATCCATAAATAGATCACTTATTGGATACCTTGCATTTATATAAATACCATATCTGTAACTATAAGCTTTCATGAAACATTTAGATACACTTTGGATATATAGCATATTTAGTGCTCAGATACATATATACATCTATAGGCACAGATACATAGAGTATTAAATACATAGTAATCCAAAGTAACAGCTATACATTTATCTTTGTTGGGTAGCAAGCTAGCATTAGCAAATGTGATCATCTGAAAAAGACTAAAATTTTACCTGTGGATTCCTGTTCATTTTGATCCCCTTCCCTGCACAAAAGAAGAAAGAGAAACAACATGGGATCACTAAGCTGTAACATGGAAAGGTAAGTAAATCACCCAAGTGTAATGTGTATACAGAAGGTGTCCAAAGGCCCAACACTTGGAACATGCCATGCTACTTTCATTTTTATTGCCCCAGGCCACTTTTCTACTCCCAGAAATGACCCATTGCAGATGATTTTTCCCTGGAATGTGACCCTCTTTTCTCTCTTTATGTCCTTTTTCTTATGGTTCCTTTATATTTCTTGATAAATCTCCTGTGTCCCCACTTTGCTTTTCTGTTTTAATGTTTACTAACCACATAGGCAAGGACTGAGGTGGCACAAAATAACTTTAGGATTTTTTTTTTATCCTGTAAGAGGATCCTCCCCCTGTAACATCTTGAGCCATCAAATAGTCATTTAACTGGCTATAAAACATGCAGTGATCAGAGGTCTAAACAAGAAGTTATCTTCATAAAGATGCAAAATCTTTGTTTAAGCTTGTTCTTAGTAAATTGTTACCTAAAGCCAAAAGGAAACCCTATTGCTTTAATAAAATAAGGACATTGCCTTAATAAAATGCAATTTTTATTGCTTTCTAGGCTAGTTTTTTGTAAATTTTTATCAAGACAGATCAATACCTTAAGAACTTGTTTCAAATGTAGAATAAAAAATTAAATGTGATTCTTAGAAAACTTTTAAAATAATTCCTCTAATTATAACCTAATTGCACATATAAAGTTTTATACATCTTATCCCTTACAAATCATTTGCAACATTTTCAACCCCCCTGTGAGTTGCTTTAACCCTCTGATTTTTGTTCTCAACTTTCTTTTTCTCTGTAAAATAATTCAGTCATTTTGAACAAAAATTTCATGCAAAATACTTTTCTTTTTAACCTAAAAGTATATTCTTCTTTCTTTTAATCTTTTTTTTTTTTTTTTTTTTTTTTTTTTTGGTGGTACTGGGGTTTCTGGAAGCCCTTCTACCTCCGGGCTACACTCCCAGACCTATTTTTATATTTTTGAAACAGGGTCTCTTACGCCAGCGCGGCTGGCTTCGAACCTGCGCGATCCTCCTGTCTCCGCCTCCCAAGCGCGGGGATTACAAGCGTGCGCCACCACGCCCGGCTCTTTTAATCTTTTTATTAAAGTATCTCCTTATATCAGTAAATAACTCCTTTAATTTATTGGGTTTTCTTTTAAAGTTTTAAATGTACACCCTTTGGGCTTGCTTTTATTTTAATTATGCCTGACCCCATGGAATATGGCAGACTTAACACAGTCACAGGCTTGTCCCCAAACAGCAGGCATTGCCACTGGGTTTGTTCATGGTGACTCAGAGCCCTGGCACCTTGGTCTCTACTTTGTCCTCTACACTCTGGCAGCCCATGAAGATCATAGTGAGGGGGCACCTGGCCAGGCTGAATGTCTCCACAAGCTTCATGTGGCCTCACCTGGCTGTGCCTGTACTCCAGTGATCTCCAGCCTGGCGGGTATAGTTTGTAAGGTCTTCTTTACAGCTCCCTGGGGCTCTGTGGCTTGTCAGCCCTGGACCTTGCCTCATTCAAAGTGACATCATCTGCTTTGTGAATGAGTTTTTTCACCTTGGAGGAGCTTAGTGGGTGACAATATTCACCCCATGAAGTACTGCCTTTACATTTGATCTCCATTCAGACGTTTTACTTTTCTTTTAAACATTATCTCTTTTTATCCCGGTTCTACATATGCCTCTTGGGCCAAAATAAGAATCTATAAAGTCTTTTTGCTTTACTTTGTGTTCCCAAAGTTTAGGGCATAAAACCCAATACAATCTTAATTGGCTGGCCTGGCAAATATAAATTTTTCATAACATCTTTTATGCTTAGTTTATCAAAACTAAATAAACCTATTCATTAAAGATTTATAAGTCACCTGAACTAAAAGGTATTCAAATCAAAACTTTAATTTACATGATCATTTACCTATAACTAATATATACAATCCTCATCTGGCCCAAACTAAAGTTGGTTGGTAGTAATATGGACTTCTGTGTCCAGATGAAACAACATTTAATTATCCTTTGTTTTGTGATATTTTTTCCCCCCTAACCTTGTGGCTTATCTTCCCACTGTTGTAACATTAAGACTAAGGGACTATCAGAAGAAAATTTGTTCTTAATGTTGTTATGTTAGGTGCCTTTCTTTTCTATTCCTGGTAGAGGCTCAACCTCTTTCTTCTGCCTAGAGGTACAAGAGAACTTCAAACATCTCAGTCTCTGGCTGTGTGTTCCCAGAGTCTCAACACCCCCTCCATATTTTCTGAGGGTTTCTTGAACTCTGACACTGCTTTATCCTCTGGCCAGGCTCCTCACAGAAAATCCATAACCTTTGGAGTCGGCTATCTTTAGGCATCTGCGGATACCTTTGTCCTTTACTCACAGCCTTCGCCCTAGAATGTTTCAACCACCACAGAAATGCTTTTCCACGTTCTGTGGTATTTCTTACCATGGTTTAGGCACAAAATTATATCTGATTGGCTGTGGTATTTGCCTAGGCTTTTCCCTGCATTTGCTGAGAGACTATTATCACCAGGTCTAAGCAAGCTAAAGACCTGCCCTGGATACTCAGGGGCTACTGCATCGAGGTCACTGAGCCAGTAGGATGCATACCCTTCTGGGTAGGGAGTCCACAGCACTCACCTGAATGGGGAAATCCCAGATGCACCCCCAATTGTTAGAAACAAATTTTAGGTCTGTTGCAAAAATAAAAAAATAAAGAAAAAACTCATTAAACCAAAAGTAACCCAGCAAGGTAATTTATTTCTACATAGATAGGTGCAAGCATAACAGAAGGGCTGTTCACTCAGGCTTCCCCCCCCAACACATAGTTACAGCGCCATCCTCCAGTGGCTGGATTATGATTTCTCAATTTAATCCAGTTAGCTCCTTTCCCTGGGCAGATTTTAAAAGGGAGAAACAAGAAATAAGTACATCCTGGAATGGAATATATGGACACATGTACAAAGTTACAAAATGGATACCTAAGCTACAGTTACAGAATGGAGGCTTTACAGTTTCTCTGCAATCTTTTAACTTTCATAGAAAAGTCTGATTTTCTTTCTTATGGCATGAATGGAAAACACTAAAAATAAGGCAATTTTTAATAAATGCTGAAATGCATTTTTTCCAGACCTTTGCTTCAACCTGCAAATATTACTAAGATAGGCAAAACTTAAACTTATGGTTGTAAATAAAGTGGGTTGAAATGAATATTATCTACAAATTTATTCCTTTTTACCTTTTACCTTTTATTTATTCAGTATAATTTAAATTTTTAAAATTATTTTATTTTAATTTGTGATATATTAAGACTCAATTTTTCTTTTTCATACTTCATATACAACTGATCATCTGAGTGACGAATTTCCTTTATCTCCAAGAAACTAGTTTTAGATTTTTGCACCTAAAATGGAAGCTAAGTTTTCTAGTTTAAACAATGTTACTATCTATAGAACTCTCTCAGCTCTAATTTAATTTCAGAAAGGAAAATAGTTTAATATTGAATACTCACACTACCTACTTCTGATCTATTCCAGGGAGTATCAAAATGCATTTGGCCTTTGGAACATGTCCATTTTCTTTGTCCATTTCCTCCCCTATAAAATTTATGACAGCGAACAACTGCATAGTTTCTATAATCTTAATTTAATCATCAGTCTAGGCAATGATAAATTTTATTAATATAAATGTGCTTACATGAGCAACTGAAACCTGACCAGACAAACATCATTACATGGACAGCAATTACTGGGAGTAAATGCTTTGGAATCATAAGAAAATAGGATTAGAAGAAGAATTTTAAAAGTTGTCAAGAAAAATGGTAAGAAAAAATTGGTTTCTTGGGCAACTGCTAAGAATTTTAAACACATACTATGCTATGGGACCCGGAGAAAGTACAGGCTGGTAGTAAAAACATGACCTAACTCATCCAGTGCAGATGCAAATGAACACTTAGAGTTATAAAAACATGACTAAGAAGATAATCTCACATAGCCACAGATGCGTATATAGTTACGTAAGCATGGCTAGGTAAAACACATTTATATATTATACTGGTGTGGACATGCACTCTTTTGTCTAGAACTCTATGTAAGAAACAGGTCTGTAGAATAAATCTGTTGTTGTTCTCTTGATGGCGACTCTGTGTGTTTCCTTCTCTCTGGGGATTGCACCAACAAAACTTCCTCTACAACCACAGCTGGCCTCTGACACTTGGTGTAGTTGGCAGATTGAGGTAAGTGCCCCTAGCAACCCTCTAGAGGAGTATCCCCAAGAAGAGCGATCCAGAGTGAAGAAGGTATGGCCTTCAACCTCCATGTGGTTCCTGATATGGAATATCTGGTAGTGCAGACTCTGCCAGAGGATTGGGGCAGTGTTCATCCACAGCCAGAAGAGGTCCAGAGGGCGTGAGAGGCACTGGAGTCCAACATCTTGGTAGTGCACTGCTAGGCATCTGGATGGGAGGCCAGGATGTTCCTGGTGGAACTGAGACAAGCCAACAGTGACAGTAAGGAGCTGACACAAGAGGTTCATCAGCTATGATGATGGAAAGAAGACTTAGGGTAATGTTTAGTGGCCACCAAGTGAGTCCTGTAGGGCCCAAAGGAGTCTGTTCCAACTTCTTTTTTTGGGGGGTACTGAGGATGGAACCCAGGGGCATTGTACCTCAGAGCTACATGCCCAGCCCTATTTTTTAGTATTTTTTAAAATTTTCTAAAATAAGGTCTCATTGAGTTGTAAAGGGCCTTGCTAAGTAGCTGAGGCTGTCTGCAAACTGCAATCTTCTGGTCTCCACTTCCCGAATGCTGGGATTACAAGAGTGTGTCCCCACGCCAGGCTCCAACTTCTTGCTGCAGTAGTCTGGTAGAATCCCTCCAAACTACCTGCCCCCTAAAAAGGCAGAGAGTAGAGATAGGTGAGCCTTTAGCCTCTGGAGAAATGGTCATTGGACCCCAACAATCTACCTGCAACATCACCAGGATTCAATATATGTCTATGGAACTATGTGATTTGGCAAAGCATTGTAAGCAAAATATAGGAAAAATGGTCCCTGCATAGCTTGGGATGACAGGGATGATGATACTGAACTAAACCCAACTGAAATAACCCAATTGCCAATTGGCTTGTATAGCCATTATCCTTTGGACAGTGGCAGAAAAAAAAAAAAAATCTCACCAATTCACAAGCCAGGAATCAGATTCTAATTAACTGGCTCATGGCCATAGCCCACACAATTTGTAGCAATTTTGCTGCATTGCTGAAGACTTTGAGTAAGTGGACTACCTATTTAAATTTTGTAGATTATATGTGAGACGGGCATGTAGAAAATGATGATTGAGCATCAATAAAATAGCCTAGATGAAGAGCTATTTACATATAAAAGGTGGTTAGCCTGCTGGGCCTGGTAGCACACATTTGTAATCCCTGTGCCTGGGAGGCAGAGACAGGAGAATCCAGCCGCACTGGCTTAAAAATATAAATATAAATAGAATAAAAATATAAAATAGGTATGGGAGTGTAGCGCGGAGGTAGAAGGGTTCCATCCCCAGTACCAAAGAACAAGATAAATTGCTAGGCTAGTGAACTGTTCCTAATAGCTCAAGATATTTGTGTGTCTAACTTTCTCCCAGACTAGGGACTTAGTTGAGGTGAGCAGTTAGTGGGAGGACCAGCTGGCCTGAGGCCTTATGTGAAATTGACTATTTACTTGTTCCTCACAGTGTGCAAGGTGTTCTAGCATTGGTTGATACAGGAGCAGACAGCATTCTCTTTTAGCAACCTGGACACTGTTGTCACAGAGGCCATTTTATTAGAGTTTGAAGTGCCCTGGTGACTTTGGGAATTGGACATTTGCTTCCTAAGCAATATGATGTGTATTACCTCCCTCATTGCTGAGTACCTCCTGGGGTGTACAATTGCAGGGATTGACTATGCAGACAGCTATGAAAGAATTCTGGCTACAGGTAAATCTGGTAAAGACCAACTCTGCAGGGATCCCAGTCACGCTCCCTTACAAGTCCCCTAAGCCACAAGGATTGTGGATATACAGTAATACAAGTTTCCAAAGGGGAATGATGTGAAGAAATTGAACAAACAATAGTGAAACCAGAAGAGGCAAGTGTAATCTGCCCAACTTACAGCCCATTCGGCTGTCCCATATGGCTATCAGTACAAAAATCTGACAGTTCATGGAACCTAACAGTAGACTACCAAGAGCTAAAAAAGTGAGACCTTGCTGGGTGTGGTGGCTCAGGTTTGTTATCCCAGTACTTGGGAGGCTGAGAAAGGAAGATAGCAGTTTGTGGCCAGTCTCAACTACTTAGTGAGGCCTTCTGCAATTTAGTAAGAACTTGTTTCAAAATAAATAATTAAAAATAGGGCTGAGAGTGTCTCTCAGAGGTAGAATGCCACTGGTTTCCATCACCAGTACTGCAGAGAGAGAAAGGGGGGGGGAGAGGGAGAGGGAGAGGGAGAGGGAGAGGGAGAGGGAGAGGGAGAGGGAGAGGGAGAGGGAGAGGGAGAGGGAGAGGGAGAGGGAGAGAGAGAGACCTCTTTTTCATGCAGTGGTACCCAACATTTCAGAACTGATGGATTTTCTGTCACATGAACTAGGATAGTTTAATTATGTTACAGACTTGGTGAATGCCCTTTTCTCTATCAACATTACCTCAGAAAGCCAAAAACAATTTGTTTTCACCTGAAAAGGGAGGCAATGGATATTCTTTGAATTGCCCAAGGATATATTCATAATCCTACATTGTGTCACTGTTGGGAGGCATAAGAATTAACCTCTTGAGATAAGACTGAGGCTATCTGATTATACCACTATATTAATAATATTATGCTAACCTTGATTCTCTTACAGAGTTAGAAGTAGTTGTATGCAGCCTCTAAGTCACTCTCCAGGAATGGTGGTCAGCTATCAAAGAAGAAAAATTCCAGAGACCTGGGTTTTCTATGAAATTCTTGTAAGTCTTCTGGTTGAGTAAGACAAAGGTGATACCTGATGCAGTGATAAATAATATACAAGCTTGTCCTTATCCAAAAATTGTTCCCCTTAAACCACTTTCTTTGTGAGAAGAAGCTTTGGATTGGATCCCTGAAATGGAAACTGCATTTATTGTTACCAAGAGGTGGTGGCACAGGCACAAATTCTTTGGGTAATTAACTCTGCCTTTTATTTTTCTTTATAAAAGTTCATGTAGATAACACAGGTTTTGTATGCTAATTATGACATAAAGAAGGCACTAGGAGTGAGCTGATCAGATTTTAGTCACAGCTATGGAAAGGAGCAGAGGCAAACAACTCTCTCATTGTTATATTATGCTGCCCTCTTAGATTGTGAACCCACTACAGGTATTAGGTCAGGAATGATGCAGACCACCAGCTCTATTGAAAGCTGGCTGAGGTCCTGGACTCAGGTGCCCCAGACAGGGAAAAACAAAGACCCACTCTGACAAAATGGGACACATACTTACAGCAATGAGCATAGTTTTCTAGTGGCCCTTTGCCTGAGCAGATTCATATTCTTTTGGGGACAGTAAATTCCTAAGCCACCCCCAAGAACCCACTGAAATGAAAGAGGTCCCAAGTCTCTATGAGGAAGAGAGCCTTTATACACATAGAAGTGTGGCATGCTGATGGCTCCTGTCATAGGCAGCAGCCCAATTGGGTGACTGTGGCCTTATAGACCATCACAGAGACCTTTTGATATAAGATTAGTTCTGGAAGCTCTAGCCAATAGGTTGATCTCTGAGTGGTTTGATTAGACCTCATGAATAAATATGGGCCACTGTATGTCTGTACAAACAGCTAGGAAATCTACAGGGAATAATCTTTTGGCTGCCTCAACGGGCAGTGCAAGACTAGTTGACTGTACACTGTGCATTGTGGGGCAAGGATATGTGAGAGAGACTAGAAATAGCGCTTCCAGGAAGGAGCTACTATACATTATGATCTGGGGCATAGGCCTTTACAGGCCCCTGGTAATAGTACTGCCAACACTTTAGTGCAAGTTTGGACTCTTCAACTACCCTCAGAGTCCTTGCCAGTAGCACTGTGGTTACATAAGAAGCTAGGAAAAATAATAGATGAGCAAAGACAAAGTCCTAACTAGAGATGATTGGAGGGGAGAAAAGGGAAACTCCCTAATGTACACAATATACATTTACAAATATATCACTGTCAATCTCTAAGCCAAACATAAGAAGGAGGGAGGTTAGAAGGAATGTTGTAGGACTGGATAAAAGCTAAAGTGATGTGTACATATATGCCTCTAACCTCTTGTACTCCATTAAGATGCATGACTACATGCACCAATAAATAAAAGAAGCTAGGACATGTAGGTACTCATACCATAGGGTTCATAGCCCAGTGATAAGGAATGCCTCTTACCCACATTCAAGTGCAAAATGCTGCATGGCAGTATCGTGGTGTGTAGAATACCACTCACAATGTCATAGAGTTCCTGTCACCATGGGACAGGTTCTCTGAGATACTCAAGGATTCAGATACATTCTGACAGCTGTAAATATGGCCATGGGCTTGTGTTTTTGCTTATTCTGTGGTTGTACAGGCAAATCAAAAACATACTATAGCTGGGCGTGGTGGCTCACACTTGTAATCTCAGCATTTGGGAGGCAGAGACAGGAGGATCCTGGTTTGTGGCCAGCCTCAGCTACTTAGGGAGGCATTTTGCAACTCAGTGAGACCATGTTTAAAAATAAAGAATAAAAAATACGGCTGGAGGTGTAGTACAGAGGTAGAATATTACTGTGTTCCATTCCCAGTACTGCAAAACAAAACAAAACAAAACAACAACAACAACAACAACAACAACAAAAACATACTGTAGCTTCCCTTGACCAACTATCAGCTAACTATGGTCAGTCTGTGGTAGTGGCATTGGAAAGAGGAATCCAATTTACAGGCCAAGAGGTACAGACCTGCCTGGGCTAAGAACAATGACATACATCTGCATTTGCATATTTTCTACCAGCCCCAAATAGCCAGAATGATTGAACACTTTAACAAACTCCTAAAAGAGAAACTGAAGCCCTTGGACTTCCATTGGAAGAGATGGCAGGCACAAGTGCTCATGGTAATGTTGCTTTTATTTCTTTTATTTTTTATTGTTTGAAAAAAAATACTTTAATTTTAAGACAACTTAAACATTAATTAAACAAGTATCTCAAACAATGGATTACTGTTACAACACTTGTTAGCTTTTCACAATATAATTATTGCAAAGGCAAATGGATAAATGTTAATGGACAATTCAAGAAAAATGAGGCACCTTAATGAATGTAAAATTTAAAATAAAAAGTCATTCAATCCACTGACATCTAAAAGAGGATCAACGATAGGGTGGCTTTTAAATGAGCAAACTTGTTGCATTGTGCAGATTCTCTTAGATAAGGTAGTAGCAGAAATGACTTGCACCTTTAAGGTAATAGGAAGCTTAGAAGACTCTCAAGTGTGATCAGAGGTAAGGAGAGAAGCCCTCTTACTCCATGCTTCTAAGTGCTTGGGCCCAGGGTGGCAAATTTTCTAGAAGTGGCTCTAGCATGTACAGGCTTTTCAAGAGCCAGAGGTTGCACTCCTGGAGCCATGGGTTTGGGGACAGGAGGCCCATTGACAACTAAACCTGTAGATAGTTGACTGGCCCTACCCAGTATGAGTCATGCATCTCTCATGAATAAATACACAATTTTGGAAGGCACACAGGTCATAAAACTATGTTCTAGTTCCTTATAGTCTGTAGAGGATGTCCTCACCCATTCCTCCTACCCAAGGAGCTTTGGTGTGGTACCATTGACTTGGAGGCCTATTCTCTTGCAAGAAAAGCATGTACCCCACCTCCTCCCAGAGGGGAAGCATGTAGCCTGCATCCTCCCAGTTACGAATTCCTTATGATACTCTCTCTCTCTCTCTCTCTCTCTCTCTCTCTCTCTCTCTCTCTCTCTCTCTCCTCTCCTCTCCTCTCCTCTCCTCTCCAAGTTAGTGGCAGGGAACAACCTGCTTTTCTGGGTACACACTTTTGTGGCTGCACAATATCTTGCATTTCTGGATTTGCCCTGAGTTACCAGTGAAGGAAGTCAAAGATTTCCTATGGCAAATTACCCCTACTACTGTAAACAGCTGGACTATCTTATGAACCTAGAATCACTGCAGCCCAAAATGGGATGAGTGATGCTGCATAAGGAAGACTTGTTGCCCCCAAACCATCACAATGAACCCCATCTCTTGTTTGTATATGCTATTAATAAATGGTTGGGGCTGGTTAACAGGTAAACATATAGAGCTTGCAAGCATAGTACCATTTTATATAGAACACATGAAGATGTCTGTGACCAATTGAAATGCTGAATGGTTGCCCCAAGATCTATGTCAGAATATTACTCTTTTGTTAGATACTAACAAAATTACTTGAAAAAGTGAAACAGGAGTATTGCAGGTTCATGGAAAGCCTTAACTTAAGGAGGTTTTCTGCAACTTAGTGAGATTCTGTTTCAAATTTAAAAGAAAAAATGCTGGTGGTATATCTCAGAAGTCGAATGTCCCTGGGTTTAATTCTTAGTAACACACACACACACACACACACACACACACACACACACAGAAAATAAAGAATATTTTATAATAAAAGGCTCTAAATACATCCTGTTGGCTCTTTCACATTTAGTGGATAAAATCACCCAGATATTGAAGGAGGTTTTGCAGAATAAAATAGAATTAAATGTGTCCACTGCTGTCCAGGGTGGAACATCTGCTCTTCTTAATGAAGAGTGCTGTATATACATTCCAGAACACCAGCAGCAAGTACATCAAGCCTTAGTGGAGATGGATACAAAGATACAGGCTATTCAGTTCTTACAAGAGGACCAACTTACGACCTTATGAAACCCATTGGGCTCCTTCTGAAGATGGGTACAGGCTATCCTTGCCTGTGTGGCTGGAGAATCAGTAGTCACCTGTTGCACCTTCATTTGCTGTTGTGTCTTTGAACCCAATACAATATTCCCTAGGTCAAGTCATGTACCACTACGTTGTAGTGGGTAAAATGTGGAGCCCATTGGAAGTATAGGCTGCCAGTCAGGATATGACCCCACTCATTTCACACAGCCACAGATGAATGCTTAGTTACATAACCATGAGTAGGCAGGTCATCTCATGTAACCACAGATGTATATAAAGTTATGTACACATGACTACACAAAATGCAACATGCATATGCACATTACACTGCTGTAGATGTACACAATTTTGCCCAGAAGCCTATACACAGGATGGCTCTGTAGAAAAGCTGCTTTTCTGATGGCAACTCCCTGTTCTTTCTTTTCTATGGTGATATCACCACCAAAACCTCTACTGCAAAAAATGGCCTCTAACACATACACACAAACACTTTTTTTTTTTTTTACAGTACTGAGGATAAATCCCAGGGTTATTCTACTTCTGAGCTATACCCCTAGCCTTATTTTTTATTCTTTATTTTAAAACAGGGTCTCACTAAGTTGTGACATGCCTCACTAAGTATCTGAGGCTGACCACAAACCTGCGATCCTCCTGTCTCAGCCGCCCAAGTACTGGAATTACAAACATGCACCACCAAGCCCAGCACACATACACAATTTGAAAGTCGACATATTTATGAGAAAAAATATATAAATGCTCTTACTTCATTTATCATGTAAAATATTCGTGTGTGTGTGTGTGTGTGTGTGTGTGTGTGTGTGTGTGTGTTACTAAGAATTGAACCCAGGGGCATTCGAATTCTGAGATACACCACCAGCATGTTTTTTTTTTTTTTTAATTTTGAAACAGAATCTCACTAAGTTGCAGAAAACCTCCTTAAGTTAAGGCTGACCATGAATCTACGATCCTCCTGTTTCACTTTTTCAAGTACTAAAATTACAAGTGTATGCCACCACACCCAGTTTTCTCTAAAACTTAATCTCTTAAATATTGTATTTTGCCATCAAAAACCTGCAGTTTGGGGTTCATAATTTTTATTTTCAGTGAAAACTAACCTGCCTCACTTGTATGAATAGCGAGGGGAATGTTGTCAAGGTAGGACACTTTCTTATGCTAGAAACCAGTGAAAAGAAAACATGAGATCCTTTTGCTCCCTAGCTTCCACATATTAGGGAGAATATTCAACTTTTTACTTTTTTGTGATTGACTAATCTCACTTAGCATAATGTTCTCCAGTTCCATTTATTTCCCTGCAAATGACATCATTTTGTTCTTCTTTATGGCTGAATAAAATTCTATTGTGTATGATGACTCTTGCTCTTGAAGGTATTTGACAAGAGATTATTTTGGTAATTTATGGAGGATGATCTCGTTAGAACTGTCTCTGCCTGTCTAGGAAGGATGGTCCTAATACAGAGGATTATGCTGCATCCTAGTAGCATCATTATTCCAAATACTATCAAAGATATTATGACCAGAGTCATTATTTCTCCTGTTTTTGAAATCATTGTTTTTTCAGACTGGGGAATGAATCATCTATCTTTGAACTTTTGACTAGCTCAGCTGCTAATGCAGACAAACCTCACAGGGCTTCAGTTATAGCACCATCTGCAGCTGTATTGTTTGGGATACAGGTGCAACATTGATCCTCTTTAGGGTGCCTAAATTTTTCTTTTTCCTAAGATCATATATAAGGCTAGTCTATTTTCTCAGATTATTCTGTTAGTAGCACCTGTTTAACTATTTTCTGTATAGCATTTAGGGTATGGACAACAACCTTCTGATGATTAATATATATGGTTCATCCAGTCTACTTTTTATTAGTAGCCAAAGTAATATTGGCATAAACTATGCAGTGACCTGGTTTTTAGCCTTAAATTTATTGGGACCATCTTTGCAATCCAGATCAAATCCACATAATTGCAACACTCTGATGACTCACTTGGGGTTTGAAATGTCAGGGTGAAAATTATACTAGATTACAAATTCCACTCCAATTGACCAGTAAAGTCTTGAGTAACAGGCCTCCACAATACCACCAAGCATTTGCTCAGGTAACTGTTAATGTAGACTGATTATCTAGCTCCTCAAAGAACCACCATCCACTGCAGCCAGAAACTTTGCTAAAAAACCCCGATTGTCCATCTCACTTAGAGAGGCATGAGGTATTGTCGGTATTTGGGACTGGAGGCTTAATAGTTTTGGGGGGCTCTTTTGCCTTGAAATCTGAACCACTGGAAACAGAATAAACGGGGTCTTAAGAGACTCATTGTTTCATGAAAGATTGCCCTAGAAGAGCTCATTGGATCTGAGATCCATATGAGTAAAAATGGGACCACCAGAGTTTTAGAGCCACCTGCCACACAAATTTAAACACTCATTTTTTAAGTGCTGGCAAGCTGGACAAATGGTGGCACACACTTGTAATCCCAGCATTTGGGAGGCTGAGAAAGGAGGATCTGGGTTTGCAGCCAATCTCATCTACTTAGTGAGGACATCTGCAATTTAGTGAGACCCTGTTTCAAAATAAAGAATAAAAAATAGGGCTGGAGGTATACCTCAGCGGTAGAATGCCCTGGGGTTCCATTCCTAGTACCATAAAAAAAAAATAAAGTGCTGACACAATTTTTAATCCATTTCAATTGGGCATTTATTTTTCCGTATCCTGGTCTTAACTTATGTCATCTAACGTTAAATATTTAGTTTTGCTTGAAAATGATCATAATAAAATTTAGAAGTACACAAATATAAACCTTAAAAATATTGCTATTAACAATTTTTTATTAGAGAACATCAGATTGGCAATGTGTTTTCTTAAGTTTACATTTTGGAAAATACTCAGAAAACACAAATATATCTAACTTACAAAGGAGCCAACTTTTTTGTAACTATAGTTACAAAAATGTTAACATATATTAACTTAACCATTCCAGTGAAATTCAAACTGTAAGATAAATGGAACTACAAGTCTATGTAGATTAACAGCATTGATAAAATCAGCAAATAGCTCTAAATTTTTATAAGTTTAGAGGGCAGTATTAATAATCAGAAATAAGCTTATTACCTGGTAGATGATTATACCTCTCTTATGCAATAATAAGACACTTATTTCGTCAAGGCAAACAAATGTAAACCACGTCTTAATGATGGATTTTTGCATGGTAATAAATAGAGATGATAAAAGTAATAATAATTTAAGATAATGCACATTGCATAAAAATAGCTTTTTCTTTTTCTTTTTTTCTTTTCTTTTTTTTGCGGGTTTGGGGATGGAACCCAGGGGCATTCAACCTCCGAAATACAACCCCTGCCCTATTTTTTATTCTTTATTTTGAAACAAGGTCCCACTGAGTAACAGAGGGCCTCACTAAGTAGCAGAGGCTGTCCATGAACCACGATCCTCCAGTCTCAGCCTCCCGAATGCTGGGATTACAAGCGTGCGCCACCATGCCCGGCTTGGTTAGTGTGTGTGTGTGTATATATATATATATATATATATATATATATATATATATCTTTAACCTATAAGCTTTTTACAAAAAACTTAGATGAACCTGGATACACAGAATATTTAGCTTTTAGATATGACCACACATCTATGGTCAAATAGTAGCCCAATGTTATTAAGTCCGATTTTGCCAAGATGCAGCTTGCTAGGTAATCAAGAACAGTAAACAAAGAGATTACCTGGCTAAAACACAATGTCGAGCTAGTTCTTAGTAAATGTTAAGGGCAAAGAACCATATTACTTTAAATATAAAGAACATAGAAAATTTTAGCCAGGCGTGGTGGCGCACACCTGTAATTCCAGCATTTGAGATGCTGAGACAGAAGGATTACAGTTCATGGACAGCCTCAATTACTTATTGAGGCCGTTTGCAACTCAGTGAGACCCTGTTTCAAAATTAAGAATAAAAATAATAGGGCTTGGGTGTAGCTTGGAGGTAGCATGCCTGGGTTCCACCCCCAGTACCACACATACCCCACAAAAATTAAGAGTAGATCAATATCTCAAGAAAACCCAGTTGTTTTAAACATAGAATCAATGCACAAAGTATGAATTTTAGAGAATTATTGTAACTAATTTCTTTTAATTTTTAACCAATTTGTGGATTGTTGTCAAAATAAATGCTTTGAAGCTATGTGTGGTGGCACATGCTTGTGATCCAAGCATTTGGGAGGCTGAGACTGGAGGATCGTGGTTTGCGGACAGCCTCAGCTACTTAGGGAGGCTCTTTGCAACTCAGTGAGACCCTGTTTCAAAATAAAAAGTAAAGAAAATAGGGCTGGAGGGGTAGCTTGGAGGTAGAATGACCCTGGGTTCCATCCCCAGTACCACAAAAAAAATCAAACAAACAAATAAATAAAATGCTTTGATCCAAAGTCATACAGTGCAATATCAATTCTCTCACTCTCTGTATGTATATATGTATTTATCTATATATATAGAGAGATATTCATGTATGTATACATATATACATGTTTATTTGTACTGTATACATATATCTATATATGTATATATCTTTGTGGATATATATAGCTACACATATCTCTGTATATATGTGCAGTTACATAGGAATATGATATATATATTACAAAGAAACATCTCATGTGCTATGTAATTTGAATATATTTATGATCATGAACTTTTTATTTAGAAAAATTTTATCAGTATATTTTTATAATAAAAACAATGATATTCAAAATATCCTTGCTTAGATAGGCAAAATCACATTTTAATGCCAAATGCATAAATGTATAAAGCACCTCAATTCTGCAGAAAGTAGAGAAAATTATCCCACTGGAAGAAAAAAAAGCCATATTTAAGGCCCCAACAATAACAGGCATTTAGATAGAACTCAGAAAATACAGTTTTATAACAATTCGGTGGGTTCTTTGTAGTTTTACTTGTCCATCATTTAAAATTTACAGCTATTCAAATATATATTATGATCATGATTAAAAATTTTTCTAAATTTAAAGAATAAAACAAAAGTCAGATAGTAAAATTGAACCTGACATTGAATAAATATAATCATAAAATGTTAGCTTTTATTCTTCCCAGAAGGAATAAATAATTTGGAAGGCAAAGAATGCTCCAGATGTGCTTGTTATTCTATGAAGTACAAATATTATGTGTTTTGAAAATAATCTGATGTTTCTCAAGAATTTTCTAGTTTTACTTTGGAAAAAGAAATATTGTGGAATTTATATTAAAATGTTTTAATTAGATATACTAAGCACAGGTGGTTTTCAGGTTTTCTTTTTCTCTTAGAGTCACCATCTCTAGAAATAACCCCTTATAATTTCAAACATTTCAAGAAATCACTCTAATGTCCCATAAGCTAAGGTAGAAATTAGAATTGGTTGTGGTGGGACAGCAGTGTACTTTGATAGCAATGTTAGGAGAGATACAAGGATTAAAGAAAGCAAAAAAGGAAGAACAATAAAAGAAAACCTAGAGAAGGGTTAAAAAACTAGAGTAGAAAAAAGTTCATGTAAGAGATAAATATTTAAGCAAAACTTAAAAAAAAAAAATGAGTCATTTACCAAATGAAACTGTATCAGTATTGGGAATGGCCTAGGAAGATTTGAGATGTACCAGTATTGGGAAAGGCCTAGGAAGATTTGAGAAGTTGTGATTATTAATAAATATATTTTTAAAATAATTGGGTAAAAATGGCATAACTGGGGAAAGACTTGGTTTTGGGTTTAGGTCAGGAAGCAAACAGTTATTGAAACTTAAATTGACTTAGCTAAAAGTAATTAGCAAGTCAGTCAGTAGGAGAGGGGATCTAGGATTTACTCTTTCTAAAGACAGATCTACATAATATTTGGATAATCTAGCTAGGATGGGAGGAGAGGGTCATGAAAAGAGACACCTTGGCCTGAAAGAAGACACCTTGGTGGGGAGGAACCTTACAGGGACCATTACTACATCAGAATTATGTGAAACAAGATGGAGGATGTCATGTATAAAAAGTCTGTTCCGTGTTTTGTACTTCGGCACCACTTCATGTTACCCCTGTGTAATATATAACTATCTTCTGTATTTCTATCTTTTATTTTTTTTTTTAATTTTATTTTATTGGTGCACTGTATTCATACATCATAGTGGGATACAAACTTTTGTAGACATACATGCACACATCGCCCAGTCAGCCCCCACCCGATCCCCACCCCATTCTCTCCCCATCCCTCCTTCCCATGCTTGGCTTAGTGGTTGACATCTAGTATTATAGCAATTTATCCAAAATTAAAAATGATAATCTCACATAACAGTTTCATTTGTCTGATACCAAGCGTTTGATGATTTAAAGATAGCATTTCAATATTTCTTTTTGCTTTCTTTCTTACTAGAGCATATTTTTTTCTGTTTTTTTAGGTGAAACTGGAGTATGAATTCTAGATACCCAAAACGATCTTGAAAAAGAACAAAGCTAGCAGATATATATTTTCTGATTTCAAACCATATAAAGCTACAATAATTGAAACAGTGTAGTACTGTTCTAAAGGCAGATATATAGACCATTGGAGTTAAATACAAGCCTAGAGCTAAATTCTTCCCTATATTGTCAAGTTATTTTTGACAAGGTTTCCACGAACATTTGGTGGTGGAAATAATAATCTTTTAACTAAATATTGTTGAAAAATAATAATTACATGGAAAAGAATAAAATTGGACCCTTACCTAATCCCACATACAAGTATTAACTCAAACTAGATAAAAGACCTAAATATAAATCTTAAGACTATAAACTTTTAGGAGAAAATCTGGGTCATAAAACCTCACAACATTGAAATTGGCAGTGATTTCTTGGATATGATTTCAATGGCACAGGCAACAGAAGAATATACAAACTCCCTAAAAAATAAAAAAAATATTGTATATCCAAAGACAATGTAAACAGAGTTAAAAGTTACTAATAGAATTGGATAAAATATTTCCAAATGCTATATCTGAAGGTATATTAATATTCCAACTAGAAATCCTAAAAATTAACAACAATAAAGGCAAACAATACAACTTAGAGATAGGTAAAAGACTAACATAAATAATGAATCTCCACAGATAACCAATCTTAGTTGTCTGTTGGATGGAAACTCTTGTTTCTCTGGTTCTGGTGAGTGTTACCTATTTCTTCTTTGTAGTTAATCTCTTTGAGTATTTTCTCTAGCGCTGGTTTTGAAGACATAAATTCCTTCAGTTTCTCTTTGTCATGGAAGCTTCTTATTTCTCCATCTAATTTGATAGAAAGTTTTGCTGGATAGGAAATTTTTGGCTGGAAGTTGTTTTCTTTCAGAGTTTGGAATATGTTACTCCAAGCCCTTCTGGCTCTCATGACTTGGTTTGGGAAGTCTGGAGTGATTCTAATTGGTTTGCCTCTGAATGTCAGTTGGCCCTTTGTTTTTGTTGCCTTTAAGATTCTCTGCTTGGCTTCCACATTGGTCATTTTGACAATTATATGGCGTGGGGATCCTCTTCTCCGATCCTGTCTAAAGGGAGTTCTATAAGTTTCCTGGATCTGTGTATCAACCTCTTGCTCTATATTTGGAAAATTTTCTGCTATTACTTCCTTGAAGAGATTGTTGATCCCTTTGGTATCACTTTCTTTTCCCTCCTCTATTCCAATTATTCTTAGGTTAGCTCTCTTAAGATGGGCCCATATTTCTTCAATGTCAGATTCCTGCTGTTGGAAATTTTTTTCTAGATTAGAAACTATGCATTCATTTTTGGATTGCTCATCTTCTAAGAGCGAGATTCTGTTCTCCATGTGGTCTAATCGGTTGTTTGTGCTTTGAATTGAGGCCTTTACTTCATTAATTGCATCCTTTATCTCTTTTTGGCTCTCTCTGAGTTCTTTTCGAAGCACCTCTATTATTTCTACAGTTATTTTCCTGATTTGATCTTCTAGAAATCTCTGATTTTCTGTTTTATCAGGTTCTGATGTTGTGGGGTTGTGCACATTCATTACTCCAGTGTTATTCCTCTTTCCCATGATTTCGGAGGTTTGTTCATTCTCTGGGTTCTTCCCTTGGGTCACTATGGCTTCACTTAAGGTGCTCTGGATCTCGAGTCTGTATTATCTCAGACCCCACTACTTCTTTACTGTGTTGTATCACAGAGTCTCCGACCCAGGGAGTCCATAGAGGCTGCTTTAAACTATGGGGGGTGCCAGGTTGCACGTTCTCCTATGGTGTGATATCTCTGCCACCACCACTCCCTCACTGGGTCAAGTCCCAGGAGGCACAATACTGCGATTTCTCCTCTGTGGCCCGCAATTTGACTCACTGTTCTTGAGTACGCAGATGTAGCTGTACTGGACTCAGTGAATTCACTGCTGCTGCCGCCGCCGGTGGCAATATGGCGCCTCTGCCACGCCCTCGGCCATGAGGCTGGCGTATTTTTTCTTCTCTGGTTTTGTTTTCCACTCTGAATCCCTGCAGCGTGTGCTGAGCTCAGCCACTGGGAGCTTTAAATGCTGTCTGCGCCGAAAGATCCCGCCTGGCTGTTCCGCAGCGGCTCACCTGGCTTGCTGTAGCCGTCCGTTGAATTCGCCGCTGCCGCCGGCAGTATGGCGCTGCTGCCGCGTCCTCGGGCGCGTGTGTCTCCTCTGTGGCCCTGAGCTCTGTTATCAGTCCGCTTTCTCTCTGGAGCCTGGTGGTTTTTTTTGTTTTTCTGGTGATGGTGTTTTCTGGCTATGAAAGGCGCTCTTTTTGTGGTAATGGAGATTGGTTGTTAGCGGGACTCTTAAGCCCCGCTTTTCTCGGTCGCCATCTTCCCGGAAGTGTATTTCTATCTTTTAATAAACATATTTAAATCTTCAGCAAGAGTCTGTGCTATTGCATATCTATCCTTAGCTAGGGACAAGAACCTGCAGTTTTTGTGGTCTTTTTGGTGTTTTTTGTGGGAATTATTCCTAGGGGTCTAACAAAGTTCCCTGGAGACAGTTTCCCAAAACATAACATTTTCTTCAAAACTGTAACAGAAACCAAATGAGTACTCTTGATATACTCTTGTATTACATCAGATATTAAATTGTATTGTTTCAGTAAAATAAAATTATGTTTAAGCTTTAATCATGTTTCTAATTTTTAAACAATTTTTGAGTGCCTGGAGCCCAGACCCAAAGAGCACAAAGCCCGGGCCTGAAGAGCATGGAGCTTGGGCCCTAAAAGCGTGGAGCCTAGGCCTAGAGATTGTTGAGCCCAGGTCTAGAGAGTGTGAAGCTCAGGCCTGGAGAGCATAGAGCCCAGGCGGGGAGAGCATGGAGCCCATGCCTGGAAAGCATAGGTACCAGGCCTGGAGAGTATAGAGCCCAGGACTGGAGAGCATAGAGCCCAGAGCCAAAGAGAATGAAGCCTGGTTCCTGATATTGTGGAGCCTAGGTCCAGAGATGGTGGAGCCCAGGTCAGAAGAGTGTGGAGCCCAGGCCCAGAGATTGTGCAACCCAGGCTTGATGAGTGTGAATCCCAGGACTGGAGAGCTAGGAACCCAGGCACAGAGAGTGTGGAACCCAGGCCAGCAGAGCACAGAGCCCTGGCCTAGAGAGCACGGAGCCAAGGCCTGGAGAGAATAGAGCCTAGGTCTGGATGTAAAAGGCAAGCCACCTAACCTAACTACACTCCATCTTCGTCCTCTGAGTGACCCTGTGTTTCAGTAAAAACCACAATGTTAAGGCCTAGAAACCATAGTGACTCCGTGATTGCCCTTACCTGCCTTCAACCTGAAGTAACTGAAAATTCCCCTGAACCCTTGCCAGCCAATCAGCTTAAAGGTCAGGTCCCCAGGGGCCTGGAGAACTTTGACACACCTCAAAGCCCTTGAAAAACAGAACAATCTAAACCCAAAGCCAGTAGAAGACAGGAAATTATTAAAATCAGGGCAGAAATCAATGTAGCAGAAAATAAAAAATACAGAAAATCAACAAAACTAAAAGTGAGTTTCTAAAAAAAATTAACAAAATAGATAAACCACTGGCCAACCGAACCAAAAAAAGAATCAACCCAAATTATGATGATAAGAGATTTAAAAAAAATATAACTACTGACAGTGTAGAAATTCAGAGGATTATCAGAAACTACTTTGGAAAACTATACTCCAACAAGATGGAAAATCTGAAGGAAATTGATAACTTCCTAAACTGCATCAAGAAGGCATAGAAAATTTAAAATAACCAATAGCAATCAAAGAGATTGAAACAAAGAGACTGAAAGAGATTACAACCAAAGAAAAGCCCAGGACCAGATGGTTTCCCAAGTGAATTTGATAAAACCTTTATAGAAGAGTGAATTCCAATACTCCTCAATCTATTTTGTGAAATAGAAAAAAAAAAAATAGGATTCTCCCAAATACAGTCTATAAAGCCAATATCACATTAATACCAAAACCCAATAAAGTCAGTTCTGGGAAAGAAAAGTAAAGGCCTATATCTCTTATGTACTTGGATGCAAAACTGTTAAACAAAATACTAGCAACACGTACTCAAAACCACATCAAGAAAATCATACACCATTACCAGGTAAGGTTCATCCCAGAGATGCAAGGCTGGTTCAACATATGAAAATCAAGAATATAATTAGACTTCCGGGAAGATGGCGACCGAGAAAAGCGGGGCTTAAGAGTCCCGCTAACAACCAATCTCCATTACCACAAAAAGAACGCCTTTCATAGCCAGAAAACACCATCACCAGAAAAACAAAAAAAACCACCAGGCTCCAGAGAGAAAGCGGACTGAGAACAGAGCTCAGGGCCACAGAGGAGACACACGCGCCCGAGGACGCGGCAGCAGCGCTATACTGCCGGCGGCAGCGGCGAACTCAACAGACGGCTACAGCAAGCCAGGTGAGCCGCTGCGGAACAGCCAGGCGGGATCTTTCGGCGCAGACAGCATTTAAAGCTCCCAGTGGCTGAGCTCAGCACACGCTGCAGGGATTCAGAGTAGAAATCAAAACCAGAGAAGAAAAAATACGCCAGCCTCATGGCCGAGGGCGTGGCAGAGGCGCCATATTGCCACCGGCAGCGGCAGCAGCAGTGAATTCACTGAGTCCAGTACAGCTACATCTGCGTACTCAAGAACAGTGAGTCAAATTGCGGGCCAAAGAGGAGAAATCGCAGTATTGTGCCTCCTGGGACTTGACCCAGTGAGGGAGTGGTGGTGGCAGAGATATCACACCATAGGAGAACGTGCAACCTGGCACCCCCCATAGTTTAAAGCAGCCTCTATCGACTCCCTGGGTCGGAGACTCTGTGATACAACCCAGTAAAGGAGTAGTGGGGTCTGAGATAATACAGACTCGAGATCCAGAGCACCTTAAGTGAAGCCATAGTGACCCAAGGGAAGAACCCAGAGAAGGCACAAACCTCCGAAATCATGGGAAAGAGGAATAACACTGGAGTAATGAATGTGCACAACCCCACAACATTAGAACCTGATAAAACAGAAAATCAGAGATTTCTAGAAGATCAAATCAGGAAAATAACTGTAGAAATAATAGAGGTGCTTCGAAAAGAACTCAGAGAGAGCCAAAAAGAGATAAAGGATGCAATTAATGAAGTAAAGGCCTCAATTCAAAGCACAAACAACCGATTAGACCACATGGAGAACAGAATCTCGCTCTTAGAAGATGAGCAATCCAAAAATGAATGCATAGTTTCTAATCTAGAAAAAAATATCCAACAGTAGGAATCTGAAATTGAAGAAATATGGGCCCATCTTAAGAGAGCTAACCTAAGAATAATTGGAATAGAGGAGGGAAAAGAAAGTGATACCAAAGGGATCAACAATCTCTTCAAGGAAGTAATAGCAGAAAATTTTCCAAATATAGAACAAGAGGTTGATACACAGATCCAGGAAACTTATAGAACTCCCTTTAGACAGGATCGGAGAAGAGGATCCCCACGCCATATAATTGTCAAAATGACCAATGTGGAAGCCAAGCAGAGAATCTTAAAGGCAACAAAAACAAAGGGCCAACTGACATTCAGAGGTAAACCAATTAGAATCACTCCAGACTTCCCAAACCAAGTCATGAGAGCCAGAAGGGCTTGGAGTAACATATTCCAAACTCTGAAAGAAAACAACTTCCAGCCAAAAATTTCCTATCCAGCAAAACTTTCTATCAAATTAGATGGAGAAATAAGAAGCTTCCATGACAAAGAGAAACTGAAGGAATTTATGTCTTCAAAACCAGCGCTAGAGAAAATACTCAAAGAGATTAACTACAAAGAAGAAATAGGTAACACTCACCAGAACCAGAGAAACAAGAGTTTCCATCCAACAGACAACTAAGATTGGTTATCTGTGGAGATTCATTATTTATGTTAGTCTTTTACCTATCTCTAAATTGTATTGTTTGCTTTTATTGTTGTTAATTTTTAGGATTTCTAGTTGGAATATTAATATACCTTCAGATATAGCATTTGGAAATATTTTATCCAATTCTATTAGTAACTTTTAACTCTGTTTACATTGTCTTTGGATATACAATATTTTCTTTTATTTTTTAGGGAGTTTGTATATTCTTCTGTTGCCTGTGCCATTGAAATCATATCCGAGAAATCACTGCCAATTTCAATGTTGTGAGGTTTTATGACCCAGATTTTCTCCTAAAAGTTTATAGTCTTAAGATTTATATTTAGGTCTTTTATCTATTTTGAGTTAATACTTGTATATGGGATTAGGTAAAGGTCCAATTTTATTCTTTTCCATGTAATTATTATTTTTCAATAATATTTAGTTAAAAGATTATTATTTCCACCACCAAATGTTCGTGGAAACCTTGTCAAAAATAACTTGACAATATAGGGAAGAATTTAGCTCTAGGCTTGTATTTAACTCCAATGGTCTATATATCTGCCTTTAGAACAGTACTACACTGTTTCAATTATTGTAGCTTTATATGGTTTGAAATCAGAAAATATATATCTGCTAGCTTTGTTCTTTTTCAAGATCGTTTTGGGTATCTAGAATTCATATTCCATATTAGGATAGATTTTTTTCTGAAAAATAAATATATAAATATATGATAGTTTCACCTAAAAAAACAGAAAAAAATATGCTCTAGTAAGAAAGAAAGCAAAAAGAAATATTGAAATGCTATCTTTAAATCATCAAACGCTTGGTATCAGACAAATGAAACTGTTATGTGAGATTATCATTTTTAATTTTTGGATAAATTGCTATAATACTAGATGTCAACCACTAAGCCAAGCATGGGAAGGAGGGATGGGGAGAGAATGGGGTGGGGATCGGGTGGGGGCTGACTTGGCGATGTGTGCATGTATGTCTACAAAAGTTTGTATCCCACTATGATGTATGAATACAGTGCACCAATAAAATAAAACTAAAAAAATAAATAAATAAATAAAAAAAAGAAAATCAAGCCATGTAATTCATCATATAAAAAGACCCAAAAACAAAAATCACATGATCATTTCAATAGACACTGGAAAAGCCTTTGATAAAATTTAACATTTATTTTTAAATTAAATTAAATTAATTAATTAATTTATTTATTTATTTATTTTGGTGGTGCTGGGGTTCCTGGAAGCCCTTCTACCTCTGGGCTTTACTCCCAGACCTATTTTATACTTTTTTATTTGGAAACAGGATCTCTTAAACCAGCATGGCTGGCTTCAAACCTGCATGATCCTCCTATCTCCACCTCCCAAGCACAAGGATTACAAGCATTCGCCACCATGCCTGGCAAATTTAACATTTATTTATCCTAAAAGCACTGCAAAAAATTGAAGTAGATGGAACATACCTCAACATCATAAAGGCAATCTACAATAAGCCCACAGCCAACATCATATCAAATGGGGAAAAACTACAAGAATTCCCCTTAAAAACAGGAACAAGACAAGGATGTCTATTATCACCACTTCTCCTTAATATAGTACTTGAGACTCTAGCCAGAGCAATAAAGCAAGTAAAGGAAATCAAAGGAGTACAAATAGGAAAAAAGAATTCAAACTTTCACTATTTGCAATTGACATGATACTAAGAAGATCCAACAAAGTCAACCAAAA
The DNA here is from genome assembly GCF_963383645.1 of Muscardinus avellanarius. NCBI lineage: Eukaryota > Metazoa > Chordata > Mammalia > Rodentia > Gliridae > Muscardinus > Muscardinus avellanarius. The sequence goes on along the minus strand of NC_137789.1, from coordinate 55,531,334 downwards.
GGCTTATAGAACTGATCAACAAATTCAGCAGTGTCTGGATACAAAATCAATCTCAAATATGTTGTGAAGGGTTATAGATGCATCATGAATAGAACCTAAGATAGTGCTTGTGTAAAATCAGTGTTGGTTAATACTTGGTATTGGGAATTGGATATGAAAGTGTTCTATCTTTGAGCTAAGGTCCCAGCTGAATTTATTTTTTTTAATTTTTTAATTTTTAATTAATTAATTAATTAATTTTTTTTTTTACTATACTAGGGATGGAACCCAGGGCCATTCTATCTCTGAGCTATACCCCTAGCCCTATTTTTTATTCTTTATTTTGAAACAGGATCTCATTGAGTTGCAAAAGGCCTCACTAAGTAGTAGCTGAGGCTTCACTAAGTAGTAGCTGAGGCTGTCTTCTAACCGTGATCCTCCTGTATCAGTTTCCCAAATGCTGAGATTACAAGTGTGCACCACCATGCCTGGCTTAATTTTTTTTTAAACAGTTGCTAAGTTGTAGAGGTTCTTGCTAAGTTACTGAAACTGGCCTTCAATTTGCAATCTTCTTGTCTCATTCTCCCAAGTACTGAGATTACAGGCATGAGTCATTATGCCCAACTATATCTCTTAATCTTTGATTAAAAATAAATGGTTTAAATCTAAAGAATGGATTGCTAAGCAGCATCATATTTCTATTTAATCAATAATTTTTATGTAGTACGGTAGCAAGGCAGGGATTTCTTCTGTTCATTTATTTTCCTATTAAATTTTTAACAATAACTTCATTGGTGCATTATAAATATACAACATAGTGTGATTTAAAGTCATACTTTTTAAATGAGTGATGTGTGCATGTATGCCTCTATCATATTGTACCCTACTAAGATGTATGCCTACAAGGCACAAACAAAATAATAACAAATGAATAAAATAAAATCATACCTATATGTATGCATACATCACTTGATACATTTTTCTCTAAATTCTTTTTTTTCCTTCTTTTTTTTGGTGGTACTGGGGGTGGAACCCAGAGGCTTTTCGGGCTATACTCCCAAACGTATTTTATACTTTATTTGGAAACAGGGTCTCACTAAGTTGCTGAGAGGCTCACTAAGTAGCTGCGGCTGGCTTTGAATCTGTGTGATCCTCCTGTTTCAGCTTCCTGAGTGCAGGGATTACAAGCGTGCATTACCATGCCCGGCTTTTTCTCTAAATTCTATCTCTGCTCTTTTACTTATTCTGATTGATTGACTGATTGATTGATTGATACTTGATATTCAACTCAGAGTTATTCTCTGCACTACACTTTCAACCCTATTTTTTATTTTTATTTGGAAACAGGGTCTCCCGAGGTTGATAAGTGTCTCACTACTTCCTGAGCCTGTCCTCAAACCCATGATCCTTCTGTCTCAGCCTCCCAAGTACTGGGATTACAAGTATGTGCCACCATGCCCGGGTTCCTACTCCTTATTTATTTATTGTTATGTTTTAGCTTTGACTTTAAGAAAGAATAGAAACGTGGAAGCTCTCACCATATGTGAGATACTCTGTTGTCCCTCGTTGTAGTTTGGATCTAAAATGTACCCCTAAAGACCCAAGTGTCAAAGGCTGGTCTTAAGCCTGGCACTATTGGAAAGTAGTAGAAATGTTTAAGAGCTTGAGCCTTGTAGCAGGTTTCAGGTCACTGGGGATTATGGGAAGCCATTCTCTTCCTCTCTTTTATTGTTCGGATGCCAGAGTTGAGTATTTTTCTCTGCTATGTGCTCTCTACCATGATGAGCTGCCACATCACAGGCCCCAAAGCAATGGTTCAGCTCACCAAACACTGAACCATCTGAACTGTGGGTCAAACCTTTCCTCTCACTGTCACCCCAGATACTATATTACAACATGAAAAGCCAACACATCCCTTTATCCAGAAGTGTGTATCATTAGCACCCCTTGTAGAAATTAGAAAAATGGAAATAATAGATGCTAAGTAGCGTGCCTAATGTGCATAGTTAGAACCCGTCATAACTGTGACTACATAGGATCTAAGTATAACCTGCTCCGTTTGAATCATTTGGATCCAATATCCAGTAATCTTATGTGATAGGACAAAAGATGACAATATTGTGACTGGCTTTCAAAATTAAATCTACTGGCATATTTCAGAAGTTTTTAGTTTTGTTGTCTCTTTTAATATTCTCAATTTAAAATTTGGAATTATTTTTTGTTTAGTAAAATTGACACCATAATGAAGTTTAAAATTGACATAAATGTTTTAGTTTGGAGATAATTGCATATTTAAAATAGTATTTAATATAACAGAATATATTGTTTTCTTTTTTTTAAATTCTTTGTCTGGTTGAATATGCTGTGGTTCAATTCAAGTAGGCATGAGCCATTTTGAAACTGGTTTTCAGTCTCTGTAGGAGCTTATTTCTGGATTCTCTGCTTTCAAAAGTAGTGGTAGAAAAGCTTAAAAGTCGTATGATTTTCAACAGGACTTCCATTGATGGAGCCTGAATTCCAGTGTTGGATCTCCAAACTCATGAGACTGGCTGAAACTCTGACATTATGGTGTCTTACCTGTTTCATGGATGTGCCGGAGCATTGATCTGAGAAAAAAAAGAATTAGGCTTATGTCTTTGAGATTGAAATCTTTTCTTTATCTTGAATCCTTAAGTTCTGGTACTTCCCCTTATGGGACTTCTCTAATTGCAAAACATATGCATTTTAACATGTTTTGTTACATTTCTTAAAGCCCATGGCTTGGGGTTATCCTGTCATTACTATAAGGCAATCTACTACTACTAAAACATCAGCAGTTTTAATAAAATTAAAAATGTAAAAATAATAATATACCCTGAGAGTAGATTGTTATAAAAGTATTATCAAGGTACTCATAAAAAAGAGTACCCTTAAAATGTAAAAAGGTAAATTAAAATTTTTGTAGAAATAGAGCTAATAATTTACTTCATAACCTGTTTAATAATAATAATAACTTAAAAATTATGTTATACTCATATAGGGAATATTCTGTTAATGGTGACTAAAAATGTTTTACACATTGTTATTATTATTGAGCAATGCCACCCTTTCCTTGTATTTGATGGATTAGTATCTACTGGGGAGAAGAGTTAAAACTAATACCATTTTTTCCTTAGATACATGTTGCTTTTTTGGCTGCATTTCAGGGCATAACAATAAAATCTGGAAAAAAATCTAATATTTATTCTTTTACAGGCAATGTAGTCCTAGTGGAAATTGCTTTAGCCTGAGGAAATATTGCAGAATTAAAAAGACAGAAACCTGAGAACCTATGCTGTCTTTTAAGTGGGTATTTCCCACTCAAACCTGCTTATATGAAAAACAACCACAGCAGCCTTTGACTGGGGTTAGAACTGAGTGAGGGAAGGCAGATCGGGAGAGATTAAGGAAAGCTCAGACATGTTTACTGGCTTTCTTTTTGGAGCACTTAAACTAAATTGTGCAACGATTTTCTAATACAGAGATGTATTTATTTCTGAGTACTCAAGAAGGTGACTCCATAGTGAAATTTAAGAACAAACATTTATAGTTTTGAGTAATCACTCTGTGCCATTCACTGTGCTCAGCCAGACCTCATTCAGTCCCCCACAAGGCATCCAATGTTGGTAATTATATTAACCGCATTTACAGAGCAGAAACTATGACAGAAAAGTATTGTTAACAGGTATACAAATACAATCGGGACTACACTTCAACCAGTGTTTAAAATTAGATACTCCTTGTCTTTGAAAACTACGCTGCTCATAGCTACACATTAAATCATATTATTCTATAAAGCAACTTAAAAGAAGAAAAACAAAAAATTTCTTTAAAATTTAAAAGGCTTCTTTCTATTACTTTACAGTTCACATGACTTTGGTTGAAAAAATGAAAGAATAACATTCTACGTGGAAGCAGCACACCATTAGAAGAGTTCACAGAGGATCTAGGTCTGGGCTGGGCTGTTCCATTGGAAGAAGTTTGATTTATTCAAATCCTGCTATAATTGTTTCAAAAACTAAATGAAAATGGAATCATCTATTATCATATAGAAGGATTAAGTCCTAAATTGGATTTCTGAGTTTAAGATGAAAAAAGTAAGCTAACCTCCAAAATGGCTTAAAATTGAACTTTATCTTTTGGTATGGAACAATAACTTTATGAGATTTAGAGGAGAATAAGCCCTACAAAAGACTCCTTTAAAGTGGCATAGTAATACAAATGACAGTTTTATGAGGAAATTAGGCAAAATATTAAATTTTGCTCTTTGACCTAATATTACTCTGAACTATGAAATATTGCAAAATCTTCCAGTAAAACTCCCCTTTCCCTTATGGTAATTGCTTGTATGTTAAATATAGAGTTCTAGAATGAATGTGAAAATTAAATATAACACACACACACACACACACACACACACACACACACACACACACACCACAGAGCTACAATATATAAGTAGCTTATTTCCCCAGTGTAGAAAACTAGTACTAGAATATTTTGTTTTTAAATAGCTATGTTTCCAATTACTTAGAGAAACCATATGCAAATTCACATTTTAAAGTTGATATCATGGAAAGTTTTGCTTGCTCTAGGGCAAGAAGAGTCCTTGTAGAATTTGGGTTTTGGCAAGTCATTTGACAATGCTAATTGACAAAATTGAAAGCTCTATAATAAAATATATAAATATATCCCAGCTCATATCTCCAGATACATGAAAAATTTTTTAGTTGTCAAAGGTGTGAAGAGATGCTACTGGTATCTAGCAGAGAGAGGTCAGGGAGGCTGCTAACCATTCCATCATGCATGGGCTTGCCCTGCACAACAAATAACTGTTTATAGACACAAATCTTTTGCTTCTTAGGACTTATACTAGTTATTATTTGTAGTTTTTTGTGTGTAGGTGGCACTGGGAATAGAACCCAGGGGCTTTCTACCTGTGGGCTATACCCCAGACCTATTTTATTTTTTACTTGGAAACAGTCTAAGTTTCCTGGGAGCCTCACTAAGTTGCTGACGTTGGCTTTGAACCTGAGGTCCTCTTTTCTCAGTATCCCAAGTACTGGTATTACAAGCATGTGCCACCATGCTAAGCTAGATTCTGACTTTTGATGCAGGGTTTCAAAACAGACTGAATAAAATTATACTAGAGTCAACATCTCTATACCTCAGAGCATTTACATAAGATAAATGCTTTTTACTTAAATGAAATTAGCATCCCTCTCCATATATGTTTGCACTAAGAAGTATACATTAATTGTATAATTTATATACTTTATGATTAAGGAGGAATTTATAATATAAATTAAGTCAGCCCATTTCTAGATTAAAATGTATAAAACATATAATGTATCCTCAAAATGTGTTTCTATAAGAATCACGTGTATACTTTGGAAGAAATGCAGGCGTATAAACTTACACTAGAGAGATTTTGATTTATTAAGTGTAGTATGGCCAAGAAATCTGTATTCTCTAAAAGGAATTGCACATGATTCTGATGTAGTTGATTCATTTGAAGAAAATGGAATGAAATCCCTTTGGAACAGCCCTGGTTGCATATTAAACAGTCATTTATAAGTTTATACCTGAGCACCATTTGTACAATAATTCAATGTAAATTAAGAAGTATAAGCAAGGAGTTAAAATGTACAAATGAATTATACCAAATGAATCTTCTGGCTGTAGATCAATATTTATAAAACTATGGTTACCTCAATCATATTACAACTTATCCTCATATTTGAAATAGAGTAATGCTCTCAGATTATTTGTGAATGGATAAGGAAATGAATGAATGGTAGATAGATAGAATACAGCATATATGTGAGATTATATTTCCATCTATTTAGGTGGGGTGCAATCAGTTAATGATTGGATGGATTTCTGGAAAACACGATGTTTCGGTGAGCATTTTCAGTGTTGTAATCCAAAACACCTAACCACACAACTTGGAGGAAGATGTATTTGCTCACAGTTTTGTGAATATCAGGGTTTTAGTACATGTTATGTGGGAGAAATCTGAGGAGCTAAGGGCATGGGATAGGGAGCAGAGAGAGGAGAACAAGGGCTCTGCTCTCACATCCCTGGAGTAGAAAGCAGAGAGATGAAGGAGAGGAGGGAACATATACAATCCCCCAGGCTCACAGCACCAGAGGCCCTTCCTCAGCAAACAAGGCCGGCCTCCAATATGTTTCCCTTATCTTTGTGAGGTCTAAGGTAACATTTTAAATCCAAACAATAGCTGGGAATGGTGACACAGGCTTGTAATCCCAGTGCTTGGGAGGCTGAGACAGAAGGATACCAGGTTTGCAGCCAGCCTCTGCTAGTTACTGATGCCCTCTAGAACTCAGACCCTGTTTCAAAATAAAGAATAAAACAATAGGGCTGGGGGTGTAGATTTGAGGTGGAATTCCCCTGGGTTCAATCTCCAGTATTATAAAAATTGAAAAGAGTAAATTTAAACAATAAAACATATATAACATTCACTGACAATTAAAAAAATGAGAAATACAAATATAATTTACTTTTAATTATTTTCTAGGTTTCTAGTCAAACTCAAAACTGTTTGAGATAGTCTTGACTTCAAATGTTTGTTATTTACAGAGGCTCAGAGGTGAGCATACTACTCCACAGCATAATCACGAGTGAACACTCACAGAACCAGGAACTTTTCTGAGAATTGTTGAAGTGAATTGAGATAGAAGGCTAAAGAAAAACGAATTCTGGTACCTTGGAGAAGATACTAGAATTTGGTTTTCTGTATTTTTCATCTCCTTTTCTTAGCTTAATAACCACTTCTTGTTATGATAGGTCTTTATCCAATATAATGTGTTTAAGAAAGATTTTTACATACTTTTTTTGGTGCACTGTAACAATACATCAAATTGAGGTTTAGTGTGATAAAAACATACATGAACAAAGCACCCAGTGTGTTTAACTCCAGATTCTCCCCTTCTCTCTTCCCTCCACATTAATAATATTAAAATTGGTGGTGATGTCTTCACAAATGCGTATAGTACATTTTGAATTGTCTTCTTCATCAGGTCTTCCCTTTTTCTTCACTTCTCTCCCCAAGTTGTCATATAATATTCTACTGGTATCTCCCTTCATTTATATTGTCTTTTTGTTCCCTCAATTTTCTAGAACTTTCACTTGTGAGAGAAAACATATTATTCTTTACTTTCTGAGACTGGCTAATTTTAATTAGAATAATATCTAAATTATGTGTGAGAGGGAATTAAAATTAGCAAGCAAAAATGTGCTTTGTAAATGGTCTATTCTGTAAAATGTAAAGATCCAAGGAAAATGAGAATTTTGAAAAGACAAAAAAGAATAAAAGTCACATGAAAAAGGAGCTTAGGATAACTGGTAGTATCAATAGTAAAGAGATATTAGTGCCATGCTTTGAACTCTGAAGTGTTTTCTGAGTTAACTACAGATAATACCAGCTTCATTGTCATGATACATAAGACTACGCTTTATTTCTCTTATAAATTTATAATGATAACTAAAAAACAGATGTTTGATAGCATAAACATGCACACACATATGTTCAAAGTCACACACTTAAGCCCTTGCTGCCAAAATGGACAAGTGTGTATGCACTTACCTACCTCTATGCATGTGGATATAGCAGGTTATACATATTCATTGCCTTTCCTTCCTTGCTAGATGGATTTTTTTTCTTCTTCCTTTGTATGTACTTCCTGGTAAGTTCAGTGACTGCTTAACCAAAATAAGATGATAGGATAGATATTATAACAGTTTCTAGGTATATGTATACACTTTAAGAAATTAGCAGCTTTCACTTCCTGTCTTCTCAATCACTCTACCTGGAATCCCTGAGCCTCAATGTAGTAAGTACGGATATCCAGAAAGGATATGCTAAAAAAGTCCCATAAAGCCCAGTCCTCACATGACTTTCATAAACTATGAGCTATGAAAGTGAAAGCCTCACCGGGCATGGTGGCGCACGCTTGTAATCCCCGCATTTGTGAGGCGGAGACAAGAGGATCGCGCAGGTTAGAAACCAGCCTCGCTGGCTTAAAAGACCCTGTTTCCAAAAATAAAAAAGTCTGGGAGTGTAGCCCGGAGGTAGAAGGGCTTCCAGGAACCCCAGTACCACCACCAAAAAAAAAAAAAAAAAAAAAAAGTGAAAGCCTCTTTTACCTTTATATTTATCCTGTGTACTAGCTAAAATATTAATTTGCATATTCTGGAGTAGAAGGATATTCCACCTGGAGAAAAAAATAATAATAATAATACATCTTAAAAATAATCTCCTTTTCCAAATTGATAATACACAAAATTGTGAGATACACAAAGGTGTTTTAAGATTTTATGTTTTGCGATTCATTTCCATAGGACTAGACAACCAGAATACGAGCATTTCCTCACTAACCGTTTCTAATTGGCAATTACCTGCCTAATTATTCACCATCCACTTAGTGTGGTTCGTTTTTGCATAAAATTTATCAATGTATAGCATTTTATTAGTTAATTGTCTTGTTTGCCCTGCAGAATATAAACTTAATAAAAACTGAGATTCTGATGTGCATACGCTTTGTACTCAGCACCTAGATTAATGCTTGGCACATCACAGGCACTTAAAATATTTATTACATTGTTGAAATAAGTTCATGATATCATATTTTGGCAAGTGTTATTAGAAACAATGTATGCATCTAGCCAAATGTTCTCAGAATTAACTAATGGAGAATCTAGTAAATATTTAAATTAAAATATCAGGATTAACAAATTAAACATGTCAATTATACATTCCATTTATTTATAATTTCCTATGGCCATCTAACAATAAAATATAATAAGCAAAGTGTGAGGAAAAATAATTTGAAATGATATTTAAAAATTTATTATTATTATTATTATTATTATTATTATTATTATTATTATTAATTTTGGTGCTGGTGATTGAACCCAGGGGCATTCTACTTCGAAGCTACATGACTAATCCTATTTTATTTTTATTTTGAAACAGAGTTTCACTAAGTTTCAGAGGGCCTCACTAAGTGCTAAGCCTGGCCATGATCCTCCAGTCCCAGCTCTCCAAATACTGAGATTATAGCATGCACCAACATACCCAGCTTCACATGCTAATTATTAACAATAAATATGATATGAGGTATTCTTTCCAAATTATTTTGTTTATAACCAAAATCACATTTTTTGTTTTTTTCAGAAAGGCAAGCATGTTTTTATTTTGATAGTGAAGAAAATTTAAAGAAAACAGAATTTTTAAAATATCTAATGAGAATAAACAGAATAGGAAATATTATTTATTATTTTTAAATCTCAGACAAATTTTAAAAGAAAACTCCTATGACTACCTAGAAGTCTCAAAATTTACTTAGTAATTTTAAGAAATATTTGAACTGACCTTTAACCTCTTGAAAATGTTTTATCAGTACATCAATCTCCTACGACACACAAATGTTTTATGTTCTTAAAATGTTATCTAAATCTTTAAGAATAATAGTGTTCAAATCACTTTAAGAAAACTTGTCAGAGCCGGGCATGGTGATGCATGCTTGTAATCCCAGCATTTCGGAGGCTGAGACTGGAGGATTGTGGTTTGTGGACAGCCTCAGCTACTTTGAGGCTCTGCAACTCAGTGAGACCCTGTTTCAAAATAAAGAATAAAAAATTGGGCAGGGGGTGTAGCTAGGAGGTCAAATGCCTCTGGGTTCCATCCCCAGACCCGCCAAAAAAAAAAAAAAAAGAAAGAAAAAGATAACTTGTCAGACTTACTATATTAAAATAAAATGACAATAAGGTTATAAGCAGAATAATAAAAAAGCAAATCAAACCAGTGAGTATAGATACTAAAATAAAATTATAATTAAAATTTAAGTATAGTGATTATGAGAATTACTCATAAAACATATAAGATTATTATATAATATTTAGCTATACATTTATTTTTTTAATTTTTATTGGTGTATTGTGGTAAAACATCTTAATGGAGTACAAGATGGTAAAGGCATACATGTACACATCACCCAATTAACCCTTACCCAAATCTTGCCCCATTCCCTTTCTCCTCCCTCCTGCTGATGTTAGGTTTAGTGATTTACTTTGATATGTTTGTGAATGTACATCATGTACATTAGGAAATTTCCCTTTTGCCCCCTCCAATACCCTTAGGTTCCCTTAATTGCTCATCTATAGTGTCTCCTTTGTCTAGACTTTATCTTATGACCCATCTTCTTCCTAGCTTCTGCATTTTAGGGAGAGCATCAGATTTCTTATTTTTTGACTGACATTATTTTTGAACTTAGCATAATGTTCTTTACGTCCATCCATTTCCCTATAAATGATGTAATTTTGTTCTTTATGGCTGAGTAAAACTCCCTTGTATACATATTCTATAGTTTTGTAATCCATTCATCTTTTGATGGACATCTTGGCTGGTTATATAGTTTGGAAATTGTAAATTGTGCAGCTATGAACATAGATATACATACATTAATTTGATAGTTTGGTTTCCATTTTTTTGAGTAGATACCCAGAAGTGATATTGCTGAATCATATGGTAAGTTTGTTCCCATTCTTGTATAAGTTTAGAAAGACATAAATTTACATTCAGATTTCACAATGTTAAAAATGTTTGACCTTGGCAATTTTAAAGTTCTCTAGACTTTAGTTTCTTCATTTGTGCAATGTAAGTGAAAATAATATGTACCATATTATAAAGTAGTTATGGGAGATAGTAGGGTTGCATCTCTCCTATCACATGAGACTCAATGAAAAATACTGGTTCATATTATTAATAAGGGCACAATTTTAAAAATTCCCTAAAATTATTTGATAATTAGTCATCCAATACTTTAAGCATTTAAAATCATTCAGTAATGACAAAAAAAGATCAAGTTCAGGCAGTCAGCCTCAGAGCCTTCATCCCCCTCCCTGCACACCCTGCCAAGCAGACCACCACCACTTCTCTCATGTCACCACACTGGTGCCTGGTAGAATTTTTTCGGTGTCTCTCACCATGATTGCATCCAATCACCTTTTTTCTTTTTCACATAAATTAAAAAAAAATCTATTCCTGGGAAGATAGCTACCAAGGGAAACAGCACATATCAGTCCTGCTGACCCCCATCTTCATTGCTGCAATAACAGCATTCTTACAAAAGAAAGAAAATAGCACAACTTTAAAAAGAAATCAATAAGTAAAAGGTGGCAGGAAAAAAAGCTAGAAGAGCAATCAGAGAGCAGAAGAGAATCCTACCTTCCTCCAAAGGCTGCAGCTGCAGGCACAGAGAGACCCAGGCTCTGCATTGGTGGAAAACTTGGAGGGAGACTTATACTTAACACTAGAACCAACTAGTAGGCTCTCCATGATCACAACAGACCACACAATCATGGTGATCTTGAATAAGTCAGACAAACCCAGTCCTAGCTGTGGAGAACAGAGACTCTTATGTATACACTGGGTTTGGTTCCAGAGATACCTGTCACCTAAATGGCAGGGAGAGTCTCAGGCTTCACATCCATGGAAAACATGGAGGGTGACTTTCCCTTAACTTTAGATCAAGCCCCATGAACACCAGCCATCTGCATAGACTGAGAAAGACTCAGAGTACCAGGCTTGCAGCAGGAAAGGTGCCAGAGACACTCATTGTCTGCACAGAGAGAGACTGCAAAGGTCCAGTCTGCCAAATATTTATATATTTGTAGGGTTGTATTATTTTGTTATCATTGTTTTGGGGTGTTGTTGTTGTTGTTGTTATTGTGTGTGTGTATGCTTGTTTGATTGCACTCTTTCCAATTCCTTTCCCAAGCTTCTTGCCTTGTATGTACCTACTCTTTTATCTCCATTCCTTTTCTTCTTTCTCTCTTTTCTTTTCTTTGTTTTGTATTAAATCCACTTCATATCAATATACTATATACTTACATTGGTTACAGAAATACTACTACATATTCACTGTCTCTAATCTCTGCTATATACTACATCACCAAATTAATACTCTCATTCTCTTCAATCCTGTCAGTGACTATACCCTATTCTTGAATTTACAACTTCACTTCCTTCCTCATTCAACCTTTGCTGCTGAATACAACACAATTTGCCCTTGGATATACCAGCTGACACCTATAGACTGAGAGAAATCTACCAAAAGTAACAGATACAAACTTCTGAAATCATGAGAAGGAGGAATTATCTCCCACAACACCACGACAACAGAACCTTACAACACAGAATTGCAGAGATTGTAAAAAAGACAAATAAAAAATTTAACAGTACAAATTATACAGAAATTCCAAAAAGAATTTAGAGTGTTTGAAAGAAATAAAGTGTAAAATCATTGAAGTGAAAGCATCAATTCAAACCATAAGCAATAGATTAGATCACATAGAGAATAGAATCTTGCTCTGAGAAGATGATCACTCCCAAAAAGCCAATGATTAGTATATAATTTAGAAAAAAAACAATTTGACAGCATAAATTAGACACTAAAGAGACATGGGCCCATCTTAAAAGAGTTAACCTAAGACTAACAGGCATAGAGGGAATGGAAGGCAAAACCAAAGGGATCAACAATATTTTCAAAGAAGTTATACCAGAAAATTATCCAAACATAGAACAAGAGGTCAATAGGCAGGTTCAGAAAACTTATAGGACACCCCATTAGACAAGATTAGAAAAAAGGTTCACCACACCACATGATAGTCAAACTGACCAATATGGAAGCCAAAGAGAGAATCTTAAAGGCAACAAACACAAAAGAACAAGTGACATTCAGAGACAAATCAATCTGTATCACTCCAGACTGCCCAAACCAAGTTATGAAAGCCAGAAGGGCCTAGAGTAACATATTCCAAAGTCTGAAAGAGAACATTTGGCAGCTAAAAATTTCCTGCCCACCAAAAACATCTCTCAAATTAGATGGGGAAATAAAATATTCCACAACAAACAGTAGCTGAAAGAATTTATGAATTCCAAACCAGCACTAGAGAAAATAGAGTAACTGCAAAGAAAAAATAATATACACCAGAACCAGAGAAACAAGAATTTTCATCAAGCAAACAACTAAGCAAAAAAGAACAAACACTACCTCAAACAGAAGTTAAAATTCATAATGTTAGGAATTAAAAAATCATCTCTCAATAATCACACTGAACATAATAGCCTCAAATCTCCTAGAAAAAGACATAGGTGGCAAAAAGGATAATACAAAATTCATCTATCTGCTGCCTGCAATAAGGGCAGGATCAAGGTAATCCATGCCAACATAACTTGAAGACAAGCAGGAATAGAAACTATGATATCAGAGAAGTCAGACTTCAAGCCCAAGCTTATTAGAAATGACAAAGCATGACATTTTTTAAAATGTAAAAGGAATGATCCAACAAGAGAAAATTAACAATGATCAACATTTATGCCCCCAAAATATGTGCAGCTACTTTCATAAAACGAACTCTTTGTTACATTAAGTCACACATAATTCCCAATACAATAATAGTGGGGAGACTTGAACACCCCTCTCATACTACTAGGCCAATCTTTTAGACAAAAAGTCAGTAAGGATGTCTCAGACCTAAAGAACACCATAAATCAAATGAACCTATTAGACACATACAAAACATTCTACCCAACTACAGCAAACTTTAAACTTTTCTCAGCTGCTCACAGAACCTTCTGCAAAATATATCACATCCTGGGCTACAAAGTGAGCACTAGAACATTAAAAAATATGACATACTGCCCTGTGTCTTTTCAAACAATAATTTAATAAAACTAGAAATAAACTATGAAAAGACCCAAAGAAACCACACAAATGTGTGGAGACTGAAAAACACACTGTTGAATGAAGAATGAGTCATACAAAAAGTAAAAGGTGAAATCAAGAAATTTCTAGAAACAAATGAAAATAGAGATACAACATATCAAAACCTCTGGGACACTTTTTTTAAAAATTTAGAATTCTGTGTTTTTATTTTATTTTATTAATTTATTTTTTAAATTGGTGCATTGTAGTCATATATCAATCACATTGGAGTACAAGACTTGAGAGGATATACAAGCACACATCATCCAATTAGCCCTCCTCCAGCCCCCATCCCATTCCCTCCCACTCCCTCCATCCCAACCGCTTCTTTGGTGATTTACTTTGATACATTTGTTTATGTACCTCCTGCATTTTAAAGAGGCTCCGTCCTCCAGTATTACATACCCTCTGATTGGTCACATTAATTGCTTCACTATAGGGCCCTTTCTATAGCTCAACCTCTTCCTGTTGCCCTTTTCCTCCTAGTTATTGCTGATTAAGAGAAGCGTCTGATTTATATTTTCTGCGATATTTCTCTGTGCATGCTGCGTTGCAAGTACCGATCCCACTCTTGATGGTCCCAGTAGTGGCCTGGCTACTCAGTGGACTGATCCAGACCTCGCTGACTCAAGCAGCGGCCTTGCCTCATGGGAATCCCCAGTTCTGGTCTCGCTGGCCCCTGTACCGGTCTAACCCCTAAGCTGGCTTTGGTCCCGGCCTTGGAGGCCGCAGGAGTGAATTTGCCTCACACCAGGCTCCGATGCTGGCCATTGACCCCTACACCGGCCTAACCCCTTGGCAGGATTCCAATCCCGGCCTCAGAGGCCCAGCACCAGCCTAGCCACACAGCAGGCACCAATGCCGGCCTCGTTGGCCCAAGCACCGGCCTAACCCCTCGGCAGGTTCCGTTCCCGGCCTAGGAGGCCCCAGCACTGGCCTCACCTCACGGCAAGCTCCGATGCCGGCCTCGCTGGCCCCAGCACCAGTCTAGCCCTTCGGCAGGTTGTTATCCTGGCCTTGGAGGCCCCAGTACCGGCCTTGCCTCACAGCAGGCTCTGATGCTGGCCTCGCTGGCCCCAGCACCGGCCTAACCCCTCGGCAGGCTCTTATCCTGGCCTTGGAGGTCCCAGTACCGGCTTTGCCTCAAGGCAGGCTCCAATGCCGGCCTCACTGGCTCCAGCACCGGCCTAACCCCTCCGCAGGCTCCGATCCCAGCCTCGGAGGCCCCAGCACTGGTCATGCCTCACGGCAGGCTCGGATGCCGGCCTCGCTGGCCCCAGCACAGGCCTAACCCCTCGGCAGGCTCTTATCCTGGCCTCGGAGGCCCCAGTACCAGCCTTGCCTTAAGGCAGGCTCCAATCCCGGCCTCGGAGGCCTCAGCACCGGCCTTGCCTCACAGCAGGCTCCAATGCCGGCCTCGTTGGCCCCAGCACCGGCCTAACCCCTCGGCAGGTTCCGTTCCCGCCCTAGGAGGCCCCAGCACTGGCCATGTCTCACGGCAGGCTCCGATGCTGGCCTCGCCTCCCGGCGGGCTCTGATGCCAGCCTCGCTGG
Source organism: Muscardinus avellanarius (assembly GCF_963383645.1). NCBI lineage: Eukaryota > Metazoa > Chordata > Mammalia > Rodentia > Gliridae > Muscardinus > Muscardinus avellanarius. The sequence continues at coordinate 55,515,991 of NC_137789.1, read as the reverse complement.
CCCCAGCACCGGTCTAGCCCTTCAGCAGGTTGTTATCCTGGCCTCGGAGGTCCCAGTACCGGCCTTGCCTCATGGCAGGCTCCGATGCCGGCCTCGCTGGCCCCAGCACCAGCCTAACCCCTCGGCAGGCTCTTATCCTGGCCTCGGAGGCCCCAGTACCGGCCTTGCCTCACGGCAGGCTCCAATGCCTGCCTCACTGGCCCCAGCACCGGCCTAAACCCTCGGCAGGCTCTTATCCTGGCCTCGGAGGCCCCAGTTCCAGCCTTGCCTCAAGGCAGGTTCCGATGCCAGCCTCGCTGGCCCCAGTACCGGCCTAACCCCTCAGCAGGCTCCGATCCTGGCCTCGGAGGCCCCAGCACCGGCCTTGCCTCACGGCAGGCTCCGATGCCAGCCTCGCTGGCCCCAGCACCGGCCTAACCCTTGGCAGGCTCTTATCCCGGCCTCGGAAGCCCCAGTACCGGCCTTGCCTCAAGGCAGGCTCCAATGCTGGCCTCGCTGGCCCCAGCATCGGTCAAACCCCTCAGCAGGTTCCAATCCTGGCCACAGAGGCCTCAGTAGTGGCCTTGCCTCACAGCAGCTCCGCTGTCGGCCACTGGCCCCGGCGCCCGCCTAACCCCTCAGCAGGTTCCGATCACTGTCTCTGTGGTTATTATTTCAAAGGTTCCAGGTGTAATGTATCAGATCTCTGCCTCCCCTGAGTATTGGCCACTGGCATTGCCACTGCCTCCACCGTTTCAAATCCTTCCCAGGCTCTTTTTCCACTCTGAATGTTGTCCAGTGTTCCTAAGCATGCGTGATGGTAGCATTCAACATTTGATGTAATTTCTCCAAAAAAATAAAGTTGGTAGGATTCGGTTTCTGCTTCTCCTGAATACCAGTCTCCACCACCATCGCGGAGAACTCTTTCAACACCGCATTTCTCCTTGGTCTCTGCTAAACTCTCCTTACAGGTGATGTCTGAGATTCTTAACAATATATAGAAATAGCAGTCCTCTTTCACGGCAAATTTTTCCATAAGTTCCAGTGCATTTAGATAAGTTTTGTCTGCATCTCCAGTGTCCTGGCATCTAAAACGGCTTTCTTACCTCCTCTCCGATATTTTTCTTTATCTTTTTCTGTTCTGGGCCCGGTTTCTCCAGGGGTCTGGCGTGCTACTCACAGTTCGGCCTGGGGCCCAGAGTCCCACGACCTGGGCCCCGGCTGGCCCCAGCTGGCGTGCCCCGCACGCGACCCCTGCCCAGAACCCAGCGTCTTACTAGGCCCGGTTTCTCCCGGGGTCTGGCGTGCTACTCGCAGTTCGGCCCGGGGCCCAGAGTCCCACCACCTGGGCCCCATCTGGCGTGCCCTTCGCGCGACCCCTGCCCAGAACCCAGCGTCTTACTGGGCCCGATTTCTCTAGGGGTCTGGCGTGCTACACACAGTTCGGCCCGGGCCCCAGAGTCCCGCAACCCGTGTCTCGGCTGGTGTGCACTGCGCGCGACCCCCACCCAGAACCCAGCGTCTTACTGGGCCCGGTTTCTCCCCACTTTGAAGACAATATTAAAATGAAAGTTTCTAGCACTAAGTACCCACATAAGAAGAACAGAAAATCACCAAATAAATAACCCAATAATATATCTAAAAGCTCTTAGAAAACAGAAACCCCAAAGTCAGTAGAAGGCAGAAAATTATTAAAATCAGAGCAAAAATTAATGAAATAGAGATAAAACCAAACGCTGGTTTCTAAAAAACATTAACTAGATAGATAAATCATTTAACCAAAAAAAGAGAGAATCAACCCCAATTATAAAGATAAGAGATGAAAAAGGAGATATTATCATGGAAAATATCAAAATCAAGAGGATTGTTAGAAACTACTTTGAAAAACTATACTCCAACAAAATGGAAAATTTTCACTACTTTTTAAATAAATACAACCTTTCTAAACTGAGTCAAGAAGATATAGAAAATTTAAACCAACCAATATCAATCAAAGAGACTAAAGCAGCAATAAAGAGCCTACTGTCAAAAAAATCCCAGAATCAGATGGTTTCCCAAGTGAATTTTATAAAAAGTATAAAAGAACTAATTCTGATACTCCTCAATCTATTTCATGAAATAGAAATGGGACTCTCCCAAGTACACTGTATGAAGCCAACATCACTTTACTACCCAAACCAAATAAAATCAAAGAAAGAAAAATACAGGCCTATATTAATGATGAACTTGGATGCAAAACTGCTAAACAAAATACTAGCAACATGCACCATGACCAGATAGGGTTTATTCCAGGGATGCAAGGCTGGCTCAACATATGGAAATCAATTCATGTGATTCATCACATAAATACAACCAAAGAGAAAACTCACATAATCATTTCAATACATGCTGAAAAAGCATTTGACAAAATCCAACATCCATTTATGCTAAAAGCACTGCAGAGATTTGGAATATAAGGAACACTCCTCAACATCATAAAGGCAATCTGCAATAGACCCACAGACAACATCATATTAGAGAAAAACTTTGAAAATTTCCCCTAACAACAGGAATAAGACAAACATGTCCATTATCACTACTTCTTTTCAATTTAGTATTTGACACTCTAGCCAGAGAAATAAGGCAAGAAAAAGAAATAAAAAGGAGTACAAATAGGAAAATATGAACTCAAACTTTCACTATTTGCAGATGACATAATACTATGCTTAGAAGACCCAACAAACTCAACCAAAAGGCTTATAGAACAAATAAACAAATTCAGCAAAGGGTCTGAATACAAAATCAATCTTAAAAAATTAGAAGCCTTTCTGTGTGCTAACCACAAATCCACTGAGAAAGAAATCCAGAAAGTACTTTCACTCAGGATATCACACAAAAAATACTTTATAATAAATTTACCTAAGAAGATAAAAGACTTCTACAAAGAAAATTATAAAAAATTGAAAAAAAACAATCAAAAAAGACCATAGAAGATGGAAAAATCTTCCATCTTCTTGGATAAGCAGAATAAATACCATAAAAATAGCCATACTTTCAAAAGTAATCTAAAGACTTAATGCAATACCCACTAAATTACCAAGGTCATTTCTCAAAGACATAGAAAAATTAGTTATTAAATTTAATTGAAACAAAACAAAACAAAAAAAAAAACACAAGAATATCTGAAGTAGTTCTCAGCAACAAAAGCCATGCAGGAGTACTCATAATACCTGACTTTAAACTATACTACAAATTCATTGTCCTAAAAACAGCATGGTACTGGCACAAAAACAGATATATAGACCAATGGAGGAGAATAGAAGACTCAGACAAATCTGCACACTTACGGTCAATTGAGCTTTGACAAAGGGGCCACAAACACACACTGAAAAAAAGATAGCCTGTTCAACAAATGGTGTTGGCAAATCTGGTTAACATTATGCAGATAAATGGAAATAAATCTCTTTCTCATTCTGCACAAAAGTAAATTCAAGATAAATCAAAGATGTGAAAATTAGACCAGAGACTTTGAGGATCCTTGAAGAGGGCATAGGTCTAATATTTCAACACACAGGCACAGGTATAAAATCTTTCTCAACAATACCCCAAAGGCACAAGAAACTAAAAGACAGATCAATAAGTCATATTGCATCAAACTGAAGAGCTTCTGTACAGCAAAAGAAACTATCAAGAACCTCAACCATGAGCCAACATAAGGGGAAAAGATTTTTGCCACCACCTCCTTCAATAAAGAACTAATATCTAGACTATGCAGAGAACTCAAGAAACTCAGCACTAAGAAAACAAATAACCCAATAAAAATAGGGAAGTTAACTAAATAGACACTTCACAAAAATGCAACTCAAATGGCCAATGAATGTTTGGGGAAAATGCTCATCAATTAGCAATCAGAGAGATATAAACCAAAACTGCCGTGAAATTTCATCTAACTCCAACTAGAATGACAATCATTCAAAACACAAACACAACAAATACTGGTTAGGATGTGGAGAAATGGGAATTCTAATACATTGTTGGTGGGATTGCAAAGTACTGCAACCACTTTGGAAAACAGTATGGAGGATCCTCAGAAGAATGGGAATGAACTTACCATATGATTCAGCAATACCACTTCTGGGTCTCTACCCTAAAGAATAGAAACCAAACTACTAAATTAATGCATACATATTTTTGTTTATAGCTACACAGTTCACAATTGACAATATATGGAACAAGCCAATATGTTCATCAAAGATGAATGAATTACAGAACTATAGGATATATACACAATGGAATTTTACTCAGCCATAAAGAAAAACACAAGCATGTCATTTACAGGGAAATGGATAGACCTGAAAAACATTATACTAAGTGAGATTACTCAAGCAACAAAAATTAAAAAAAATTGGATGTTCTCCCTAATATGTGGAAGCTAGAGAGAAATGGAGCATAGGATAAATTCTAGACAAAGAAGGAGATACTATAGATGAGAAAATAAGTGACCTGAGGGGGATGTGAGAGGGAAAGAAGAATATTCCCTAATGTACAGGATGTATATTCAGAAACATATCAGCATCAATCATTAAACCAAACATGAGAAGGACAAAGAGGGAAGGAGTGAGGTGGGAATTGGATAAGGGTTAATTGGGTGATGTGTGCATGTATAACCTCTAACATCTTGTACTGCATTAAGGTGTATGACTACAATGAACCAATAAAAAAATCTAAAAAAGATCAAGTTCATATCTTCTAAATTATAGATTATTAATCAAATATAATTATTTTGTGTAAATAGCAATATTAATATTTAGTTAATTTGGAAATTAATCATGGCTCATGACATATATAATAACAATATTTTTGTTTCTTCAAAAATATTATTTTTGATTTTCTAGTTTTAGAAGAATTTCATGAAATTTTACAAAAAGATTTTTTTTGTGTGTGTGGTACTGGAGTTCCTGGAAGCCCTTCTACCTCCGGGCTACACTCCCAGACCTATTTTATTTTTGGAAACAGGGTCTCTTAAGCCAGCGTGGCTGGCTCCGAACCTGCATACTCCTCCTGTCTCTGCCTCCCGAGCGTGGCGATTACAAGCGTGCACCACCACACCCAGCTCAAAAAAATTTTTGAGAGATTATTTCTTCCAATACACTTCATACTTTCAGCTAATTTTTATGAGTCTTGTTGTTTGGGGTCTTCTTTGTGCGGCTAATACTATTTTACTCAATTTTTCTTTGTATTTTCATTTCAAGCTTTACAATTACTAAATGAAGATATAAAAATTCCTCACATCACAATCATCTACCTTGTCATTTAACACTTTTATTAATTTAAAATTATGAAATTCAATAGCTTTAAACATTCTTCTGAAAGACATGTGGTCAAGACTTGTAATTAACAGCCTCCTCTATGTTCTATATCCAGAAGAACTCTCAGATTTTACATATCACAAAGAGAGGATCCATCTCAGTTTATTTTCCAGTAATAATTCACTACTCATTCAAACATACAGGGGAAAAGCTTGAGTCTTTTTTTTTCCCCACTGCTTGCTCATCCAATCTTAATTGTCCACAATATAAAAACTTCTCTTTTCCTTAACCACCTTCATCCTAAATCTTAGAAAGCATAATCTTTAGCCTTGACTACTATATTAACTTACTAATTTCCTAATAGGTATTTCTAATTTCTCTTCTATATCTGCTCCCTGCATATACAGTAACTATTCACATTATTTCCTGTAAGACTGCTTGTAGTATGACATTCATATAAGTTTTCTGGTGGGATATAGTGGAATATGCTTGTAATCTCAGTATTTGTGAACCTGAGATAAGAGGATTGCAGGTTCAAGGCCAGCCTCAGCAACTTAGTGAAACTCTCAGAAACTTAGACCATGTTTCAAAAATAAAAAATATATAATAATAAGGTCTGAGGAATGTAGCTTGGAGGTAAGAATGCCTCTGTGTTTAATTTTCTGTAACAACATTAAAACAAAACAAATAGGTAAGCCTCATATCTTCATATATGCACATCCTTGACCTTAGTTGAACTTAAGTTTTCAAGACTCAGCATTTGCATGTGGTATTCCCAATGCCCAGGAGGCCATTGCTTCAGTCCTCAAGACTAGCACTTCTCATTGCTCAGGTATCTGCTCCAACATTATCTACTCAGAGTGCTTTACCCTGATAACCTCATATTTACTTCCCCAGAATTTCTATGCCCTCTTTTATTTATCATAGTTGTTTCAATTATTACATCATGTTCTTATATGCTTACTTCTAACACCATACAAACCAAGTCACATGAAGTCAGATTATTTTCTTCAATGTTTTGTCATCTGTCTAGAAAAGTCTCTAAAAAGTAGTGAAGAGAAATGGATGGCAAATTAATGAATACATTTAACTATTATTTCAATATGCTTTTAATGGTAAAAAGAAATGGCAGAATAAACATAATATCGGTACAAAATTCTGAAATCTGAAAATTTTCTGGATTAAAAACAGAATCAGCCAATCACGATGATGCTCACCTATAATCTCAGTACTTGAAAGGTTGAGACAGAAAGAGCACAGTTTCAAGAATAGTCTACCCAAGTAGTGAAATTCTCAGTAATCCAGCAAGACCCTGTTTTCAACCAAAAAATAATAATAAAAAATAAAAAGAGCTGGTGTGCACCTCAGAGGTAGAATGCCCCTGGGTTCAAGGTTCAATCTCCAGTACACACAAAAAAAAAAGAAAGAAAGAAAGAAAGAAAATAATCATATAAACAGATTCAGACTACTATCATTGAGTATTTATCCAAGATTACTAGGTTTCTGTATACTAAAATTGCCTCTTTAAATTTTTAAAAACCATAGACAAGACAAATTGCAGTTAAATTCATAAGCTAACCAAATTAAAAAAAACAAATAGATTACACTAATTTTTTATTTTTAAAATTTAAATGTTTAAAATGAATTTTTCTATTTAAAACAATTTAAATGTTTAAAATAAATACAGAATGGGCTTAAATGTATTTCTAATTAGTAGATGAGATAAACTCATCTCATATTCAAAATTTGTTAATTTCCATGACATAGATTTTCTTATAGTTGTTTCAAAGTCTATTTTATTAATATTTAATTTTGAATGAGACACTTATCTTCTGATCATACCTTACATTCTGAAGTATGAGATTTAAGCTAATAAATATTGTTTTATTCTTGCAAGTTAACCTGTGAAGTAATAAAGAGATGGTAGGTTATAGTAAAAAAAAAAAACCTCTTCCACCTGAACTGTATCATTTACTTTGTTTGCTGATGAGATGTGTCAACATTTACACTGTGAAGTGTGCCTAAATATGCATTTCTATTTAAATCAAATTCATCTTTTTCAGAGTTTATGTGTATATTCATGGAATAAAATTGGATTCTCTTAGAGAACTAAAATCAGTTACCATTTATTTCAGGCAAAGAGCTAATCAACATGCTTGACTGGAGAAACTATTCAAGACTTGAGATTTCCTAAACTGTTTTTGCACAAACATTTTAAAACATAAAATATTAGGACATTTACTAAACTAATTTTAGAGGGAAAGTATATCACACACAATTTATGGCTATGGGTCTTGTGTGCTCTATATAAGACTATTAAGAAACTAACCCTAGAGCATTATAAAGAATGGCAAGAAGATAAAACTCAGAAAAGGGTGAGTTCATCAACTCATAAATCTAATCTGTTTAATTTTCCAGAATTCTCACCATAGAAAATAGAGAGTGACTGCATTACTCCAGAGAAATGTAGTCAGAATTACACTGCTATATGCCTTCTAGTTGACCACCCTCTCCAAAGGCATATATATTTTTTTATCCACTAGCACATTTAACAGTTCTTGCAGAGGAGTACTTTCTTCCAGGGAAATAAAAATGATGAAACAAAATTAGACTTATACCACTTTCCTTCCTTTATTATTAGAGTGTGCATTCAATTGATTATTGATGTTACATGAACATTTCTCAAAAACCATAAGGCAATTAGTGAAGTTTTGTGCCAAATTCCTTCAGGACCTTATATGTAATAAATTGGCTCAGTGTAAATTTATAACAAAAAGTACATGGTCATGTTTGCCAAAATGCTTGACTCCTAATTTGATTTAATATAAAGAACAAATTATATGTAAAATAAATTGTATAATTTGACTAGGAACATCTGGCTTAGTTCTTGGGAAAGAGTCCTATAAGTATCCAGAGCTCCTCTTCATGTCTTTTTAAGTCTCAGTTAACTTTTCATCTTACTGAAGCCCTTATATCTTCTCCAGAGTACCGCAGTGGCTTTTTGCTTCTCTAATTTTTTGAATCTCATATTATATGTTCATTCTGAAGATTTCAGTTTCTAGATTAATATATACATCTACCTGTAATTTATTGAACATTTGCTACTTATTGGAACTGTGCTGCTAAGCCCTTATTCATTGACCTTTCTCAGTAATCACGCATATTCTATCTTAATTTTCTATTAGTATTGACTACCTCACAGCACACCCCAAAAATCAAGGCTCTAAGCCTTATGGTCAACTCTAACTTCTCTGTTCTTCATCAAAATATTTGTCTTCATATTTTAATTTGCATTTTCTGTTTTTACATCTGTCCCCACTACCTAATTAGTCTTCTCCTTTGCAAAGTTGCAGTGAGTTGAAATGATCTCCGTGTTCTATATTCACCCAGGATACATCTTAAAACAAACTCCTGCTAGGTGTGATGGTGCACACCTGGAGACTGAGAAAGAATTAATGGTCCAAAGCAAGCCCCAGAAACTTAGCAAGACCCTATTTCAAAATAAAAAATAAGATAAGGATGGGGAGTGTAGCCCAGAGGTATAATTTTTTCTGAGTTCAATATTCAGCAGCAAAATTAAAACCAAAATGAAATAAATGCCTTTAAAAAGTAACATCCTAATTAACATTAAACATCAATGAAAACTGAAAATTTCTCTCAAAAATTTAACAAGCACTTAGGATTATAATGCTGACCAAGAAAATTGTATTTTTTTTAACAGAGATTGAATCAATGAAGTATACAAATGATTAAACACATATGCATGAAAGTGAAAAGTGATCAATGATGGGAAAATAAAATTTACATGGGGAAAAATGGAAAAATTATTCTGTGAATGAAAGAATATTTCCAATGGAGATGCTATGTAAATGTTTGTCAGCACCCAGTAACAGTTATATGTATGTGCATATATATATATATATATATATATATATATATATATGATAAATTTCAATTCCTATCTCCATCGCTCTAGTATTTGCTTGTATATCTCTTCATCTGTTGATGAGGGATATCTGGTCCTATACAATCAGGAACTAGGGAACTAGCTATACAGTATCTGTAAAGTTCTGTCTTCATGTCTATTTCTGACTCAGATAATAAAACTTGAAGTCCACAGGCAAATATAGATGAAAACAGAATATGAAGAGTAAAAAAGCAAAAGAACTCACAGACTACCAACTTAAGCGCATGAGGAGGTACCATGACCTGGGTCAGTTGTTTCCTTGTTGCCTCTAGCATGATAGTATTGACATTCTACAGAATGGTATAATCATATAATAAATTATTTCTACTATAAAACTAAAACGAGGAGTCTTATTTATTCAGAGGACGGTTCACAACATATTAAGTGAAAAGTAAGCTTGAGTCTTGCATTTGTGTAATCGAATTCTTTCTTCACTGTTTTCTTTCTCCTGTGGTCCTCTCTGGGGTGTCAAAATCATATGCTGTGTCTCCTCTTATTGGGTTCTTGTCCAGTGGATTGTGATGAATGAAGTCCAAGGAGTAATGAAGGATATGAAAATGCTAAAGTGTATTTTTAGTCAAGAAAAGATAGAAGACAAAAACAACTTTCCCCCATGCAGAAGGGAGGTGTCCACAAAAGAGAGTAAAGGTTGAAGTTCTTGGAAAGTGAGCTTTTTTGCCTTATTGAAGTTTTCCACCTGCTCTTTAATTATTGGCCAGAATTGTGTCTCTGGGGACCCAGTGTCTTTTGTCTAGTTTCAATACTTAATTTGAATCATTACCTCTGGGCTGCTGGGTTCTAATCTCCTGACTTCACTTGTCTGCTCATCTTCACCCATCTTTGTTTACCAAGGTTGTCCTCAGAATGCAGCCAGCAAAAGGGACTGAAGTTTCTTTTTATTTCCGTAGTCTTTGCCTGGTCATTGTTACCTTTGTATCTTTTTAATCTTCCTTATTTTTTATTTTTTATTTGTTATTTGTTATTTTTATTTTGGCAGGTCTTGGGATGTAACCCAGGGGCATTCAATCTCTGAGCTACAGCCCATGCCCTATTTTTTAATTTTTTGTTTTGAAACAGGGTCTCACTAAGTTGCAAAGGGCCTCACTGAGTAGCTGAGGCTGTGAACAGTGATCTTCCTGTCTCAGCTTCCCGAATGCTGGGATTACAACCATGTACTACCAGCCTGGCATTAACCTTCCCTATTTTTGTTCTTTATATAGATGGCCTCTTTCAAGCCTTCTTGTTCCCAGGTCTTCTTCCCTGCCTCATTAATAAATCAGTTTTTAATAAAAAAGCAAGTCAAACAAAGTAGTTCAAAAAGAAAAGAAGATAAGGCCAAAAGAAATAAGAACAAGAAATGGAAAAAGGCAAAATAATCCATACAAGCCCCAAATAGCCTTTGGTTATCCCTTAAACAATGTCATTGGAGGGGGAAAGAAATATTATATATGCTATACATAAATATATTATGCAATATACTATATATTATAATATGTGATATATGAATATTTAATATTCATGTTATGTATATATGATATAATTACATATATGCATTTTAAAATACTATCTTGTGCTTCCTATAAAATTATTAAAATATGAAGGTTCTAAAACACTTGAACAAATATACTCATTATTTTAAACCAACAGAAAGTTATTTTGCACTATATGAAAACACTATAGTTCTTACCAGAGCCTAGTAGTATTAAAAGGTTTGAATTTAAAAGGTCATGAACCAGAAGAAATTGCTTTATATATTAACATAGTAGTAGTTTCAAAACTATAAAATTCATAGAAATACATGATAAAATTGAAATTTTACTTTAACTTTGACTTCAACATATTAAATAAATCAAAGAATGGGGTGGGAATTGGGGAAGGGCTAAATGAGTGATATGTTAAGATGCATGACTACAATGCAAAAAAAATTAAAATTTTATAAAATAATATAAAAAAGAACACTCTGAGCACACCTACTCAACTCCTGCATTTTCAAGGGAATAATGTAAGAAAAAAATTCAAAAGTACTAATAATATAGCATTTAATTTGAACCCCAATTACTTTAAAACAATAACTCATTAGTAAAAATAATGGCCAGATGCTAGAGGTAAAAAAAAGGGATAGCAGTATTTATAATTACAAACTCTATTTAATGTTTAAAGAACCTAAGATAAAGATTGTTGCATTTATTTAAGATATTTTGATGAGTTAGAGAAAGATGGATAGGCTGGTTGTCTTTAAATAGCTAGGTTCTGGATTATGCATTGATTTTATAAAAGGATTAAATTTGATTCCTTGCCTCAGAGAACTCAGTTCATTAAAGTTCTGAAATATTATTAAATAGCAGCATTATATTTTCTATGCATTATAACATTTGTAATTACAAAATAAGTCAGACATGAAAGTTCCCTTATATGCCAGTACTTGGGAACTTGAGAAAGGAGGATCACAAGTTCAAAGCCAGTCTCACCTTCTTAAGCCCTCTCTAATTTAATGAGACCCTATTTCAAAATGAAGAATAAAAAATAAAGCTGGGGTATAGCTTTGAAATACAATACCCCTGGCTTTAATTCCTAGTATCACACAAAAAAGTACAAAATATTTGAGAACTCCCACTAAAAATGACATCCCCAACGACAGGACTATAGAAGGAATCAAAGAACCATTATAGAGATCCATGTTTTTGTAACAAACAACAAATACACAAAAAATAATAAGACCAGTGCTGAAAAAAGGCACCAAGTCCTAATGACAAAATTAAAATATTATTTTTAATACTTTTACTGGTGCATGATAATCTTACATCATAATTCAGTTCATAGTGATATTGATAAAATACACAGCTCTTGGTGAGATTTTTCAGGATCCCTCTCTACTCTCCCCCTTCCCCTAACAAATTATTGACACTGGTATTGGTATTCATATATATCATGTCAGTGGAGGTTTTTCCTTCATTAATTCCCCCTCTTTTCTTCTCCCTCCCCAAAACTACCTGCCTAGTTCCACTCCACTGGAGTTTCCTCCATTATCTGAAGTCCCAATTACTTCCTAGCTTTCTACATAAGAAAGAAAGCATATGACCCTTTACTTTCCTTATCTCACTTAACATAATGTTCTCTTAAGTCCATCCATTTATTGCAAATGACGTAATTTTGTTCTTTTTTGTTACTGTGTACAATTTCATGTGCGCATACCTCATACTTTTGTGATCCATGTAATGCCCATCTCCCTTGTAATGTGCAGCCTCCCAGGTGTACAAGCTCATGATTTTCCATATTAGTCTACCTTTCACCTCTATTTCAGTCACTACTGAAATTCATACATGTGTTCATTTTTGCCGTGTTGACCCTTTGATATCTTCCACTTTTATTCATTTCTAACAATACATTGTATTTCTTATTTTTTCATTCTAATTTCATCAGTTTTTTCCATTTTTATGCCATTTTGAATGATTGAAGAAATTATTTTATTTTGGGGGTTCCTAAAAGGCTATATCACCCCCAAAATATAAAGAAAAGTGGCATAAAATCAACTCACTCTATCTTCACAGAAGTCATTTCAAATCAACTCTTTGATAACCCTTAAGATTTTCCAAACATTGAATTGCAATTTTTTGGGCCAATGTAGTTTTTCTGTCCTTCAAATCAAGTGTTCCCAACAGATAATAACATGAGATATAAACCTTATTCTGAGCAACTCTTCACTTGCTGACATATAGTAGATAGTTCTGACAACTCTTTCTGATTTATTTGTAATAGTTACTTAGACAATCAGAGAGTTTTTTTCAGTGACTGTTTCATAGGGAATGTTCAGAATCCTGGCAATGAAGTATCTGAATTCTTAAAGAGGATAACTAATAAGAAACTTACATTCTAATCGCAGGAGAACAAGTTGCTTTTTATGTAGGAAGATCTTTCTGTTTTTATTGTTGGTATTGTAGAGCCATATTTATAAACAATGAATTTTTTTTTTGGTGGTACTGGGGGTGGAACCTAGGGGCTTTTTACCTCCAGGCTATACTCCCAGACCTATTTTTATTTTTTATTTGGAAACAGGGTATCCCTAAGTTGTTGAGAGCCTCACTCAGTAGTAGCTCAAGTTAGCTTTGAACTTGTGCAATTCTCCTGTCTAAGTCTCCCAAGCGTGGGGATTACAAGCTTGTGCCACCACGCCCAGCTATAAACAAACAATGAATTTACCAGAGCCAGGGGTATGTGTACTTCTTTATTATAATGCACTTTGATTTTTAACCTACTTTACCTGTCACCAACACAATGAAATCTGACGTTGATGAACATGCTTAACAAGAAAACAAAAATTCACTAAACAGGATCTAGCAAGCAACAATACGCTTAATCCTATAGTAACACAATTTATCCACTACCTCTTTGCCATTTGACTGGAGCTGTTCACAGGAAGCATACTTCATTCCCTTTATCGAGACCTCCAGGTTTGGATTTATGCTCTGAGAGGATAATCCTGCTGTATGTCAGTAATTCTGCAGTTGAAGTATTTAGTCACTGATCTGTTGCAATAATATGATGGGAATAAAACAGGCACTCCTGGAAGAAATGAAATTTGCATTATTAATACGTAGTCATAAAGCGAAAAAGAAGGCATTGCGTAAACATCTTAGCATCTGAGAATTAAATATGTGTCATATATTGAAGATTTTAAAGTACATTTAACATGACCTTTAGGCCACATTAGAAGGATGCCATTTTAACATATTTCTGAGTGAACTCAGGAAAAATAAAAGATTTTAAACTCTGTAAGGATACAGAAAATTGAATCACTCTGATTATGAAAAAATGTTTTATAACCTGATTATAGGCAGGTTTTCTATTCCTTTTTAATACCTTTATTGGTGCTTTCTAATCTCACATCATAATGTAGTTCACGGTGATGGTGACATATAGCCACAAAGCACTTGGTGAGCTTTCCCCCGGCTCGCTCTCTATGTCCCTTTCTTCCCAGTTTCATTACTGTAACCTTCCATTTTTGCTTTCATAGATGGTCTTATTCATTTTGTTAGAGAATCAGTGTATAACCATTTTATTATCATATTTTTGGAAGCACAGCCACACATCTGTGACTCCCTTGTACACTATTTTCAGTCTCAAAGTGTTCACAGGTGATTCCAATGGTGTTATGGACTCAATTGTCTCCCTGTTCATTCATAAGTCAAAGTCCTAATTCTAATATGACTGTATTTGGAAATAGGGCCTTTAATGAGGTGATTAAGATTAAATGAGCTGGATATGGTGGCACATTTCTATAATCCCAGTACTTGTGAGGCTGAGACAGGAGGATCGTAGGTTCAAGGTCAGTCTCAGCAACTTAGAGAGACCCTGTTGGAAGTAAAAAGTTCCTCAGAGGTAGAATGTTCCTGGGTTCAATCCCCAGTACCAAAATAAAAAATTATATGAGGGCATGAAGGATGAGGCTCTAATTTTTTGAAGTAGGAGATATACTAGGAACCTCAGGAACAGAGGAAGACTGATATGAGGCACAACTGGATGGCAGAGAACTGTAAACCAAGGGAGAGATTTCCTGAGAAACTAGCCCTGCCAGCACCTTATTTGGAGCCCAGGCCTTTAGAAATGTGAGATAATATTTTTCCAAGGGTTAAGCCACCCTGTCTGTGTATTTTGTTGTGGCAGTGCTAGCAAGCAAATATAAATCACATCTAGTGTTTTGTGTCCAGGACATGCCATGGGGATTACATGATTACTTCAATGGCAGCTTCAGTGTCCCTGTACTTTCTGTATATTTTGTAAGGGCAAGACCCTCATAGTTCTACAGAGTCCCCGAGTCTTGAGATCCTTGCCTGAGGCCAGCCACAGACAAGGCCTGAGCTGGTGATTTAAGGGTTGCAGTTGCTGCTGCTGTTTTGCCTCTTATTGCTGTTCTCATGCCCCCTGCTCTTACTTTATTTATTTTCAGTTTGTCGTTTGAGCTCTGAAATCCTGGACCTGACTCCACCCTTCATTGCTCACGACTTCCATATGACAGGCTTGCTGTCATTTATAGAAACACCTCTTGATAAAGTTTTGGATAATTTTTTACCACGAAAGATTCTCTGCACTTTAATATTAGAAGTGTTTTTGCTGCTGTTTGAATCTTCACAGCTAAGTCGAAAGGTAGGGAGATTATGGTAGACAGCATTAGGCAAGAGGAGAAAACTTGTACACACACCAAGAAAGTATTTTTAAATATGTGTGTTAAACTGTCCACATTCATTGGTTGAGCAATGATTCATGCATGCACAATAGACATTGTGAGCTAGGAGGGCAGTACATTATGAAATGGAAAATGGGTAGACTGAGGCATTTATAACCCCTCCCATGGAATGTGTTAACTAGTTCACAGATATTAATAAATTTGATCTGCACCAGAACCTTAAGGACTCTGCAATCATTATGCCTATTATACGGATGAGGAAACTGATACAATGAGGTGTTTACAAGGTCATAGTATTTTGATACTATGCTTTGATCCTCAAAGCTACACTGACTTTACTTAATAAAAATAAATATTTTTCCAATGTCTTATCAAAAAGTCGTATTTTGTTTTTTTGTTCTAACAAAGAACAAAAAAAATAAAATTTTTGAAATGAAGAGATGAGAAAATTTTTCTGAATTGTTTGTACTTACCAAACTCCAGACATATTTTGCCTTGGATAAGAAATATAACTTAAAATTTTAACATCTCGTAAAATTATGAGATCAACTTCATTTTGAAGTTTATCTGTTATATTTATATCACAAAAAAGGAACAAGAAGGGTACTAGGTTCCAAGAAGGTAAAAGTAGAAAAATTTATAAGGAGATTATAGTATAAAATTTGGACTCTATATTCTGAGCTCCACTAGTCACTTTTATTTTAATGCAAAATTAAATAAAAAGTGATAATAACAAAGTTGCTGAGACACAGCTTTAACAGGTAATGAACGTGGAATAACTAGGTGGATCATCTTGTTCTTATTGAGAAGGCATAGGAAAGAGAGGAGCTACTTTTGAGGGGAGGATGCTATTTTCACTTTTAACATAAAAATCTTAATGTCACCACCATCATCTGACTGGTGATCAGCTGTGTGACTTTAGTCGGTCTTCTTCATCCTATACACTCTTATTGCTATGCCCTAAATAATTATAACAAGAGGACAAACTTCAGAGGGTGGTTGTGAAGGTAAAAGGGGATTTATGTAAAACACTTGGCATAGTACCTAATTTGTGTTTGTGAACTCATGCCCTAATTCTTTGAATGAATATTTACCAACTATTTTTTTCAGTATTCATGGTTAAAATTTTAGAAATCAATTTATTCCTTTTAATTACTGTGTAAAATTTTTCTTCAAACTATATGGAATTATTTTATAGATTTTTGATGAAGAAGCAGACATAACCCTCCAACTATTCTAAATCATAATTGTTTAATTTTATTTTGTCACATAAAGTACCCATATTATTGTATCATCAGACTAGGCTAGAAAATGCAATTGACCAAATTATGTGATGTTCATGTACAGATAAGTAACAATGAGTCCTCCTATTATGTATAATTACAGTGAACCAATATGAAAATCTAAAAAGTATGTTTATGGATTTTACCACTCTAGTTGACATTAAAGATCAGTACCGTTCTAGATAAGTATTTTCTTATATTTTTAACCATATCAACTCTTTTAATTTTATTACTTATGATGCTTTCTTATACTAAGCCCCCCCCTATTTAAAAGGATATCATGAGGATTAGTCTCTTCTTTATTTCAATCTCAGATTTCTTTGAAAGTAATACATGATTTTTAAGCAGCTCTGCTGGGCAAACTTATTGCATTTTCTTTTCATCTTCTCAAATAATGATTATACAATTTGTTGTCTGTCTGCACAAACACAAATGTAGCTATTGGAAGTTTAACTATTCTTGATTTTCATTTCATTGTTTCACACTGCATCTTGGTTTTAGTTTTATCTTGCTTTTCTATGAGCTGACTTGGTCCTCATTCTTATTTACCTTTTTGTTTGATTGTTTTTGTTTTACTTTGTTCATAAAACCCACTTTTAACTCTGTGTTGCTGTGATGTTTTTAAATGCTGGGCATTCACGGCTTAACATTCTGTCTCTTATATACATAATGGTCTCAGCTACTGTTTCCCCACCCTTGCAGTCTAAATAGCTAGGCCTTAGCTGACTTTATAACTAACTTCCTTCCTTCCTTCCTTCCTTCCTTCCTTCCTTCCTTCCTTCCTTCCTTCCTTCCTTCTTCCCTTCCTCCTTTTTCTTTCAAACTGGGGATAGACTTCAGAGACATTCTAACTTTGAGCTATACCTCATTTCTTTTTATTTATTTATTTTTAAATCTTGAAACAGGGTCTCACTAAGTTCCTGAGGGTCTCCTACGTTGCTGAGCCTGGACTTATACCTGAGATCCTTCTGTCTCATTCTTCCAAGTACTGGTATTTCGGGTGTGTGCTACTGCACCTCAAATGAGTTAGTATATCTTAGAAGTTTAAAATAATATTATTTAGTGTACAAATTGGTCTCACTACTGAAAGGGTAAATGAAAATTATTTTATCAATTAATAAGATTAAAAGATCTCCTAGAATTTTTCCTTGAAGGCAGAGCATCTGAATCTTTACATAACTTTTACATTAGAGGTAAGTCATTCTAGTGATTAAATTCATTCTCCCATGTTTACAGTGTGGAGATCTGACTCAGTGCTAAGTTGCTGAACCTGACCTCAAACTTTTGATTTTTCTATTTCAGCCTTTCAAATACCAGGTGACAGGTGTGTACCCCTATACCATACTCAAATTAAAGTTTTAAGGAAGTAATCCCACAGAGTTTTCAAGGCAACAGACAGAGGCAGTTTCAGAGTCAACTTGAAATGTTGGCTGGACATGTCAGCTTGAATTAGATATAAAGGCTTTAGCCTCACAGGCAGGAGAATGTGTGCTGAGCTGAAGTCCTGGAGGACAAAATCTAAAGATCTTGACTGTGGTGACATTCCTTAGCCTGGCATGTAAAGACATTCAAGGTCATTATCAAGGTCATCATGCCACTGTGATCATTCTTGAAGTGCTCTTTCTTTAATACAAATCAGGTGAGAGGGTTCCATCATTTGGTGATTTTATTGTGATTGACAGGCCTTGTCTTTCTGACATAACTTGCAATGTCCATACGTCCAGGAACTCCAGATGTAGTTTGATAAGTTGACAAGAATGTGTGTACCTTGTGGTTTTTCTCTGCAGATGATTGTCTTTTATTTGTACAATCAAGGAGTAGAAAGTCATTCTACTTTGGCACTTGTACTCTAAATAGAGTAAATATTGTTTCACAAAATGGAGTAACTCAGGTTTAGGCAGAGTCTCAGTATTGCCATTCTATACATCATGAAGTAACTCAAGCTAGGAAAGAAATTTATAGATGAATACCTTGGAGGAATATAAAGGCAAAATTCTTAATAAAATACTAGCTATTTGTATTAAAAACCACATCAAGAATATTGTACACCATGATCAAATTGGTTTCTTTCCAGAGATACAAGGCTGGTTCAATATATGCAAGTCAACTAATGTAATTTATCTCATGAGTAGAAAACATAAGAAACAAAATCACATAATCATCTCAATAGATGCAGTAAAATTATTTGACAAATCCCAGAATCCATTAATGTTAAAAACGCTGAAGAAATTAGAGATATAAGGAACTTAATTCAGCATTACATAGGCAATATATGAAAAACCCAAAGTCAACATTTTACTGAGCAGGGAAAAACTTAAGTATTTTCTTTAAAATCAGAAACAAGTCAAGTTTGTTTCCTATCATCATTTTTATTCAATATAGTACTTAAAATTTCAGCCAGAGTAATAAAGCAAGAAAAGGAAATTAAAGGTATATAAATAGGGAAATAAGAACTGGAATTATTTCTGGAAATGACATGATTCTATACCTAGAAGATCTAAATAACTCAATCAGAAGCCTTTTAGAGCTAATTAAAAATTTTTATAGTGGCAGGATACAAAAATTATTGATAAAATTATTGATAAAATCAATAATTTTTGTACAACATTTGTGAGTCCACTGTTAAAGAGATCCAGAAAACAATTCTACTCACAGCAGTCTCAGAAAAATACCTGTGACCATATTACCAAAAGCCACCTCAAAATTCAAGTAATCCCTGTTAAAATACCAATATCATTCTTCACAAAACAAGAAAAAAACCTAACATTTATATAATATTGGCTCAAAACAGATACATAGATTGATGGAATAGAATAGAATAGAAGACACAAAAACAAATCTCACACTTAAAGCCAGCTGATTTTTGACAAAGGTGACAAAAATACACAATGAAAAAAGGCAGCCTTTTCAACAAATGATACTGGGGAAACTGCATGTCCATATGCAGCTTGAAGTAGGTCTCAAGGCTCTAGCATCACAGGCAGGAGAAAGTGTGCTGAGCTGAATTCCCGGAGGATAAAATCCAAAGATCTTCACTGTGGTGGCATTCCTTAGCCAGGTATGTAAAGACAAAATGAATCATGTGTATTTTCAATGAATATCCATTGAATAAAAGTGGTATAATTTGTAAGTTTTTTGTCCTTTAATCAAGTCTAAGATTGTGGAAAGATATAAATGTGTTTGACCTATATTAATGACATAGGCTACTGGAGATAATTTTAATAGTGGTCCTCAAAACTTCTAGAGGAGAAAAATATGTAATAAATTATCACTTGTTAAGAATTAATTCATTAGAAGATATTTTTATTAATTATTACAACAGCTGAAAATAAAAACTGAGAAATAAATTCTGCCATGAAAAATAAGTAGATACTCAGAACCTTATTAAACTAGGAATAACTAATTAACTAGAAATAGATATATTAGGAATATATATAATTAGGAATATATAATAAGAATATTAATTAGAAATAGCTAATAAACTTCAGTGCCAGCTAGCATTTGATTCCTTGAAAAGATTTTGGGTTAGCTGTCAATTAATTTGTGCGCAATAAAACTAAAATGATTTAAAATTTTCAGTATCATAGGCTTAAATTAAATCAAAATGATACAGGGAAGCAAGGATCATTTTTTTATATTCCTTACATCAACATGACAGCATACAACAAAGCTCCTTCAGTATGTGTTGCCTGTAAAGATAAAATAAAACTCAGGAGAATTCACTTACTAGTGTGTTTCTGAATTTGCTCATTGATTGAAAACTGAGATATAAAGGTATACATGATTGAAAGCCAATCCAGCATAAAAATATGAAGTAAAATATTTTTCTTTAGGGAATATGCATAAAACAGAAGATAATTCAAGGCAGCAGATGAACTTTATGTGAGGTGTGAGAAACATACCTAAATTTTAGATGGATAAATTTTATCTTCTTCAGAGAAGATTCTTAAGGTATATGATTTGGAATATACTTCAGTGAACTTTGGCCAAATAGTCTGAGTACTTAGTTTTTCAAGTTTGGAATCTGATAATCTAAAGTTGAAGCCAAAGTGATGCAACTTATAATTCTATGCCAACAGGAAATTCTAAGTTGGATCATCTATCTTCTAGCAATTCACACTTTTTCCATTACCTATTAGTCACTCATATTATTAAGCTTTGTGTTAATTTCTCTTGACCTTCAAAAGCATATCTTGGAAGAAAAAAACTCTAAAGCATATGTAGAAAATATAGAAAATTCTACTTTCCCAGTACCTCTCCTCCTTTTAAATTATCTGCCTGCAGGGACAAGAAAATTTAAATTGTATTATTTATATGCCAAGATGCTAATCAGCTCAATTTTCATGCAGTATCCTTGTTGAAGTTTCTGCCCTTGTGTGTCCCTTTCTTCTTCTCTTTATTAAGTTAAGCTTTTATTTGTTAAGTGTACAATTGCAATGAAAATGATAACTAAAATTCATGAGTAGTCATCATCATAATTACTTAGATATAACCATTTATATATCACACTATATTTTCAATATAGTTAATTTTTCCACTTTGTAAAAAAAGAAAACAAGACACAAAGTTCTTACAAATTCATAAGGTCCCACTTTTATAAATAGAGAGGTGGAATTCAAAGTGGACAGACTAGATCCTGAGAGCATGTTCTTAGGTAGTACACTACATTGCTTTTTTTAGGGATAGATATACCTATATATCTAAAGATACACACACACACACACACACACACACACACACACACACACACGAGTACCCAAATTTAATAGAATATTTATATAAGTGAGCATAGATATAAAACGCAAAAAAAAAAAAAGTGCCTGGAGATGGGGGCAGCAAGAAAAAACACAGGATTTATGGAACTAATGTCCATTAGTGGTTTTGCTCTAGTGGTTAAATAAGGAATTGTATCCCATTTTCTTTGATGGACACATGATGTTTTTTATATATCTAGCTTGGCATTGCTGTATTGGAATGGGTGATTTTGATATATTTAAAAAATAAAAATTGTGCATCGTGTACAAATTTTGATATTGTTTTGAATAAGACCCCAAGGCACAGTAAGTTAAAATAAAGACTAATAAATGGAATGACATTCAGCTAAAATTTCTGCTCATCAAAGGAAATCATCAAGAGTCTACAGAGAGAGCCTACAAAAAAAAAAAAAAAGAACTTTGCCAGCTATTTTTTCTGATAGAAGACTAATATCTGGAATATAGAAAGTATATAGAAGATTTAATACTAAAAGATAATCTAAGCAAAAATATATACAATTGAACTAAATAGATAATTCACAAAAGAAAAAGTACAAATGGCCAATAAATACGTAAAAATGCTCAACATTATTAACAATCAAGGAAATCAAAATCAAAACTACATTGAGATTCCATCTAACCCCAATTAAAATGGCAATCATCATGAAGTCAAATAATAAATGCTGATAAGGTTATGGGTAAATAAGAACTCTTCTACATTGCTGGTAGGATTGCAAATTAGTACAGCCACTGTAGTGTGGAGATTCTTCAGAGTATTGGGAATGGATGTACATTATTATTTAAATAAACAACACCTGGGTATCTTTACAAAGAGAGTGAAGTCAGAATATTATAGCAATACATGCATATCCATGCTTATACCAGCACAATCTATTTGAAAGAACAACAACAAAAAAACATAGAATAGCCAAAGTAGTTCTCAGCAACAGAAACTATGTAGGGAATCACAATGACTTTGAACTATACTACAAAGCCATTGTAATAAAAACAGCATGGTACTGGCACAAAAATAGATATATAGACCAATGGAGCAGAATAAAAGACTCAGAAACAAATCCACACACAGCCAATTGATTTTGTGTGTGTGTGTGTGGTACTGGGGTTCCTGGAAATCCTTCTACCTCTGGGTTACACTCCCAGACCTATTTTTATATATTTTTTTTTAATTTTGGAAACAAGGTCTCTTAAGCCAGTACAGCTGGCTTCGAACCTGCTTGGTCCTCCTGTCTCTGCCTCCCAAGTGTGGGGATTACAAGCCTGTGCCACCACCTCTGGCGTAGCAAATTGATTTTTTTACAAAGGGGTCAAAAACATACACTGGAAAAAAAGATAGCCTGTTCAACAAATGGTGTTGGCAAATCTGGTTAACCTTATGCAGAAAAATGGAAATAAGTCTCACTTTATCACCCTGCACAAGAGTAAATTCAAGATGGATAAAAGACTTGAAAATTAGACCAGAGACCTTGAAGCTCCTTGAAGAGGGCATAGGTCCAACACTGTCATACATAGGCACAAACAAAACTTTCTCAACAAGACCCTGTAAGCACAAGAAACTAACAGGCAAATCAATATATGGGATTGCATTAAACTGAAGAGCTTCTGTTCAGCAAAGGAAACTATCAAGAACCTCAACCAAGAGCCAACAGAATGGGAGAAGATTTTTGCCAACTTCTCCTCAAATAGAGGACTAATATCTAGAATATACAATCTATAATAGTCAGATTTTGGAGCCAACCTAGATGCCCATCAACAGATAAATGGATTAAAAATTATAGGATACACACAATGGAATTCTATTCAGCAATAAAGAAGAACATATTTAAGTTATTTACAAAAAATGGATGGACCTGGAGAATTATGTTAAATGACATTGACTAGTCACAGAAAATTAAGAGTCATATATATATATATATATATATATATATATATATATATATATATTTTTTTTTTTTTTTTCTCTCATATGAGGAAGCTAGGGAGTAATCTGAGTACAAGAAAAGCTTTAATCCACTGGAGGATAAACTTCAGTGGATCAAGAAAGGTGATGAAGGGGAGGGGATGGTGCAAAAGGAGAAATAATGAGGAAAACACATTGGCATTGTGTATGCATATGAGAATATCAATGCCAATCTCAATATTATGTATGGGGAAGAGGGGAGTTGGGAAGAAGGCAGAGGAAAGCTCACCAAGTGCTGGGTGCATATAAATCACCATCACTATCAACTACATTATGATGTGAGACTATAATGCACCAATACATTTATGAAAATAAAAAATAAAATTTAAATTGTTTGCCAAGTTATAAATACAAATGTACTTCTCTTACCATGTTCTTAATCACACCATTTTCTCCCTTTTCTTTTGAGTAAGTGTGAATTTTTCTTACAAAGCAATGAAAACAGATGCACATCTCTGAGCCTCAACATTTCCCTGAAGTTCATATACCTACCCCTGACTTCTCACATAATCCCAACCACAGGATTCAAGGTTTTTACTAAATGTGAACACATTATTTTTTATTACCAAAATGTCAGACAATATGTGTGAAAGACTTAAGCCATGCTGATGTTTAAGAACATGAAGAACATGAATGCTTTTGCTTTAGATTTGACTAAGTCCTAAAAGATGTGATACCTGTAATTATAAAAATATCATTAGAATTTTTAAGAAGCATGTCCTCAGGTGCTGATGCATTATATCCAAATACAAAAAAAGATAGGACTTCATAGACTGTCAATGGAAGTAACTAAAGTTGAAAAAATTGTGTTTTATATATAAAGGATTAAAGAGTGAGTACTAGCTCTGATGTCTTAAGAGGACTAGTTATTATTTTTATGAACTCAGTAATAAATACATGTCACTCATCTTTTGACCAATTTTTAGACAATATATTCATATAATTTTTAGGATATATATATTTTCTTTTTTTTTACAGTACTAGGGTTGGGATAAAGGGGAATTCTATTTCTGAGCAATACCCCTGACACTATTTTTTGTTCTTTACATTAAAACAGGGTCTTACTAAGTGGCAGAGGGCCTCAGCTACTGAGGCTGTCCACAAACCATGATCTTCCTGTCTCAGCCTCCCAAATGCTGGGATTACAAGCATGTGCCACCACTCCCAGATTCTTTTAATTTTTAATTTCTTCTCTATCTTCAAAGAATCTTATCATAAGCTGGTATAATTTTTTTTTCTTTTTGCCTAGTTAAAATAGAAGAAATTGAAAAGGGAAAAGGTCAGTGAGAAAGTAAAGGTCTGATGTAGGTAGAGATTTTGTAGTCAACATATAATTTTGACCTGAGTTGATTTTTTAAAGTAATATGGTTTAATTTGATCCCATGTATCGATCCTCATTTTAATTTCTTGCACCTTTGTGGTCTTGTTGAGGTAGGTTTTACCTATGCCTATATGTTGGAGTGTTGGACCTATGCCCTCTTCAAGTAACTCCAAGGTCTCTGGTCTAATTTTTAGGTCTTTGATCCATCTTGAATTGACTCTTGTGCAGGGTGTGAACGTGGAATATATTTCCATTTTTTTGTATATGAATAACTAGATTTGCCAATACCACGTGTTGAAGAGGCTATCTTTTATCTAGTGTATATTTTTGTTTCCTCTGCTAAAAATCAATTAGCTTTAAGTGTATGGATTTGTTTCTGAGTCTTTTATTCTGCTCCATTTGTCTATGTTTCTGCATTGTGCCAATAGTATGCTATTTTTCTCACTATGGCTCTTTAATATAGTTTGAAGTCAGGCATTGTGATGCTTCCTGCATTGTTCTTATTGCTGAGAATTATTTTGGCTAAAGTAAGATATCTATCTCTATTGTAAGGCTGTTATCAGGTAAAATTAGAGTTTCTCAGGAGAAGAGTCAACATATATTCCTTGGGGGTGTCCTAAGATTTTGAGTTTTCGTAGAAGAAGCTGGAGCTTCTATCAAATCATTTAAATGTAAACAAATTGAGCTAAGAACAAATTATTAATTATTATCAATAAGGATTGGTGCAACAAATGTAGATAATCTTTCATGGACAGCATTGATTTTTGGTTCTTAATATTTTCTTTTTCTTTTTCTTTTTTTTTTTTTCGGTGGTGGTACTGGGGTTCCTGGAAACCCTCCTACCTCCGGGCTTCACTCCCAGACATATATATTTAAATCTGGAAACAGGGTCTCTTAAGCCAGCGAGGCTGGTTTGAACCAATCTGATCCTCCTGTCTCCACCTCTCAGGGGATTACAAGCCTGCGCCACCATGCCCTGCCACCACACCCAGCGGGTTCTTAGAATTTTCTATCAAAGCCAAAGGTAAATTATGCAAAGATAGTATTATATTTGGGAAAAGAACATTTTAACATGATTTTTCAGAATAAAAGTTAAGCATGGACAATACTAATTTATTTTCTGAAATATCAAGCACGTTTTAGCTCTAGTCTAGACTTAGCTGGACTGATTGGCAGTTTCTCCATGTTTTATTTTTCCATAGAGTTTCTTTAATAAACAACCAACATTGTCAGGATGCATATTAATCTCTATTAGCACTCCTTTTTGAGCCAACATGTCACAATAAACTAGAAATATTTCAGAGCTCTGTGCTATGCTAAAGAGAAAAAGAATTTGAATACTGAAACACATTTAAGTGATTCAGGGATGATAGGACTCAGGCAGAAATATAATGTTGATTAATAGGGAGCATCCTCAGACTCTTACCACATTACACTGTTTCAGAGTCATTAATATTTTTCTACCCCAAGCCATGAAATCACCTATTTTTCAAAGAACTCGGTGCCTTTTATTGGAGAAGAATGACATTGAAATTTAAAACCCTGATATCAGGAGTACATATAGCACAGTTCCACTTGACTGCAATAAAGAAGGGTTGTTCTGGCTATGTAAGCAACAAAGCAAGAGATTCCTCTTTGAATCTCACTTGGGAGTCTGTTAATCTACTTTCTTCCCCAATAATGAACTGCACATTTCTATTTCTATCCCTAAGTTTAACATACCATCCTATATTTATGGGATATGTCAAAATTTTGACTAGATATTTATGCTTCCCTGTCTTTTTTCTTCTTCTACACTCCAGTGCACTACCATCATGGGATTTGCTTCAAATTGAACACCATGTTTTTACAACTTAATAGCAAATTAAAAAAATAAACCTCTTCACAGTACCACAAAAATTTTTAAAAAACTTAAATTATTAAAGAATTTTAGACTCACATCCTATCAAAAATGTATATGAATGGCAAGTGAGAATATGAGATGCTCAATATCATTAGCAATTGTGGAAATAAAAATAAAAATCAAAGTAAGCCACCCACTAGCTCTAATATTAATACAATCACGCCCTATGTAGTATTTACAAAAAAGTGAAACAGTATCAAATGTTATATACTGCTGGTTTAAAATATAGAATTTTAATAAATACCTTGAATATGACCCAGCCATTCCATTATATTTATCCCCCCCAAAATAAATTAAAGCTCATATCTAAATACACAATTAGACATACATGTTGTACCTCAAACACAGAAATAATCCTAAATGCCCATTAATATATGAATAAATATCGCCGGGCATGGTGGCGCAC
Source organism: Muscardinus avellanarius (assembly GCF_963383645.1). NCBI lineage: Eukaryota > Metazoa > Chordata > Mammalia > Rodentia > Gliridae > Muscardinus > Muscardinus avellanarius. The sequence continues at coordinate 55,488,931 of NC_137789.1, read as the reverse complement.
GCTTGTCATCCCCACACTTGGGAGGCATAGACAGGAGGATCGTGCATGTTCGAAGCCAGATTCGCTGGCTTAAGAGACCCTGTTTCCAAATTTTTAAAAAAAGGATAAAATAGGTCTGGGAGTGTAGACCGAAGGTAGAAGGGTTTCCAGGAACCCCAGTACCACACACACAAAAAATAAATAAAGAAGTAAATAAATAAATATATATATATATATGAATAAATAAAAATTTGTAGTATGTGTACATAAAAATGTAATATATGTACATACAATGAAATGCTTTTTATAATAAATATAAATACTATATAGCAATATAAAATAACCTCAGATTTATATTCTATGTGACAAATGTCAAAAAAGAGTACATGCTATTCATTCAATTTTTATCAACTTACAAAAAATTAAACTAATTTGTAACAGCAGAAGGTAGATTTGTGGTTGCCTTAGGGAGGTGGAAGGGAAGGATTACTAACAGGAATGAAAAATTTTGTGGGGCAAAGAATATGCTAATTATCTTGATGGCACTTACCCAATTCTTTAAAAAAGACTAAAAATTATACACAATATACATAATTCCATAGTAGCATCAGCAATGAAATGTTACATATTATAATATATACATTTTCATTCAGTTTTACAAGAATGTTTAGATTATATTTAAAAAGTACCAAATGTGATATCATTAATAAATGGAATTAATAAAATTAAAATTAGAATACTTCAATTAAAAATTTACATTTATATAAAATAATTTGAAGATAGGATTATTTTTATTTTACTTGCAATACCTTGTTGAGATACAAAACAAAAACTTAATCTTGGAAAATAAAACTTTACACCTATTGCACAACCATTTTGTGTTTCCTTCTTTGAAACCTTTGCCAACCACAGTTCTATTTTCTGTTTCTATAAGTGACTATTTTAGAGTCCACATATATGTTAAATTATGTATCCTTTTTATGAAAATGTTGCTTAACTTATCATAACATCCTGAAGTTTAGCTGTGTAACAACAACTGGTAGATTTTCTTCTCTTTCTCTTCTTCTTCTCCTTTATTTCTTCTTCTTCTTCTTCTTCTTCTTCTTCTTCTTCTTCTTCTTCTTCTTCTTCTTCTTCTTCTTCTTCTTCTTCTTCTTCTTCTCCTCCTCCTCCTCCTCCTCCTCCTCCTCCTCCTCCTCCTCCTCCTCCTCCTCCTCCTCCTCCTCCTCCTCCTCCTCCTCCTCCTCCTCCTCCTCCTTCTTCTTCTTCTTCTTCTTCTTCTTCTTCTGTGTGTGTTGGACTGGAGATTGAACCCAGTTGCATTCTACCTGCAGGATATATTCTAAAATGACCCACTTTTTTGCAACAAGGTCTTGTTATGTTGCTGAAGAGTCCTGAAACCTTCAATCCTTCTATCTCAGCCTTTCAAGTACTGGGATTTCAGGTGTATACCACCATACTTGGCTCAAGTTTTTTTTATTATTATTTTGAATTTCCAGGGTCCAGAACTATGAATAAAACAAATTCCTTTTGTTTAAAACACCAAGTCTGTGGTAGTACTTATGAGAGCCCTAACAAACTAATATATTTGTTAACAATTTGGCTATTTCCATTTGTTAAGTGCTTTCCATTTTTTTTTTCAGTACTGGGGATGGAACCCAGGGGCATTCTACCTCTGATCTACATATCCATCCCTATTTTTTATTTTTTATTTTGAAACAGAGTCTCACTGAGTACAAAAGGCCTCAGTAAGTAGTAGCTGAGTCTGTTCACAACTATGTTTCTCCTGTCTCCACTTCCCAAATGCTGAGATTACAAGCATGCACCACCAGGCCCAGCTTATGCTTTCCAATTTTGTAAAAAAAAATCATTTATGTCCTTTTAATGAATATATGCAAGTTTTAAATATATACTGGCTATATTACATATAAATATATTTATTATATATCAAATTATTCAAAATTTTGAGTTGCCTATTCCTAAATTGTGATAATATATATTTTAAATATGAATATATATTTTTGCAGTACTGGGGATGGAACCCAGGGGCATTCTACCTCTGATCTATACCTCTAGCCCTATTTTTTATTCTGTACTTTGAAACCGAGTCTCACTGAGTTGCAAAGAGCCTCACTAAGTAGCTGAGGCTGTCTGAGACTCTCAATCCTCCTGTCTTAACATCCCAAATGCTGGGATTACAAGCATACACCACCATGCCCGGATTCCTATTTTCTTAATGGTACATATTTTTAAATTTGAGCAGATAATATGTTTAATGACTTTTCTGTATCATTAGCACATATAGATAGAAATTTTTAAATTATTGATTTTAGGCCTGACATGGTGGCATGTACCTGTAACTTAAGTACTTGAGAGACTGACACTGGAGAATCACAGGTTTAAGATCAGCCTTAATAAATTAATTAGACCTTGTTAAAAAGTAAAAATTAAAAAAGGGCTGGGGTATAACTCAGTGGTAGGATACTCCTGGGTTTAAATATGAGTAATATATATACAAAATATTAAACTTTATTTTTGAATACATTGCCATAGTACAGCCCATCTTTGTTTAATTCCTCTTAAACCTCAGTTTGATGATACTTTATAATTTTTGGTGCACAGGTATATAAACTTTTATTTCTTATCTAGAGACTTAAATAACTATATATTGGAGTTAACATACATAATTTTTATTATTATTTTGTATAAATATTGAGCTGAGGCATTAGAGATTTAATTATTTTAGACAACGCTTAATGGAGATATCTTTTGTTATTCACATTTCCTTTCGAAAAACATTTTTTTAAATTAATTTGTAAAATGTATTTCTTATTCTTTATACAAATTTTTCAAAGGAATTATAACAAAGTGTTATGATTACAGATGAGTGGATTACAAAATTATGCAAAATACACACGATGGAATTCTACTCAGCAATAAAGAAGAACAACATCATGTCATTTGTAAGAAGATGGAAAGACCTGGTGAACTTTATGTTGAGATTAGCCATGCACAGAAAGAGAAGGGACATATTTTTTTCTCTAATATGCTCAAGCTAGGAAGTATTAGGGATACCAAAGGGACTCCAGATAATGGAGGAGAATACTCAGCGAAGTCAGGAAGTAAAGGTTGAAGAGGAAGAAGTCTGAGGTCAATTGAAAAGCTACATTCAGATATGTGTATACATGTGAATATAACATTGTTAACTTGGACACTAAGTATTGGAAGGGAGAGAAAAGGGGAAGGGGAGGTGGAGGCACCAAGTACTGTGTTAATATATGCCATTGTCAACATGATCCACATTATGATGTGAGACGATAGTCCACCCCCCCAAAAAAAAATTAATGGCAACTGAAACACTATTCTGAAGTTTTTATTACTTTTGTATATAATATGAATATGTACATTTACTAGCCAATGCCTGTATTCTATGATGTAAAAAATATGAATATAAAAATGATATGGATACATTGCTAGTAGGGATATTTTAAATACATAAATATAATAACTGTAAATGCTATTTTATATAGTGTAAATACTATTCCAAAAAACACTATCTGTGAAAATTAAATGATAAGATTAAATAATTGACATACTAAGTGCCTGTTTTGACATTGTTAAATTGTCTCATATTTTATTTAACATAAAGGAAGAAAATATAACCAGGTGTGGTAGCACACACTTGTAATCCCAGCTTTTGGGAGGCTGAGACAGCAAGATTGTGGTTCGAGGACAGCCTCAATTGCTACTTATTGAGGCTTTTTGCAACTCAGTGAGACCCTGTTTCAAAAAAAAAGAATAAAAAATAGGGCTGGAGTGTAGCTCTGAGGTAGAATTCCCCTGGATTCCATTCCCAGTATGAAAAAAAAAGAAAAAAAAAATAGCAATAAACTAAAAAGATCAGGAAAAAGTTTGTCTCTAATTTTAGCCTACCTGAAAAATATTTTGAGTTTTTCAGTATTTGATTTGAATGATGCCTCTCCTCTCAGATCTCCGAATCAGCATTTTTTACACTCCTACCCTTTTTCATTCCTAGAGACATCTCACTTATTTTTAACAGTCCATCTTAGTTTGAAGAGTAACATAACCGATTTTCACAATGTGTAAAGAAGGACAAAACTTTATGATTTTCCAGCTAAGGAAGCAGAAGTAAAATAGAAAATAGTGCTTTACGGCATAGCTTGCCATATCTGTTGTGAATCATTGAAGGTTTTAAATGTTAATCTATAATGTAGATTGGCAACTTAAAGTCCAGTTTAGTTGACCTAAACTATGAAATATTCAAGTACTATATTTTATATAAAATAATTTCACTATGACCTAAAAATGTACTATGACCTAAAAATGTGCATTATAGCTGTTCATGATAATTGAGTTAAAATGACTTTCTGGTTTTTTTTGTCAATATATTCGCATAGTTTCATACGGGAAGGTTTCTGTACTCTGCAAGATGAACTCAGGTGAGATGTTTCCTTGGTCACATGAAGGTGGGATATGTTCTGAAGTTCCTTTTCTGGTTTAATGCATTTGCCATTTAATGAATTTACCATTCAGTTGTAGCAGTAGAGAATAAAAAAAACTAATTTAAAAATTATATAATAGTCACCCAATATGTACCAAATAATACATTTTATGCTAAATTAGTTGCTGATAAATCTATTCCAGAGGTTTAAATTATGAAAGGATGAGGACAAAAGAATTTCTAAGAGAACTCTGCAACAATCAAGGAAACAACAAACTACAGCATTTGAAAGTACACCTGTTCTGATATATGTTCTTTGAGCTGCTAAGCTTTCAAAATAAACTGATGTCCAAATAGATTTTTAATCTATAAATTTAAACCTATAAATTTAAATAGCTTGATTTAACCCCATAGTCACTTAAATTTTAAACATGAACAAGAGCTATAGTACTGTACAAATTCTTAATATTATTTTTACTTTTGATAAACATATTTTGTCTCTGTAAGGACAATTTGAACTATCTGAGCAACTTTTCTTAAAATCTAAAATTATTTCAGAGTAAAAAATCTTATCACAGATCTTTCTTAAAATGGTGCAAATATCAAAGAGGTATTTTGGTATTTTTGCAAAGGTCGAGTATACCTTGGAGAACAGTAAAAACACAGCAAATTCACCAAAGTTTGGAACAGAAAAGATTATAGGGATCAAATGTTTACATAGTCTCTCTCTCTCTCTCTTCCTCTCTCTCTCTCTCTCTCTCTCTCTCTCTCTCTCTCTCTCTCTCTCTCTCTCTCTCTCTTTCTCTCTCTTTCTCTCTGATTGTTTGTTTTATCTTTACTTTTTCTCAACATATTCATTGTGTTTGTCTTGCTTTTACCTAGTCTAATCATGGATGTCCCATTTTAAACTTGCATGATCTTAAAAGTGAACACACCAAATTTACATGATATTACAAGTGAATGTAGCACAATATTTGTGATTAAGTGACCTGGTTGATGCAAACCCTAAAATTTTAGATGAAATAATTGTATTGTGTTGAGTCTATAGGTTAACCTACACTCTGTAAAATCTTCATTTCTAGTTCACTTATTTCTAGCCAGCGATCAGTGGGGTCGCATAAAACACACAAGGCAATTAAAGCACACTCCTGTGGGTACTTAAAGTCTCACAGAGACTTCTACGGGACTTTCCCATTCATTGGCAGTTCTGATGAAACTATATCAAAGAGAGTAAAAGATTCACTAATTCAGGGTTCTTCTGTTGCTAATTCTATGATTTTGGTGATAAGGAATTATAGAGGATAAATATTATCATAACATTTATTATCATTTCTTGGCTATAGTTTAGATCTTAAGTGTATCACAAAAACTTATATGTTGAAGACTTGTTCTCTAGAGGGGCATCACTGATATGTGGAACAACTTTTAAGAGATGGGATTTTGTGTTAGCTTTTAGTCACTGAAAATTAAAATAGAGAAACAAAGATTTATTTGGGCTTAAGATTTCTGCAGTTTCAGTCTATAGTTCCTAGCTCCAACAATTTAGGACTGTAGTTAGGTATAAACATCATGAAAGAGAGTGTGGTGGAGGAAAGTTGCTCATCTCATGGCAGCAGAGAGTGAGTGAGGAAGAGGTTGGAGACAAGGCAGACCCCCAGAGACCTTCTTCCACCAACTAAGCCCTATATCCTGGAATCTACCACCTTCAAATAGTGCCTCACGTTATGAGTCAGGAGACTCATCAAATGATGAAGTCAGGACCCTCATGATCTAGTCACTTTTCCAGGGCCCCACCTCTGAACACTCCAGCACTGGAAAACACACCTTCAACATGAGTCTTTGAGCAGTGGGGGCTTGATTTAAAAAGAGGGTATTGGGACACAGTCCTTTTCTCCTACTCTTGATCTTGTTAATATCCCAGCCATGAAGTGATTACTTTTTTTTTTACTATACATTTCTACCTTGATAGGCTGTGCCCTCACAAGAAGCCAAAATTAACAGGTACACATAATTTTGAACCCTAGTTTCTACCACTATGAAGATATTGAGTCTTCCCCTTACAATTTGAATATTTCAGATATTTGTTACAGCCCCAGAAGGCTTACTAAACACACACACACACACACACACACACACACACACACACACACACACTGCAAAAGATTCACTAATTTAGGATTCTCCTGTTGCTGACAACAGAACTTCAATCTTATAGGATTATAGAGAATAATTGGTACCTGGTATTTGTTATCATTCCTTGGAAGTTGAACTTTTCCACTACCTAAATTATCTTTCTTTTGAAAGATAGGCTAGGAAATATAAACTACAAAACATCTTTACTGTATTTACTATAAAGTAAATAATGAGGTTTTGCGTCAGTTATTATCTGTAATACTATTTGTGGTATGGTCAGTTTTCCTTGAGTAATGTGTAATTCCCTAAATTGTGAAGCCCTCCCTATTTGAAGATACAACAATTTTAAGAGAGTTACTGTTTCATCTTCTATTTTCTTGTATTCCTAATATATCATTTATTTTGTAAGCAGGGTCTCACTAAGTTGCAAAGGGCCTTGCTAAGTAGCTGAGGCACAATCCTCTGATCTCCACATTCCAAATGCTGGGATTAAAATCATGTGCCACTATGCCTGGCCTTTTAATATATCATTTAGAGCAATATAAATATGCTGCCAGTAGAATTATGGGTAATTTGCTGGTATTTTGGGGAGATAGTAGGAACTAGAGGTGGGATGGGAGACTGTCCTTTATAAGGACATGATATTTCTGCAAAGCAAGAATGAATGAGAGTGAGATGTACCAGACTAGTAATATTGGATCAAATGAGGAAGGATGAGTTGAGAATGATTCTACACTTCAATTCTGAAGACAAAATGTTGGAGGTGGACATTATGTCTAGAAAATGAATTAAAGGGCATGATTAAGGCTAACCAAGAAAGAGAACAAGAAAATGATACTATGTCTTAATTTTCCCAGAGTTTCTATCATTCTGAAGCAAAATACCGTTAGAATATATACCATACATAAATAAATCAGGCTATATATGCCATAATCAAAGATTTTAAGGAATCACAAACTCCCATACAACAGATTTGGACAGAAATTTACAACTCAGAAATTTGGTCTTATAATTTTTGTCCTTCTAGTATGACCCAGGTAGCATTTTCAGGCATTCTCCTTTAGCTGGTGTCTTTTATATGGTCCTGGCTGGTTTGAGAATCTGTAGATCAAAGTATGTCTTTCTCCATGCAGTTTCTTAGTTTTTAAGAAACTCTCCAAAGGTTGTGAATACAGTGGCAAAATTTCAAGAATAGGAAAAGAAGACAAATAGTTTAATGCACTTTTCAAAGTTCTGCATTTTTTGTGTTTGCTACTTTTTTGTTGGCTACAACAAAGCATGATGCCTAACTGTACCCAAGAATGGGAAAAAATCCTTTATTCTTGAAAATTGGAATTTCAAATTTCTAGTATAAATCTAAGGAAGAAAAAATTTTGTGGGAAATTTTGCAGTTTACCACAATATAATACAGAGATATCTGGTTAAGTGGGGTGAGGATTAAAATGACTTGATTGCTTTCCCTAAATGCAGTGCATAGATTCCAAATTTACTTATGTTAAATGCCATCTTTTAAAAATATATCTTTAGAAATATGAGAAAAAGTCAATCCTAGAAAATCTCAACCACTTATCATTTTTTCTTGAAAGTAAAAATCATTTTGATCCATAATTAGATAAGATGAACATAAAATAAAGTAGAAGCAAATCAATGTGGGGAGAATCAATATCTTAATGTCATTTCAAATTAATTAATATTTTAGTGCAGTTACAAGCAAAATTGTAATAACTTGGCAAAATTCTTAAAAAGATCTTCAAGAAAGGAACTTGTAAGAATATTACAAAGATAATTTTGAAAACAAAAATGCAAGTTAACTTTCCAACATATTTTTCTATCTGGTAGAGACACATAAAAAGGAAAAAATAACCTTTTCTCATATAAAGCAGAATAAATTTTCTTCAACGATTCATTTATTTTATTAGGCATGTTAAGCTAACTGTGCTTTTAAGCAGATAAATTCACTGACTTTACTCTTGACCTTAGAACACTAAAGGCAAAGAATTCATTTTTTTGTGTGTTAATACTAAGTTTTTAGTATAACATTGTTATATTCCAATTCTGCAAATCTCAATCAGAGATCTGACAAAACTGACAGAGATAGTAACATACAGATATTTATCCCCATACTTTTTGTTTTCTGTAGATATTCTCTTTTATTTTCTGGGTTTCATGAGAATTAGTTTAGATATTTTTAGGTAATTTTCTTTTAAACAGAATTTTAGAAGAAACTTATACTGGTTTGCTGCCCAAAGGAAAAAAAAAATTTAAATGGAAGAAAATAGCTGGGTGTGGTGGTGCATGATTATAATGCCAGCATTCAGGAGGCAGAGACCAGAGGACAGTAGTATGCAAACAGCCTCAGTTACTTAGCAAGGCCATTCACAACTCAGTGAGACACTGTTTCAAAATAAATAAACAAATAAATAAAAAGATGTCCATCAACAGATGAATGGATTACAAAACTATGAAATATGTACACAATGGAATTTTACTCAGCCATAAAGGAAAACACAATTATGTAATTTACAGGGAAATGGATGGAACTGAAGGACATTATGGTAAGTGAGATCAGTCAGTTACAACAAATAAGAAATCAGATACTCTCCCTAATATGTGGAAGCTAGGGAGGAAATGGGTAATAGGAGGAACTGTAGATGAAGGAGAAACTATAGATGATCAAATAAGGTGACCTAACTGAGGGCATGAGAGGTAGGAAAGAGGGAAATTCTAAATGCATATGATGTACTTTAACAAATATATCAATATCAGGCACTATACCAAACAGGAGAGGGAGGAGGGGGTGGAATGGGGTAGGTATAGGGTAAGGGCTAATTGGGTGATGTGTGCATATATGCCTCCACCATCTTGTTTTCCATTAAAATGTATGATTAAAATTCAGTAATAAAAAGTTAAAACTTTTTTTAATAAAAAAGATTTAAAAATTGGTCTGATGTTGTAGCTCAGAACTACAATGCTCCTGGGTTCCATCCCCAGTACTGCAAAAAAGAAAAAAAATGGAAGAAAATAGCACTTGAAAGAAAAAATAATAGGTCTTAGAAATTGTTAGCATTTTATTAATGATGACTAAGTTGTTTTATTTTCTTGAACCTATATCCTTAGACACTGGCAGTATTTAGTGTATTTAAGTTCACTATAAGTAGGCAAATCATTGAAGTAACAATCTAAGATCCAAATGACAAATTAACAATATACATTGACAAAGATGATACCTTATACACTATTCTTAGAAACAGCCAGGAGGAACAAAAGAACCCCTAGAAATGTCTTGCCATATTGCTTTGCTCAGTCAGTTATTATAGTCAATATAGGTCTGTATGAGATAATTGTAACATTGGATCTACTGTTGCATTTTATATCTTTTTAAAATATAATTAGACAAGTCACCCAGAATTTTGTTAAATTCGTGTTTTACAAATTATGTGATGTAATATACTGATTATCTGAAGTGTTTTATAAAAATAAACATTTTTGTCTAATATTTAATAAAAACTTTGAATTTCAAATTTTCTCAGGAAAAATAATTTATTGAATATTATATGTACCTTTAGTTTGAATATCAATTTTAACACATTCTTTTTATATGTTTTCATTTATTATTTTACTTTTTATTATAGTAAAATATAAGACTTACTTTTTAACCATTTTAAGTATAGATTTTAATGACATTAATTGCATTTATATTACTGAGTAAGGATCACTACAATCCATCTCCAGGAGCCTTTTTATCTTGCAATACTGAAAATTCTAAATAGATTAAACAATAATTTGCTCAACTTTATTATTATTTTTGTTGTTATTGTTATTATTTTTGCATATAGATAACCAGTTCTTCTAACAGTCCTCCTGTTTGTTGAACATCCAACAATTATGGGACAATAAAAAATGTTCTAACTTATGGATCAAAAGCATTGAAGGGCTGGAGGCACAGACCAAGTGTATCCAAACTCTCTTCAGAGAAATAATTTCAGAATTTTCCAAATATGTAAAAAGACTTGGACATCCATGTATAGGAGACATAAGAACACCCTTGAAGCAAGATCAAAGAAAGAGCTTCCCATGCCATATAATAATCAAAATGACTGACTAACACAGAAGCCAAGAAAAGAATCTTAAATGCAGGGAAAACACCAGGTTACATTCAAAAGGCAAAACAATAAAAATCTCTTTATACTTCACAACCCAAGTCATAAATGGCAGAAGGGAATGGTATTAAGTATTCCAGACCCTGGAAGAAAACAATTTCCAAACAAGACTGATATATCCAGCAAAGATGTTGTGTAAAACTGATGGAGAAATAAAAAAGTTCCAAGATAAACAGAATCTTTAAAAAGCCATGACTACCAAGCTAGTACTAGAGAAAATACTTAAAGAAATAAATAATAAAGGAATAAAAAGACGAAATTTCAGAACCAGAGAAGCGATAAATTTCATCAGATGGGCAACTAAGCAAAGAAGTAACAACACTATATCAAACAGGATATGAACACAAAATGAAAGAAAACAAAAATAATTTTTTAATATTAACATTGAAAGTCAAAGTTTTTAACTTTCCAATTAAAAGACAAGACTGGCAATATGGATTAGAAAACATAATCCAACTATATGTTATTTGAGAAAAGTTCACCTAACAACCAAAGATAACAACAGGGTAAAGGTGAAAGGATGTAAAAGGATGTTATGCCAATAGAGACTGAAAACAAGTAGGGGTGGGAAATCTGATATCTAAGAAAAGAGCCTTTAAGCTAAAAAAAAAAAAAAAGAAGAGACAAAGAAGGTCACTTCTTATTAATAAAAAAGAAGCAAATAAAATTTTTACTATCAAAGAAAACCTCATAAAAAAAACCAGAAAGACACCAAATAACCAACCTAATGAAACACTGCAAGGACTTAGAAAATAGCAAGAGTCAAATTCAAAAGACAGCAAATGTAAGAAATAATTAAAATCAGAGCAGAAATAAATGAAATAGAGAATAAAAAACAATAGAAAGGATCAACAAAATAAAAAGCTGGTTCATTGAAAAAATTCATAAGATTGATGAACCCCTGGACAACCTAACCAAAAGAGAGAATCAACTCAAATCATTAAAATAAGAAATGAAAAAGGAGACATTACCACAGACAGTAGGGGAAATTCAAAGGATTATCAGAAACTATTTTGAAAATTTATACTCCAATAGACTGGAAAACATGAAAGAAATTGATAGATTTCTAAGCACATATAACCTACCTAATCAGAACCAAGAGGACATAGAAAGCCTAAACTAGCAAATAGCAAGCAAAGAAATAAAAACAGCAACAAAAATTCTGCCATCAAAGAGAAGCCCAGGCCCAGATGGTTTTCTAGCTGAATTGTAAAAAAAATTCAGAGAAAAACTAATCCTAGTATTTTCACAATTTTTTTTCTGGGAAATTGAAAGAAATGGAACTCTTTTAAATTCCTTCTATGAGACCAGTATCACATTAATGCCATAATTAAATAAAGATACTTCAAGAAAAGAAAATTACAGACCAATATCTTTGATGAACATAGATGAAAAAATTCTAAATGAAATACTATATATACACATTCAAAACCATATAAAGAGAACTGTACACCATGACCAAGTCAATTTCATCCCAGAAAAACAAGGCTGGTTCAACATACACATATCAATACATGTTATTCATCATATAAGTAGAATTGAGAACAAAAACCACATGATAATATCAATAAATGTGGAAAAAGCATTTGACAAAGTTCAACACCCATTCATGTTAAAAAAACAATTTTAGAAAATTGGAGTGGAAAAATGTATCTCAACATCATAAGGCAATATACAATAAACCTAAAGCCAACATCATATTGAATGGGGGAAAACTACAAGAATTCCCTCTAAAATCAGGAACAAAATAAGGATGCCCACTATCACCACTTCTTTTCAATATAGTTTTTGAGACTCTTGCCACAGCAATAAGAGAAGGATATTTAAAAAATCAAATAAAAAAGAGGAATTAAGATTATCCTTGTTTGAAGATATGATCCTTTATCTAGAAGACCCAAAGAACTCAACCAAAAGACTACTGGAACTGATTAACCAATTCAGCAAAGTAGCAGGTTACAAAATTAACCTAAAGAAATTAGTTGCTTTTCTATATGCCAACAATGAATCCACACAGAAAGAAATAAAGAAAATAACTTCATTTACAATAGCATCAAAACAATAAAGTACCTAGGAATAAAACTAACCAAAGACATAAAAGACTTTTACAATGAAAACTATGAAACATTAAAGAGGAAAATTGAGGAAGACCTTGGAAGATGGAAAGATCTACCTTTCTCATGGATAGGCAGAATAAATATAATCAAAATGCCCATTCTACCAAAAATGATCTATAGATTCAATGCAATACCTATCAAAATACCAATGTCATTTTTCATAGACCTAGAAAAATTGTCATGAATTTCAAATGGATAAACAAAAGATCCAGAATAGCCAAAGCAATTCTCAGCGACAAGAAGCATGCAGGAGGCATCACAATCCCTGACTTCAAATTACACTACAGAGCAATAGTAGTAAAAACAGCATTGTATTGACACAATAACAGGCACACAGACCAATGGAACATAATAAAAATTACAAAAACAAATCCACACACTTATAGTCAATTGATCTTTGATGAAGGGGCCAAATTCATACACTAAAGAAAAGACATCCTTTTAAACAAATAGTGCTGGGAGAACTGGCTATCTATTTGTATAAAAATGAAACTAAATCCTTACCACTTACCCTGCACAAGAATCAACTCAAGATGGATCAAAGACCTGGAAAACAGACCAGAGACCATGAAGCTACTAAAGGAGAGTATAAGTTCAACACTTCAACATATAGGCAAAGGGATAACTTCTTCAACAAGACCTCCAAACCTCAGGAAATTAAAACAAGAATCAACAAGTGGGATGGCATTAAACTAAAAAGTTTCTGCTCATCAAAGGAAACCATCAAGAATCTAAAGAGAAAGCCTATAGAATGGGAGAAGATTTTTACCAGCTACTACTCTGATAGAGGGTTCATATCCAGAATATACAAAGAGCTCAAAAGACTCTACACCAGCAAAATAAAGAACCCAATCAAGAAATTAGCAACTGAATTAAATAAACACTTCACAAAAGAAGAGATACAAGTGGCCAATAGATACATAAAAAAATATACATCATTAGCCACCAGAGAGATGTAAATCAAAACAACACTGAGATTCCATTTAACCCTAATCAGAGTAACAAGCATACAGATGTCAAATAACAACAAATGCTGGTGAGGATGTGGGAAATAGAAACTATTTTACATTGTTGGTGAAAGTGCAAACTAGTTTAGCTGCTATGAAGATCAGTATGAAGATTCCTTAGAAAACTAGGAATGGATCCACCATATCCTCTGGCTATACCACTCCTGGGTATCATTCCAAAGGGGTTGAAATCAGAGAACTACAGTAACATATGCATGCCCATGTTCATAGAAGCAAAATTCACAAGAGCTAAAATATGCAACCAACATAGGTCTCCATCAACAGATGAATGGATTGCAAAATTATGGGAAATACACAAAATGGAATTCTACTCAACAATAAAGGAGAACAAAATTATGTCATTCACAAGAAAATGGAAAGACTTGAGAACACAGAAAGAGAAGGGATATATGTTTTCTTTAATGTACGCATGTTAGGGAGTATTAGAGATATCAGGGGGACTCCAGATAATGGAGGGGAAACCTCAGCAAAGCTAGAAAGAAAAGGTAGGAGAGAAAAAAGCCTGAAGTTAATGGAGAAGCTATATTTGAATATTTATATACATGTGTGTCGGGGCCCACTTGGCTAGACCGGGATGGGGCGGTGGCTCAAGATGGAGCCTAGGCATGTTGCCAAGTCACAAGGCTCATGAGGCTGGCGGTGCCCTGAGCCTGCACAGTGAGCCCTATCAGGCACCCTACGGATGATCAGTGACGCAGCGCCTCGTGCTACCATCAGCCCGCCTATGAGAGGGTTAGAAATGTGCATGCCCTAGCTGTGGGAAGCTTGGGGTTGGTGGAGTGATGAGGGAGGGGTTATGAGACTGATATATATTTGCCTGCTGTGCGCATTGAAGGGGAAGCATTAAAGAGGAAGCATCATCAAAAGACTCGGCGTTTGTGTGTTCTTTCCTGGGGCTCTGCAGGACAGAGCCTTAGGGACGGGACACATGTGAATACAATATTGTTAACCTGGACACTCAGTATTGGGAGGGAAGGAAAATGGGAAGTGGGTGGGGGAGGAGGACACCAAGTATGTGTTAATATATGCCATTGTCAATATGATGCACATTATGATGTGAGACTATAGTGCACTAATAAATAAAAAATAATAAAGGAGACATCACTACAGACAGTGGGGAAATTCAGAAAATCATCAGAAACTATTTTAAACATTTATAAACTGGAAATAAATAAAATTTATAAACATGAAAGAAACTGACAAATTTCTAAAAACATACAATTTACCTAAGTCGAACCAAGAGGATATAAAAAAACCTAAACCAACCAATAGCAAGCAAAAATAAAAACAGTAATTAAAATTCTGCCATCAAAGAAAAGTCCAAGTCCTGATAGGTTTCCAGCTGAATTCTATAAAACTTTTAGAGAAGAACTAAACCTAACACTTCACAAGTTAGTTCATAAAATAGAAAGAGAAGAAATTCTTCCCAACACCTTCTATGAGGCCTGTACCACATTAATACAAAAATAAAATAAAGGTACTGCAAGAAAAGAAAATTACAGACCAATATTATTGATAAACAGATACAAAATATAAAAAAAAAAACTAGCCATGTACATTCAAAATAACATCAAAAAAGTTTTACAGCAAGGCCAAATTGGTTTTATCCCAGGAAATCAAGGCTGGTACAACATATGCAAATAGGTACATGAAGAAAAACAGCAAAAATTTCCTTTAAAATAAGGAACAAGATAAGGATGCCCATTATTACCACACTTTTTAAATATAGTCTTTGAGACTCTTGTCAGAGCAATTCAACAAGAAAAGGATATAAAAGGGATCCAAATATGAAATGAAGAGTTAAAATTATCTTTGTTTGCAGATGACATGAGCCTATATGTAGAAGACTCAAAATATTAACCAAAAGGAAACTAGAGTTGATTAACCAATCAACAAATTAGTGAGATACAAAATTAACTTAAAGAAATTAGTAGCTTTTCCATTTGCCAACCATTAATCCACAAAGAAACACAGAAAACAATTTTATTCACAATAACCTCTAAACCAATAAAATATTTAGAAATAAGCCTAATCAAAGACCTCTACAATAAAAACTATAAAACACTAAAGAAAGAAATTGAAGAAGACCTTGGAAGATGCTCCTTGTTCTTTGACAGACATAATAGATATCATCAAAATGGCTCTTTTACCAAGGGTAATCTACAAAATCAATGCAATGCCTATCAAAATACCAATGTCATTCTTCATGGACCTAGAAAAATTGGTCATAAACTTTATAGAGAGAAACAAATGACCCAGAATAGCCAAAACAATTCTCAGCAACAAGAAACATCCAGAGCCAGGCATAGTTTTGCACGCTTGTAATCCCTACATTTGGGAGGCTAGGACAGGAGGATTGGAATTTGCGGACAGTCTCAGCTATTTAGTGAGGCTTATTGCAACTCAGTGAGACCCTGTTTCAAAATAAAGAATAAAAAAATATGTCTGGGGTTGTAGCTCAGAGTTAGAATGCCCCTGGGTTACATCCCTGGTGCTGATAAAAAAAAAAAAAAAAAAAAAAAAAAGAACCAACCAGGAGGCCCCACAATTCCTGACTTCAGATTATTTCAAATTATACTACAGAATTATAATAATTAAGAAAGCATGGTATTGGCACAAAAACAGGCACAGAGACAAATGAAACAATATAGAAGGTATGAAAATTAATCCATGAACTTATAATCAATTGATCTTAAACAAAGGGACCAAATACATACACTGGAGGAAATATCATTGATAAACATAGAAACAAAAATATAAAAAGTACTACTCATACACATTCAAAATCACATCAGACTTTTCTACAAATGGTGCTAGAAAAACTGGCTAATCATTTGTAGAAAAATGGAATTAAGTCCTTACCTCTCACTCTGTACAGGAATCAACTTGAGATGGATCAAAGACCTGGAAGTCATCTCAGAATCTATGAAGCTATTAGAGAAGGGTTTAGGTTCAACACTACACTATATAGGCACAGATAGAAACTTCCTCAGTAATAACCCTAATGCTCAGGAAATTAAAACACAATTTAAAAAAAATGAGATGGCATCAAACTAAAAAGTTTCTGCTCATCAAAGGAAATCATCAAGAGTCTAAAGAGAAAGCATATAGAATGGGTGAATATCTTTACCATCTATTCCTCTGACAGAGATCTAATATCTAGAATATACAAAGAACTTAAAATCTATACACTAGAAACACAAATAACCCAATCAGTAAATTGGCAAGTGAATTGAATAAACATTTCATAAAAGAGGAGACTCAAATGGACAACAGATACATTAAAAATGCTCAACATTATTAGCAATCAGAGAAATGCAAATCAAAACCACAGTGAGATTCCATCTAACCCCAATCAATTACAAAGAATGGCAATTTATAAAGAAATCAAATAACACTAGATGTTGGTGAGGCTGGGAAATAGGAACATTTTTACACTGTTGGTAGGATTGCAAACTAGTTTAGCCACTATGGAGATCAGTGTGGAGAGTCCTTAGAAAACTGGGAATGGATCAAACAATTGATCTGGCCATATCACTACTGGTTATGTTACCAAAGGGGTTGAAACCAGATAACTACACTAATCTATGCATACCCCTATTTATAGCAGTGCAATTCACAACAGACAAACTATAAAACCAACCTTGGTGTTTATCAACAGATGAATGGATTACAAAACTATGAGAAATAAACACAATGAAGTTCTACTCAGCAATGAAAAATAAAATTGTCACTTGCAAGAAAATGGGAGGGACTGTTATGTTAAGTGAGATTAGCCAATCACAGAGAATGAAGGATCATATGTTTTCTTTAATATATGCAGGATGGGAAGCGACTGAGATACAAGAGAGACTCCAGATAATAAAAAGGATACCCCAGTGGAGTCAGGGAGAAGATAAAAGGGTAGAGGAAGGAGAAGACTGAGGTTCATTAATGTAGATACTACCATAGACTGTGTGTGTACATGTGAATATATACCAACATCAATTTGGGTACTCTGTATTGGAAGGGAGGAAAATGGGGAGGCTGAGGAGGGGAACCAAAAGCTGTGTGCACATAAGTTATTGTCAGCATGATTTACATCATGATGTAAGACTATAATGCACCGATAAAAGCACATAAAAAAATAAGATTACATACTTAATTATTTTTTGGTATTTTTTGGGTAGTCACTTTTTATTTTTTAGTTTGGGGATAAATTATTATTAAATAGTATATATTTATTTAAATGTTATATGTATGCATTTTGAACTATAATAATATTTAGTTTTTTATGGAAGGTACATTTTTAACATATTATTCCTGCACACCAGCATAGAGCTTTACATGTAAGTGGTACTCTATGAAGATTTTTTTCCTAATTTGATGTCCAACAGTACATAAAATTTTTCAGAATATCTGTATTGTCATTTTGGCAGTGATATTCAGGAATAAGAAGTGAGACAGAAATAATTCATACTAGAAAAACAACAGCTGTAATTGTTTATATACACTTCCTAAAGCAAGATTAGGAATTCCACAGTTGTTAGATAAACTTAGTTTCAATCTATTAAATGTTCACTGACACTACAAGAACCCCAATTAATAGCCCCTCAAATTAAAATATTTTTGATAAATTTATAAAATTAATACATAATAATCCTCATGAATTATTGATTTTTATTTAGTGTTTGATGTTTTTATTTTCTTTTATTATACATCATTAAAATATGTGTTTATTATATCATGTATATCAACATGTTATTGTGGAAGGTTAATTAACATCATTATTCTAAATCATTTTATAAATATAATCAATAACTTTCAACACTTGGAAGATTTTCAATTTAAGTACTAGGAAAATATTTCCTACTGGTATATACTATAATAAATTTTCAAACCCAGGCCAACAAAATTCTAAATATAGTAACAGAAATTTATGATAATATATTTCAGAAAACTAATATTGCAAACACTGAATATTTAAATATACATACACTGTTGCTAAATAAAATTATAAGCTGCAAAAAATACCAGAAATTATTAACTATTCAGTATGATATAACAAATAAGCACTATTACTTTTTAGGCTTCTAAATTTATGCTTTAATCCATAATTAAACTACCCCAAAATTGACAAAGAATGGAGAATGCAATAAACTGTACTGTGTGATTATATTCTGATATAAATTTATTTTTTAGGATTGTGAGCTCTAGCACTAATTTTTTTTTACTAAAACACAATCCAACTGTATACAGCCAGATATGGCTGGAAGATAATACATGGGCTGCATTCTCTTTATATTTCTGCCCATCTACTTTAAGTGAGAGTGAGCATCTAGTATAATCACTTCTCACTACCACCATGGCCACTGCCTTGGTACAAGGTTCTATCACCTCTTATCTGTGGGGTAGAAAGAAACCCCTCTCTGCATCTTCACTTCAGCCCTCTTCCACCTAATCTAAAAGTAGCGGCCAGAGTGACTCATTAAATATTTCAGTCAGATCATAGTTGGTCTTTTTATGATTCTGTTTGACATGATTAGAAAAACATGAGTCATAGAAGGAACTCTAGTTAAAGAAAGAAAACCACTGATGAGCAAATAAGGTGACATACCTGAGGGGTCTGGGAGGGGAAAAGAGGGAAATTCCTATTGTACATAATGTACACTCACAAATATATAAAAGCCAATCAATCACCAAGCCAGCAGGAGAGAGAGAGAGAGAGGGAGGAAATGGGGTGGGAAGTGAGGAAGGGCTAAAGGAGTGATTGTGAATTCATGCCTCTACCATCTTGTACTCCATTAAGGTATATGACTACAATGCACCAATAAAAGATAAAAAAGAAAAAAAAAGAAATACTCAAAACAGTCTATGGTTTTAGAAAATAGGTTTATTAGGCTCACATTTTAGAGGCTGAAAATCTAACCACATGACACAGACTCTTGGGAAGACCCCTCCTGGGCTCTGTCACCTCATGGCCGGTTGGTTACCACACAGGAAGTTTGAGAGCTGAGTAAGTGGTGTCAGGCTTTTATAAGAGCTCACTCTCTTGGGAATGGACTTAATTCAACTTACTCTCTTGGGACTGACTTAATGTTGTCAATGACTCATCAACTTCCAATATCACTGCCCTAAGGACTCAACCTCTAAAAGAGTGAATCTTGATGGATCTTTAAATCATATCTAAGCCACAGCAAGCTTTTAGCAAATCCTCTCCTTGTTTTCTCACTCATTTCATGTTAGAATGATCACAGTGGCCAATAACATCTAAAACAATTTATATTTTTTAACTTTTTTTTATCCTGTGATTTATATTCTCACTATACTTGCTTTATTAGCATTACCTCTCTGCTATTTACGCAACAGGCTATTTATGCTTTCACCCAACTTAAAAGTATTTATTTTGCCATTTTCTCTTTATATAAATCCCGTGGCTTGCTTTCTCACTTCCCTCAGGTCTTTACATAGGTGCTGCGTTCTTATTGGGGTAATTCTTAAATTCTTCGTTAAAATAATAACCTCTTAGCCAGGTGTAGTGGCATACCCTTGTAAGCACAGTACTTGGGAGGGTGAGACAGAAAGATTGCAGATTCAAGGCCAACATCAGCAATTTAGCAAGACCCTCAGCAACTTATTGAGACAGTTTCAAAACAAAAAAAATAAAAAAAGGCTGGGTGTGTAGATCAGAGGTAGAACACCCATGGGTTCACTCTGACATTTAATATTCATTTCCTTGCCTACTTTTTTTCCATAAAAATCATCACCACCTATTTTAGTGAAAATTTACTAGTTTGTATATTGACCACCTTTTTCAACTCAAATGCAAGCTCTAGAAAAGCAGCAATTTTTTTTATTCTATTTACTATTGAAACCTTAGTATCTAGAACAATGCCTGGCACATAGTGGGTACTCATTAAAAGCATACAGAATAAAACATTATTATTTTGAGCATTTAAAATACCATGAGGTAGCCAGGTGTGGTGGTGTAGGCTACTAATTCCAGCATTCAGGAGGCTGAGACTGGAGGATCTCGGTTTGCATACAGCCTCAGCTACTTAGTGAGGCACCCTGCAACTTAGTGAGACCCTGTTTAAAAAAAAAAATAGGACAGGAGGTGTAGCTCTGAGGTCAAATGTCCCTGGATTCCATCCCCACACCTCCAAAAAAGAAAAAAAAAAAAAAAAAAAAAAAAACCACCAGGTAGCCGGGCATGGTGACGCAAACTTGTAATCTCAGCATTCAGGAGGCTGAGACCTGAGGATCGCAGTTGGTGGACAGCCTCAGCTACTTAGTGAGGCCCTCCGCACCTTAGTGAGACTTTCAAAATAAAGAATAAAAAGAATAGAACAGGAGATATAGTTTGGAGGTTGAATAACCCTGGGTTCCTTTCCAAGACCTGCCCAAAAAAAAAAAAAAATACTACCAGGTAAGTAAAATTATAAAATATAGCCCAAAGTCCATTTATAAAATATAGCCCAAAGTCCATTTATAAAATATAGCCCAAAGTCCATTGATCTTTAGTAGATGCCACCATTTAAACTGTTCTGAAATAAAGTAATATTCGTTAATCTCTGCAATCTCTTTCAAATATAACCTAAAATAGGAATTATCCTGTAAACTACAATTCTTGACCAGGGACAGAGTATTTGAACCTCTATTCTCTCTTTCAAGCTAACTAGAAATAAACTCCTCGTACCCGCCTTATGATACACTTTCTTGTTTGCAGTCTCAGAAGACAAACTAGACATGAAAATATTATACTTGGCTATTGTCTCTAGGTATGCTCCTCTAGGCCAGACTAAGACATACTGGTTGTGAAGGTAATACTACTTTAGCTACAGCTGTATTTGTTTTAGAGATAATTAGTTTTCCATCTGGCATTTGAGGGAGTGTATTACATTTGCTTTAGGGGTAAAACAGAGAAACGATCACAGTTGTGAAACCAAGCAAATTCTTCCAATGTGCACAGTGTAGAAATGACATATAGCACTTACTATATAGTGCCTCAGCAGTTAAAGTGATAAATGAGTAAACTAACTCTGTTTATATGTGCAGAGATCTGTACAGAAAAAATATCAGTAAACAACTAGTACTCAGGTTGACAACCTGCTTCATTGTGCATTAATTTACCATGCTTATCAACTGGGTGATTTCTGAATCCAGTTTGAAAACTAATTTAGCACGCATGAATTTATAATGAACAACTTAAAAAGTGATAAGATGCTTACCTATTTAGGTAGAAGAGCTCTAGAAAATTAAAGGCATAAATTCTAATCATACCTTTCAAAAATAAAATGCGGTATGCCTTGCAAAGTCATTAAGGCACATATATGTAAATCCCCCAACAAATGTATGCAAGAAGGCTGTGATGCTCACGGTTCTCCTGTTAAAAATAAAGTTGTTATTAATTGCTTATGAAAAATGTATCTAGGGTAGAATAGTAATAATGTTCTAAGGTTATTGAGAAACACTTGCGTGAGAAAGAGGCCAGATAACAAAGGCTGCCAGGGTTGGCATGTGGAACGTTATTATATGCTGCGATAGTTTTATCTTCCTGACTATTCCATCATGTGACATTTCAATAACTCAATATTAAGAGGGAGCTTTAGTGTGTATTTCCTCGGACAGACATTCTCATAATGACTAGAGCAGTAAGTATACAATCTACTATGGAATCCAGCTTGTTCCAGCTGATATTTCAAAAACAAAGTTCTTAGACAACTCCACATGGAGGCAAACAAAACAGGTAGCACATCAATATCCATCATTTCTGTTTGCATAGTTATGTTATTTTTCAGAACCATTTTTCAATACAAAAAAAATTTCCATCTAAGAATTTGGCTTTCGATGATACGGAAAATTCAGGGTTTAGTTCTGAATTGCAGCCAATCATACTTTAAAAGATTGTTATGCAAATCCTAAACTGGTAAAGAAAAGCATAGGTAAAAACAAAGGGGAGGATTGTAGCAGACTAATACAAGAAAGAAAATTGTTATGCTCATGTCCCATTGCAATTCTAATCATTCTGTAGCTTTCTAATAGGAAAATCCTGAACTCTTCACCAGAAGTGAAATTTTATGGGCCTTCTGAAGAAAGGGAGGAGGTCTCAGTACTACCCAAACAATAACTTAAAAGAACTCCAAAATCATCTAGTAATACAATATAGCTTTTTCCAAAAACATTCTAATCTAAATGTGATATGAGATTTGATGCTTTTATTAATGCAATATTAATACAGTATTGCCAGGATTGTACTTTTGATGCCATGTATTTCAAACATTAATTAGCTTCATGATCCATTATTCAATAAAAATGCTCAAAATTTAGAGAGGTTAACAAGAGAACACCACGGGTGCTGGGGCAAATTATGGTCCCATTTATCTGCAATGGAAGAAAGGTAATTATGAATTCCTTTTTAGAAATAGTGAGTTTAAGATGATCTATGCAGCATTTGTTAAGTTTAATTTATTTTCTGAGTAGGATTAAAATTATTACAATTAACTCCATTCCGTAACTGATAGTTTTCTTGTTTCTCAAGTCTTTTGAACTGGAAATTTTGGCCATTTAAAATGAAAAGAATAAGCAAATAATCAATTTTTCAGTGGTTCAATTATTAAGTGCTCAATAGAACAGGACCAGCAGTCTATATATAATGTTAGTTTATTGAAGAGCTAATAAGTAGAAAATTATATTTTAAAATATCAATACAAATTATCATATTGATTTTAATAAGATATTTCATAAAAATAACAATTTTAAATTATTTAAATTTTATTGAAAATATCCTTACTCACTCAGTAATATAGTTCAATTGTTTGAAGATAATTTGTCTTCAGTTTTGTGAAGTGAAATCAGCAGAGTCTGGTTTTTCTCAACTTTGTCTAATTAGTTTACACTTTCCTGAAGTTGCGAGACTATGTTCTCACACCTGGTAACAGCAAACTGTGGAGAAATGTGTAGATTTTCTTCTGATTTAAAAATTCCAATTATGAGATTCTGTAAGTTACACAAAGACGTGGGATGTGATAGCATCATGATGTTGTGTCTCCAAACAAAGGGCATACTACATACTCAAGAATGGCTAGGTTCACAGATCACATAGTCCATCTTAAACTCACTTTTAAAAAAAAAAATTACCATTATCCTTCCCCATCACAATTAAATGTTTGTTCTCTTGTCTGTCTCGTTCTATCTTAGAAATAATAGTGTACTACTTCAGCCTTCAACCTCCCGTGCATTGTCCTGCTATTCAAATCATGTCACATTTTCTTATTTTTTTGTCGGTGCATTGTAATCATACATCTTGATGAAGTTCAGAGTGATAGAGGCATACACAAACATCATTCATTGAGTCGTCCACTACCTCCAGCCCCATACTACCCCTTCTTACTCTGCTCAGCGCAGTGATGGATAAGTTTGTGTGTGTACGTCATGACTCTTAAGGGGTTTCTATCTTCCCCCTCCAGTTTCCCTCAGTTAGGTCACCTTTTTCACTCATCTAAGGTTACCTCTCTTTTGTCTGGAATTTGTATGTCCCATTTTCTCCCTAGCTTCCACCTATTAAGGAGAACATCCAATCTTTTACTTTTTGTACCTGATTAATTTCATTTAGCACAATGTTCTCCAGTTCCCTTCATTTCCCTCCAAATGACATTATTTTGTTCTTCTTTATGGCTGAATAACACTTCATGGTGTACATACCCCATAGTTTTATAATCCATATATCTGTTGAAGGACATCTTGGCTAGTTTTATAGTTTGAA
Source organism: Muscardinus avellanarius (assembly GCF_963383645.1). Taxonomy (NCBI): domain Eukaryota; kingdom Metazoa; phylum Chordata; class Mammalia; order Rodentia; family Gliridae; genus Muscardinus; species Muscardinus avellanarius. The sequence continues at coordinate 55,464,311 of NC_137789.1, read as the reverse complement.
AATTGTAAATTGTGTAGCTGTAGACATAGACATGCATGTGTTACTCTGGTAGTTTGGTTTCCATTCTTAAGTGGTTGCACTAATTTGCAATCCCACCAATGTATTACAGTTGCTACTTCCCCACATCATTGCCAGTATTTGTTGTCTTTTAATCATTGTCATTCTAATTGGGGTTAGGTGACCTCTCAGGGTAGTTTTGATTTGCATCTCTCTGATTGCTAATGACATTGAACATTTTTTCATACATTTATTGGCCATTTGTATTTATTTCTTCTTAAGTGTCTATTTAGTTCATTTGTCCCTAACCCCAAAGCTTTCTACCTCCAGGGTATACTCCCAGGCCTATTTTATATTTTATTTGGAAACAGGGTCTCACTAAGTAGCTGAGGCTGGCTTCGAAGCTGTGCAGTCCTCCTGTCTCAGCCTCCCAAGTGCAGGGATTTTAAGTGTGCACCACCACGCCCAGCTCATTTGCCCATTTCTTGATTGATTTTTTTTTTTTTGCAGTTTCTTGAGTTCTCTGTTTATTCTAGATATTAGTCTTCTACCAGAGGAGTAGCTGGCAAAAGTCTTCTCCCTTTTATTGGCTTTTTGTTGAGGCTCCTCATAGTCTCCTTTGCTGTACAGAAGCTCTTCATTCATTACTTTTCTAATTAGCCTGTTGCTTGTTTCTCTTCTTGCCACTCTATCTACTTTAGTGCAGAAGATTAGCTCATAATTTTTTCTATAAATAGTTTTAAAAACCTACTAAATGGCATGCTTTCAATCTTTAGCCAAAGTAATTATGTTTATAAAAATCTTTAATGGCCCTCCATCCAAGATCAGGATAGTATCAGAAGTCCTTAGAGTCACACATAACCAAATGTTCACTTACCCCCTCATTAGCACATCTATTCAACATACTTCCTCCCAGTAATGTGAATTATTTTCAGTAGCTCCAGTAGCTGGAATCTCTACTCTAGAAATATAATCTCTCTTGTTCCCTCTTTCCAGATAATTTACTTTTTCATTTACTTAGTATTTATTTTTTATATTTTAACAATATTTTCTAGGTAACAGTTCTGTTGTTTCTTCCCACAAATTAAGTCAATTCCCTTTAAAAAATTTAAGTTTATCATTCTACACATGATTTACCAAATCGTATTTGTCTTTTTAAATTGTATTTTTGTATTCACCTATACTATTTCATTTAAATTCTTAATTCATTAAATGAAACTCTGTCATTATATAAACTAGTATGTTACAGTGTTTTAATACTCCTTTCCTAAAATCCTATTGTGTAGTTTGATTTATTAATATTGACCAGAATTTATTTATGTGTATGTATATACTGCATCTAGCATTTTTTTTTCTTTTTTTTTTTTTTTTTTTTTTTGCGGGTCTGGGGATGAAACCCAGGGGCATTCTACCTCCGAGCTAAACCCCCGTCCAATTTTTTATTCTTTATTTTTGAAACAGGGTCTCACTGAGTTGCAGAGGGCCTCACTAAGTAGCTGAGGCTGTCCACGAACCGCGATCCTTCAGTCTCAGCCTCCCGAATACTGGGATTACAGTGTGCATCACCATGCCCAGCTTGCATCTACCATTTTAAAGCCACTACTCCCTACATTAAAATCTATATTATAATTTGGAATTCTTTATATGTTGTCTATTATAACTCTTAGATATCAAATTTTTTATGATGTCATTTTACAGATCGATTATAGTTTAAAAAGCATAGTGTTTAGTGTGCTAGAGAACCAGAAAGTTGAAAAAATTAGAAAGTCCTTAAGATTATTTCAACTGTTAATAAATTTCTCCTGTTATATCTTTATATTCTTCATAGTTCCTTACTAATTTTGCAATGTAAAATAATTTATATTGTAAATAATTTAAGGTTTTAAATTTGATAAAATATGTACATATGGGAAAGAAAAGTTAAAGCATCTAAACTGTGACTTTTGCTCATTTATCATTTATTCTATGATTTTATTTATTTATTTATTTATTTATTTATTTATTTATTTATTTATTTGTGTGTGCATGGTACTGCGGATTGAAATCAGGGGCATTTTACCTCTCAGCCACACCTCATCCCTATTTTTTTTATTTTATTAAAACAGAGTCTCACTAGGTTTAGGAAGGCCTTCTATGTTACTGAGGCTGGCCAGAAACCAGCAATCTTCCTATCTTGGCTTTCAAGTATGGCATTATAGGAATGCAACAGCACATTGGGATTATTCTATGATTTTTGTCACCTTTAAAGTAGATAATTCAAAGCACTATTTCATATTTACATTTTTTTACTATTTAAAACAGTACCTACTACTAGAATAAAAGTTATTTTTAATGTCAGCCAATGGTTTCCACATCAAAATCTTAAAGTTATGAAACTACTTTCATGGGAAAGTCAAATTTTTTTATAATACTTAATTGTGAGTTATATACAGAACTTATTAAAATCGCAATATCAGTTTGTCAAAACAAAAGATAAAAAGATTATACAGAAGCATGTTTGTTTACTATATTTTCACTTTGCTATAAAATATGCATTCATAGTTATATTTTATTGAAAGCATCTGTTTAGTGTCTAAATTCACTTTTAATTTTTTCTATTTAAATGTTAATTTTAAAGTAATTTAAGTCTACATTTGCATAATGCAACTAAACAAATGATACTAAACTAAAACAGGTGAAATATACTGAACACAAAATCATTATAAAATGTAATCACTACTGTATATTCAAGAAACTTCTAAAAATCTGGGTTAACTGCTTAAGGCATCTGTAATCTGAGTGATATACTTTCTCCCACTTCTAGCTACATTCATAAAAGTTAAGATGTTTACTGGTTGTCAAAAACCATACTACTTGGATATTAATTTACACAAGTAAGTTGTGTAATAAAATATAGCATATTCTATTAAGTAGGAACTAAATACAAATGAAAAGGTAGAACTTATGCATTTTCTTTGTTGGTCTCTAAGAATTCATATTTCTCAGTATATCTCCTCATAAAGCACAGAGGCAAATTGTAAAATACTTTCATATTTCTACAAACACCACAAGCAAAAGAAATTTGGGGCCATGTCTTCTGTGTACCTTAAACTGTTGTATACCTGCCCACTTGCATCACAGATTTTTCAATTCAAATTTTAGAGAATGATAGAATTTATTTTTTTTTTTTTGGTGGTACTGGGCATGGAACTCAGGGGCTTTCTACCTCTAGGCTACACTCCCAGACCAATTTTTTAAAATTTATTTGGAAACAGGGTCTCACTAATTGCTGTGGCCTTGCTAAGTAGATGAGGCTGATTTCGATCCTGTTAGATCCTCCTGTCTCAGTCTCCCAAGTGCTGGGACAAGTGTGCACCACCACGCCTGGCTATGATAAAAAATTTTAAAACTTCAAAATGTCTTGTACTGAGACTATGTCAATAAAACAAAGGAATCAGAATAATGAGGTACTTTAGAGACCAAGTATGTGGTCTCTAAAATTTCATGTTTGTTAAATAAAATTTAAGTGAGGATTTACTTTGGTTAAGACACAGAGCTTGCTGATTTCTGTTTATAGGGGTTCAACTAATTCTTTGTTGACTCTGTGCAGGGTTGACTATGTCCATTTCTACTGACCTGTGTCAGTGCTTTTATGGCTTAATTTTTTAAGTTTTACCCTTAGTAAATATATTGTAACACGTTCTGCTAGTTTAAAACTTCTATTTTTTCTTCCTCTTAATATGTGTTTTAATAATCATAATTTATCAATTTCACACATCAGAATTCATATGCATATATATATATGCACGTGTGTGTGTGTGTGTGTGTGTGTGTGTGTGTGTGTGTGTGTGTGAATACATTTTTAGAGGAGAGGGTTGAAAAATCTTCCTAGTATCAAGATCATAAGATGTTTACCTAAACCTTTTTCTTTTAAGTTTGAACATATTCCTTTCTGTTCTCTCTCTTTTCTTTTTTTCCTTCCTTTCTTATTTTATGGGATAAACATTTGTCTTTCTTCTTTTTTAATAGTACTAGAAGTGGAACCCAGGAACATTCTATGTCTGAGCTACACTTTCCATTTTTGTTTTTTATTCTTTATTTTGAATCAGGTCTCACTAAGTTGTGGAGTACCTAAATGGCTGAGGCTGGCAGCAAACCTGTCAGCCCTTGTCTCAGTCTCCCAAGTTCTAAGATTAGAAGTGTGTGTTACTGTGGCCAGCATGGGGATAAATATATTTTTATAGAACTGTATAGTTAATCAATTTTATTCTCTGTGATCTGTTGGTCAGTTTTCTATTATTAAAGTTTCTTTTTTGTGTATGTCTATTTTAAAACTTTTTTCATTGTTTTTAGTCAATTTGCCTTTTCTTATAAATAATGCTTTTGTATTTATTATAGATATAATAGAACCTGACATATTTTGAAATAGTTTCCTTCTTTTCAGAGTTTTAGATATTCTATTATCTTTGCTCTTTTATATATAATTTAATATCAATTAGGGTAAACTATAAAATCTCTTTTTGAAATTTTATTACAATAGCATTAAGCTTCTAGAATAATTTTAGAAGACTAATATCCTTATGGTAGTAAATATTTTGAAGCAAAGACTATAAATAGGAACTTATTTAGGTATTCTTTTGTTTTCTTTAGTATAGTTTTTAAATATTTGATGTATAATTTTCACACTGAATTCTTGAGCATTTTTCAATTAATTTGCAGTTTTTTGACATATGTACATACACTTATTATAATATAGAAGTACAGACCACATACACACACACACACACATATATATATATGTATGTATGTATATATATATATTTGTCTTTCTATAGATGTTATTAAACTTCCAAACTAATTTATTAATTTGTCAATACTTTTTCTTAGATGTTTTGTGGACACATCATATAATGGAGAGTCATATTACTTGGTAATTATTACAGCCAGAGTCTTATGAAATTGCATAAAAAAGATTTTACAGTTTAAAATAGTTCTTCAAAAATTTTTGTGTGCATCCCCAGCACCAGTCAAGGGCTTGTTAAATACAGATTAATTGACCTTAGCCCAAAGTTTCTGAGTCTGATATGTTCTGCAGTACTATTTGAGAATCGCATTTCCAGTTTGCACATGTTAATGATTCTGACAGGTTTCCAGGTGATACTAATAACTGTGGTCTAGAAACAGTAATTGGAGAAACACTGATTTAAATAATTCTGACTAAAATTTAAAATGCCTCAATTGTTAATTCTATGAAAGTTGCTCATGGTATAAAATATGTCTATCTGGTGGAAATTTATGAAACTTACATATTGGAGCATTATAAACTATTTATATTTGTATTGATATGTTATATTTATTCAAAGTGTTATTTTTGCTTTTTAATATTTTGTATTTACAAGGATCACTAAATGGACTAAATAGATTCCCAAATTATTTGTATAAAGCACCGAGGGATTCTAGATCAGGTTAAGGGTTATGGTCTTTGTAATGACAATATATTTCAACCTGCTCTCTGTTAAAGCAAATTTTTTTTTTTTTTTTTTTTTTTTTGGTGGTTCTGGGGTTCCTGGAAGCCCTGCTACCTCTGGGCTACACTCCCAGACCTATTTTTACATTTTTATTTGGAAACAGGGTCTCCTAAGCCAGCGCTCATGGCTGGCTTCGAACCTGCGCGATCCTCCTGTCTCTGCCTCCCAAGCGCGGGGATTACAAGCGTGCGCCACCACGCCCGGCTAAAGCAAATTTCTTCAATAAAGTTTTGAGGATGGGCCAAAATAAAATTTAATCTAACATTAAATTTTCAGCATCAGTAAGAATTCAAGGATGAATACAATTCTAAATAATAAATATTTATACTAAATCTGAGCTGCAATTGCCTGAAAAAAAATCTTAGGATCATTAAATTTTAAAGTGACCAACTTACGGACATAGATCATAAATGGTTTGGGCACAATTTATTTGAACATGTTTCATCTCTCCTAAAATTCATTCAAAGCACATTGAACACAGCCGAAAGGTTAGACTCTGGCTTTAATATGTCTTCCAATAGGAATTATAAGATTTAAAATCATATAAAATACAAGTTTTGCCTAATTTTCCCTTTGAAATTGGATGATGCAATTGCCAATTTTTTTTTTTACAAACACCAAGAGAACTAACTGACTAAAATAAATAAATCTGGCAACATATTTCTAACTGAAAGAGATGGGACTCATTTTTCTATCATCAAAGTCTGTGTGTAGACAGACTAAAATCACTTTTTGCTGTATAAAGCTAGTCTAATAAATGTTTAGTGCCCTCACTTGAGGACAGAGTTAATTTGTTGCTCTCTCATTTTGTGTATATGTGTAGCAAATCATCAAGCCAGCAGAGTAGCAAACCATTGGAAAGCAGCAATTTTATTCTACTTACTGGATTAGAGAGAAAGCACTGTAAACTTAATTAAATTGCTGTATGTTCAGAAGCTATTAATTATAAAGATAATAAAAATAATGCCACTATCATGGTACTCTATAGGAACAGAGTGATTTATTTCTTGAGAAAACATTATGCTTTTATTGGGCTGTATCAAGCAGAATCACTGACCTGAGAATATTCTTTAGCTGAATGAAAAGTCAAAACTGTTATCCACAGTAACACCAGAGTGAATTTCTTATAGATAATAAACAAGCTAATATACCGTCTTTAAACATCTTATTCCTCAAGAAAGTTTGCAGTTAAGGTATACTTATATAGTTCAGTCATAAAATGCAAAAGCGTGTAATAAGAAATTAATCATGATGTCTTAGGTCCCTATGCCTCTTCTTAGTACTAAATTGAACAAGTAGAAAAATAAGCTAGCTTTTCCAACCATAGATTGATGTAACACCTTTATCATTAGAGGTGTGGGAGGCCTTTACTTACTTGGTTACACATCCCTTAGAAATGTGATTATAAATAATAAATTAGCCAAGTGTGGTGGTACACACGTATAATCTCAGTGCTTGAGAGGCTGAAAAAAGAGAATAGCAGGTTCAAGATGAGCCTCAGCAACTTAGACCCTGTTTCAGTTAAAAGTGCTGGAGGTAGAGAACCCCTTGAGTTCAGTTTCCAGTACTCAGGAAATAAATAGATAATTAAAATAAAAACAAAAACATTTTTTTCAAATTTCTATTACATCAAATACAATTTCTCACAAAACATGGTATAATAAATAAGGAAATTATTAATTTTTATGAAATATATATTTAAAATTTTAATAGTGAATTAAAGATTTTTAAAGCCAGAAGCTCTTATTTTTATTTATGTTTACTTATATTTATTTATGTATTTATTTTTTTATTGGTACATTGTAGTCATACATCTCAATAGTTGCAAGATGGTAGAAGCATACATGCACACATCACTCATTTAGCCCTTCCCCAGTTCCCACCTTATTCCCTCCACTCTCCATTGTTCTCACGTTTGGCTTAGTGATTGAGTCTGATTGTGAATGTACATTTTATATAATAGGCTGGAAACTTTAAAAATAATAGTAGCTTAAAGGTTCAAAGTATACAAACATGCACAATCGAGACTCAGTGCTAGTAGTTCAAAGGGCTTAGGAGAGGGAGTTAGAAATAGGAAGAGGAGAAGATTGAAGAAGAAAACAGTTAAAATAATACAAAGTCAATATGTGAAGATATTCCTACTAATATCACTCAACTATGTGGGAAATTAGGAATGGGGAGCTGGGCGCAATGTGGAGAAAAATACAAAAAAGAGTTGTGTACATGTATTTTTTTTCACATTGAACTTCACTATGAACTCTAGTTGCAATATATTAATAATATAATTTTTTAAAAAGAAAAAAAGGGCACTTGCAGGGTCTGCCTCAGGAGAAGAGAAGTGAAGGGCACAAAACAGAATGTTTCTACAATGGACATTGAGCTTTTTGTGTGTTCATTTTTGTCTACTCAGCACCTTTGCTAGGAACTCTGACTTCAGAGAAAGTTATTTATTCTTGCTTTTTCTTATTATACACACAGACAGAAATGTAACATAAACATAGAATAATAATTAATTTAAAAGCTAACCTGGGTCTTCAGGTACAGACTTTTTTATTTTTATGTAGAACATATTGAAAATGGCACACATTCAGAGAGTGCTTGGTGCCATCCCCAACCCCCACCCAATGAGTGTCCAGGTTAACCATGCTACTACATACTTCTACACATATTCTGATGTAGCTTCTTTATTTAATCAACCTCAGCCTTCTTCCTCTCCTATCCTTCCATTCTAGCTATGGTGAGGTTTCTTCTCCATTATCTAGAGTCCTTCTGGTATTCCTAATACTCCCTAGTTTGGGCATATTAGAGAAAACATATGTCCCTTCTCTTTCTGTGCTTGGCTGATCTCATTTAACATAAGGTTTTCCAGGTCTTTCCATCTTCTTGCGAATGACATGATTTTTGTTTATTTTTATAGCTGAGTAGAATTCCATTGTGTTTATTTCCCATAATATTGCAATCCATTCATCTGTTGATGGAGACTTTGATTGGTTCAATATTTTGGCTATTACACATTGAGGCACAGATTTTTTTTTTTAAGATACTCGTTTTATTTGGGAGGCTCCAACTAGAAAGTAAAAAGCTGAATTTTTTCTTAAACTAACAATATTTTAAACGTTGAAATTGACTCGAACGATAATTATAAAACAAGCTGAGAATTACAATTTCACTTAGGATTATATTTTTAAAATAACAATTTTCAACTCTTATGATATAAATATTTATACTATTGATTATCATACTTTTTGTGTGTCTTTCAAGAAAGAATTTAAATTTCTAATTTATTGGTGCATTGTAATTATATAACATAATGGAGTTCAGGGTGATAAAAGCATACAGGCACACAGCACTTGATATGCTTTCCTCTGGATTCCATCCTGCTTCCTCCCCCTCCTCACACAAAATATTGAAATAGGCATTGACAACTTCATATATAAACATAGCATTACTGGACTACTTTCTTCATTAAGTCTTTCCTTTCACCTTCTCACTCTCCCCAAGTTTCTTCTCAGTCTTATATTAATATCTCCCCTTAATTATCCAAAGTCCCTTTCATTTCCCAATTTCTTTCTAGCATTCACACACGAGTGAAAACATATGGTCTTTCACTCTTTCTGGGACTGTCTAATCTCATTTAGCATTAGTCGTCTCTACTTCCACACATATTTCTGCAAGTGACATAATTTTTTCTGCTTTATGGCTAAGTAAAATTATATCATGTATATATAGCATAATTTTGTAACCTATTCATCTGTGGAAGGAAATCTAGGCTAGTTCCATACTTTGGCTATTATGAATTGTGCTTCTACAGACATAGATATTATTATATCCTTATAACAGTCTAACTTCAGTTCCTTAGGAAAGATTCCCAAAAGTGGTTTAGCCACATCATATGATAGTCCCACTCCCAGTCTTTTGAGGAACCTCCACCTACTATCCATAGTGGCTGAGTTTCTTAAGACAGTGACAGGATCTTTTTTTTAATATGCATTAAATATCTGAAATAAAATGTTCTTATTACAGGTTAAAAACTCAGCAAAGTCTTGTATGGTGGCAGATGCTTTTAATCCTGGTTCTTGGTAGACTGAGACAGGAGGATCACAGACTCACAACCAGTCTCAGCAACTTAGTAAGGCTCTCCACAATTTAGTGAGACCTTGTTTCAAAAATAAAAAAAATAAATAAAATAGGGCTTCAGCTATAGCCCAGAGGTAGAATGCCCCTGTGTCCAGTTCCCAGTAATACACATACCCTCAAAAAATTAAAAAACAGTAACAGGAAAATTACTTTGTATTCTGCCTACAAAATAGACAAAATATGGCTTTAAATAAAATAATCTTAGAGTATTTGGTTTACACTAGTACCTATCAATCCAAGTAGAATTAAATATGATGTTAATATCTATCAGTAACTATTATTTGGTATAAATAACTATTTACCTATTTGTATTGTAATCACTCAAAGTAAAAATAAATTTCATTCACTATAATAATGTATTCTGATATTCAAGGGAATCAAGTGATTATTTTATTTTACGAATCATATCAGCTATTGTACAAAACATGTTTTCTTAACTATAAGTAATTTGAAAAAAAGGTTATTTAGATAAATAATAAGATTAATATAAGCTATAAGATGTTTGCCTTAAGAATAATTGAATTGTTTTGACAAATTCAAAATTGTTATTTTTGTATTTTAAGATGTTATATTATAGCATAATATATATTATACTTCAAATATTTCAATTTAAGTTTTATAAACATTCAGTTATCATATGCTTATAGATTCTTAAGAGAGTAAAACTCCCCAAAATGATATATACAGGCCTCATATAGTTTCTGTATCCTCTTAGGTTTTAGTATCCAAAGAACCCTGAAACATTAGAAGAAGCAACTTAACTTGTAAGGAAATATCTTCTTCTAACAAGTCCATATTAAAGTTAAATTAATGGTAGAACATGGTTTTACTGAGATTTAATGAGATGCCTTAAATAGACATGTCAGTGATTTTTTTTTACCTAAGTACAGAAATGCCAGCAGAAACAATGGAATCCTAAATTTGATGATGTCACTCCTTTATGACATCCTAAATTAGAGTCGTTTAGACATCCTAAATGAGAGTCGTTTAGATGAAGGAGTGAGAAAGGGACTCTAAAAACTAGTGACAGACATTGAGCTATATATAAGATGGGCATTCCATGACTGAACCAGTTGACTGAAGGAACATGACCAAGATGTCGAGCGCAAAGCCAGCTGTGGTGGCACAGGCTATACTTGGAATCTCAGATTTAAGAGGCTTAGTCAGGAGGATCGTTGTTCAAGGACAGCCTCAGCTCCTTAGTGAGGGCCTTTGCAACTCAGTGAGACCCTGTTTCAAAATAAAGAATAAAAAATAGGGCTAGGTATGTAGCTCAGAGGTAGAATGCCCCTGGGTCCATCCCTAGTTCCACAACAACAACAACAACAACAACAACAACAACAACAACAACAAAGGGAGAGCACATTTTTGAAAGTGGTATAGGTAGAGGAGCAGAGATTTTCAATTTAAACAAAGCAAGTGAGCTAATAAATTACACGCACTTCTGCAGAATGACCTCATGAAAAACAAAAAAACAATGCCAAGAGACTAAAGCAAGAATTGGTGCAGGTGATGGAAGCTCTAAGGTTAGGAACAGAGTTGAGAAATGATAAGGAAGTGATGGGTGGGGTAGGTTACATCAAAATTTACAGACCATATACTGACATAAATTTCTAATCTGGGATAGATTGAGAGCCATTGAAAATGGTGTGTGTGTGTGTGTGTGTGTGTGTGTGTGTGTGTGTGTGTGTAAATTCTTAGAAGTGATAGAAAATTGGAAAGAATATCTGCACTTCTCATTTTCCTCATCCCAAAACTCAAAGGATAAGGAAGTCCCATTTTACCTTCAGATTATCACTGAGACTGAGCAAGGGACAATGGGTTTAACAGCTGTATAAAGCTACCTGAAAATAGCTAGAATATGTGCATATTTTTTCCAGAAACTTACTTCTCTTTTGCTATCCTTTGGCCATCTAAGTTACAAGAATATTGCTAAGGCAATGAGCCTAAGATAAGTGGAGGAAACATGGAAAAATGCAGTTTTCAGAAAAAAATATGTAGATTCATTTTAAACGGGATAATATTAAAAACCACAGGCTGCCATTTAGTCTGCTTTGCTTTTGCTACACTTTTCTTTCCAAATTTTCTTTTTTTACATAAATACCCCTAACTTTAGGAAAATGATGCCTACAAATGGTGAGCTGCACAAATTGGGCTTTGTCAAAATTTTATCGTATTGTCAATACTTTCTATCTGCTGATAATTTTCCCGTAAAACTATCTCTCTATTTTTGAGGGTACCTCAGGTGGAAAACAATAGCAGGTGATCCTTAATTGATCGGTCATTTTGCCTTTTATTTTCCAGTATGGGCTTTTGTAGGTCTCACATTTTCCTAAGTATAATAAATATAAATTACAATGACTAAATTAGTTTGAGATAAATGAGAGGATGTGGACCAATAAAACCCACAGGGGAAAATGTAGTTGTGTGGGTCAATGCGTGCAAAGCCAAAAAGAAAGAAAGGGATGAAAAGCAGTGTTTTGGGGTCTTGTCTCTACAAGATACGTTGTGAATTAATGCAGCCTTCACTGGAAAAGAGAGCCTGTCATTTGCTCCTTCATAAAGGTTTTCAGTTTAATTTGAAGATAATAAATGAAAATATTTAATGCTCTTTATTTTTTTTCCACAGGAGTTGCAGGCTTTTGCTCTGTGCCTAATCTGGAAAGCATGTCTTTTAATATCAATAAAATAAAATAGAAGAATACCAGTACACAATTCCTAGATGTGATTATATTTTGGCCTACATTCATTTATAAAAATGATTCCAGAGAGACCTGTTGTAGAATACTCCCCACCATTATTTACTGAAATGTCCATAAAATCTGATATAGTCTTTGAAAAATGAGTCAATTGTACTAATGCTTGTATTTATTAGTAAAATAGAATGAAGTCTTATAGTATTTTTAAAACTTCCTAAATTTTAAAGATGAAAAATAGCAATATAAACATTAACATTAAAGTGTCATATTTTCAAGAGATCATCAGATACATTGATACCTAAGATTAATAACATATTAAAATATAACAGATGTACTTGAAATATATTTATATTTCCATTATTGTGAATTTGAAATGTTCTGATTTTTTTTAAAACTTAAGCTGTATGTTATTTGTTTTATTTTCATTATTATATTAAAGGTTCAAACTGACCCTCGTTCTTTCTAGACAAGTCCTACGCTACATCCCTAGCCCATCTTTTATTTTTAATTTTGAGACAAGGTCTTGCTGCATTGTGGAGGCTGACCTCCAATGTGCAATCTTCCTGTCTCAGCTTCATGAGTAGGTGGGATTATAGGCATGCACTATGCTGCCCAACTAGACTGTACTTTTAGATACAATAATTCAATATAAACAATCTTTTTTACACTTGTTAATAGTTTCATTAAATGACCAAACAAGATTAAGCACATATGTTGAGAATTTGCAGTTCAGCAACTGACTCTAGGATTTGTATGACACACTGAATAAAAATCTTGAATCTTATTTTGTCACATTTGTCATGTTTTTATCACTTCCTAGAGCTGAAGAAAATATTACAAGGTAATTTGACATGAGAAGAATGTAAAACAGAAAATGTTTTATACAGGTAATCTATAAATTAAAGATGTTAAGAGTTTATTGATAATTCAATTTTTATGAGGCATATTCGTTGAGCATCAGGTATTCATTTGCTCTAAATAATTTATAACTTATTAATAGGTACATCATCTACTCTCATTAAACCCTAATTTACTTTTCCTAAAACCCCGGTCAAAAAAATTTCCCTCCAAAATCTCAGAAAATTAAAACAAGAATTAATAAATGGGATGGCATTAAACTAAAAAGTTTCTGTTCATCAAAGGAAACCATCAAGAGTCTAAAGTAAGAGTTGATATACTACTACTGGGTATCTTTACAAAAAGATTCAAATCAGAGAACTATAGTAATATATGCATACCCATATTCATAGAAGCACAACTCATAATAGCCAAATTATGGAACCAGCCTGGGTGTACATCAACAGATGAATGGATTACAAAATTATGGTAAATACACACAATAGAATTCTATTCAGCAATAAAGAAGAAAAAAACTACATCATTTGCAAGAAGATAGAAGGACCTGGAAGACATCATGTTAAGTGAAATTAGCCAATCAGACAGAATAAAGAGTCATCTGTTTTCTGTAATATGTGCAGGATAGGGAGTATTTGGGATACAAGAGGGACTCCAGAAATTGGAGGAGAAACCTCAGTGAAGGCAGGGAGGAGATCTAAGGGTAGAGGAGGAGGAACACTGAGGTTCATTAATGAAAATACTACCACTGACAATTTGTATATATGTGAATATATCAATGTCAGTCTGGTTACTCTGCATTGGGAAGGGGAGAAATGGTGAGGTGGGGGAACCAAGAACCTTGTGCAGGTGTATCACTGTCAACATAATTTATATTATGATGTGAGACTTTAAAGCACCAAATAAAAATACAAAAAATAAATCGAGAGTCCAAAACTGGGATATCTTTACCAGCTATTCCTCTGATAGAGGACTAAATCTACAACATACAAAATATTAAAAGATCTATCACTAAAAGATTAATAATTCAATCAAGAATAGGCAATTGAAGTAAATAGATACTTCACAGAAGAAGAAATGCAAATGGCCAATAAATATATAAAAATAGTTCAGCATCATTACTAATCAGGAAAATGCAAATCAAACTACTGAGATTTTATTTAACCCCAATGAGAATGTCAGTCATCAAGAAGTCAAACAATAATAAATGCTTGTGAAAATGTGGGGAAATTGAAACTCTTCTACACTGTTGCTGGGATTGCATATGAGTATAGCCACTATGGAGATCAAAGTGAAGATTTGTCAGAAAATTAGGAATGGATCCAGCATATGATTCAGCTATACCAAGGTATACCACTCTTTCCAAGGATCTGAAATTAGAATATTATAGTAATGCATATACATGTTTACAGCATCACAATTCACAGTAGCAAAACTATGGAACCAACCTAGGTGTTCATCAATAGATAAATAGATTACAAAATTATGAGATAAACTCAGGACAGAATTCTATTCAGCAACAAAGGACAAAATTATGTCATTAGCAGAAAATGAATGGACCTGAATAACATTATGTTAAGTGAGATTAACCAGTCACAGAAAGTGAAAGGTCATATGTTTTCTTTTTTTTTTTTAATTTATTTATTTTTTTAAATTGGTGCATTGTAGTCATATATCAATCACATTGGAGTACAAGACTTGAGAGGATATACAAGCACACATCATCCAATTAGCCCTCCTCCAGCCCCCGTCCCATTCCCTCCCCCTCCCTCCATCCCACACTTCTTTGGTGATTTACTTTGATACATTTGTTTATGTACCTCCTGCATTTTAAAGAGGCTCCGTCCTCCAGTATTACATACCCTCTGATTGGTCATATTAGTTGCTTCACTATAGGGCCCTTTCTATAGCTCAACCTCTTCCTGTTGCCCTTTTCCTCCTAGTTATTGCTGATTAAGAGAAGCGTCTGATTTATATTTTCTGCGATATTTCTCTGTGCATGCTGCGTTGCAAGTACCAATCACACTCTTAATGGTCCCAGTAGTGGCCTGGCTACTCAGTGGACTGATCCAGACCTCGCTGGCTCACGCAGCGGCCTTGCCTCATGGGAGGACCCAGTTCTGGTCTCGCTGGCCCCCGAACCGGTCAAACCCCTAAGCTGGCTTTGCTCCCGACCTTGGAGGCCGCAGGAGTGAACTTGCCTCACGCCAGGCTCCGATGCTGGCCATTGGCCCCTGCACCGGTCTAACCCCTTGGCAGGATTCCAATCCCGGCCTCGGAGGCCCCAACACTGGTAATGCCTCATGGCAGGCTCCGATGCCGGCCTCACTGGCCCCAGCACCGGCCTAACCCCTTGGCAGGCTCCGATCCTGGCCTCGGAGGCCCCAGCACTGGTCATGCCTCAAGGCAGGCTCCGATGCCGGCCTCGCTGGCCCCAGCACCGGCCTAACCCCTCGGCATGCTCCGATCCCGGCCTCGGAGGCCCCAGCACTGGTCATGCTTCACGGCAGGCTCCAATGCCGGCCTCGCTGGCCCCAGCACCGGCCTAACCCCTTGGCAGGCTCTTATCCTGGCCTAGAGGCCCCAGTACCGGCCTTGCCTCACGGCAGGCTCCGATGCCGGCCTCGCTGGCCCCAGCACCGGCCTAACCCCTCGGCAGGCTCTTATCCTGGCCTCGGAGGCCCCAGCACCGGCCTTGCCTCACGGCAGGCTCCGCTGCCGGCCTCGCTGGCCCCAGCACCGGCCTAACCCCTTGGCAAGCTCTTATCCTGGCCTCGGAGGCCCCAGTACAGGCCTTGCCTCACGGCAGGCTCCGATGCCGGCCTCGCTGGCCCCAGCACCGGCCTAACCCCTCGGCAGGCTCTTATCCTGGCCTCGAGGTCCCAGTACCGGCCTTGCCTCAAGGCAGGCTCCGATGCCGGCCTCGCTGGCCCCAGCACCGGCCTAACCCCTCAGCAGGCTCTTATCCTGGCCTCGGAGGCCCCAGTACCGGCCTTGCCTCACGGCAGGCTCCGATGCCGGCCTCACTGGCCCAGCAGCGGCCTAACCCATCGACAGGCTCCGATCCCGGCCTCAGAGGCCCCAGTCCCGGACTTGCCTCACGGCAGGCTCCGATGCCGGCCTCGCTGGCCCCAGCAGCGGCCTAACACTTCTGCAGGCTCCGATCCCGGCCTCGGAGGTCCCAGCACTGGTCATGCCTCAAGGCAGGCTCCGATGCCGGCCTCGCTGGCCCCAGCACCGGCCTAACCCCTTGGCAGGCTCTTATCCTGGCCTCGGAGGCCCCAGTACCGGCCTTGCCTCACGGCAGGCTCCGATGCCGGCCTCGCTGGCCCCAGCACCGGCCTAACCCCTCCGCAGGCTCCGATCCCGGCCTCGGAGGTCCCAGCACTGGTCATGCCTCAAGGCAGGCTCCGATGCCGGCCTCGCTGGCCCCAGCACCGGCCTAACCCCTTGGCAGGCTCTTATCCTGGCCTCGGAGGCCCCAGTACCGGCCTTGCCTCACGGCAGGCTCCGATGCCGGCCTCGCTGGCCCCAGCACCGGCCTAATCCCTCGGCATGCTCCGATCCTGGCCTCCGAGGCCCCAGCACTGGTCATGCCTCACGGCAGGCTCCGCTGCCGGCCTCATTGGCCCCAGCACCGGCCTAACCCCTCGGCAAGCTCATATCCTGGCCTCGGAGGCCCCAGTACCGGCCTTGCTTCACGGCAGGCTCCAATGCCGGCCTCGCTGGCCCCAGCACCGGCCTAACCCCTTGGCAGGCTCTTATCCTGGCCTAGAGGCCCCAGTACCGGCCTTGCCTCACGGCAGGCTCCGATGCGGCCCTCGCTGGCCCCAGCACCGGCCTAACCCCTCGGCAGGCTCTTATCCTGGCCTCGGAGGCCCCAGCACCGGCCTTGCCTCACGGCAGGCTCCGCTGCCGGCCTCGTTGGCCCCAGCACCGGCCTAACCCCTTGGCAAGCTCTTATCCTGGCCTCGGAGGCCCCAGTACCGGCCTTGCCTCACGGCAGGCTCCGCTGCCGGCCTCGCTTGCCCCAGCACCGGCCTAACCCCTCGGCAGGCTCTTATCCTGGCCTCGAGGCCCCAGTTCCGGCCTTGCCTCAAGGCAGGCTCCGATGCCGGCCTCGCTGGCCCCAGCATCGGTCTAACCCCTCTGCAGGTTCCAATCCCGGCCACGTAGGCCTCAGTAGTGGCCTTGCCTCACAGCAAGCTCCGATGTCAGCCACTGGCCCCGGCGCCCGCCTAACCCCTCAGCAGGTTCCGATCACTGTCTCTGTGGTTATTATTTCAAAAGTTCCAGTTGTAGTGTATCAGATCTCTGCCTCCCCCGAATATTGGCCACTGGCATTGCCACTGCCTCCACCGTTTCAAATCCTTCCCAGGCTCTTTTTCCACTCTGAATGTTGTCCAGTGTTCCTAAGCATGCGTGATGGTAGCATTCGACATTTGGTGTAATTTCTCCAAAAAAATATAAAGTTGGTAAGATCCGGTTTCTGCTTCTCCTGAATACAAGTCTCCACCACCATCGCGAAGAACTCTTTCAACACCGCATTTCTCCTTGGTCTCCGCTAAACTCTCTCCTTATATGTGATGTCTGAGATTCTTAACAATATAGAGAAATAGCAGTCCTCTTTCACGGAGAATTTTTCCATAAGTTCCAGTGCATTTAGATAAGTTTTGTCTGCATCTCCAGAGTCCTGGCATCCATAACGGCTTTCTTACCACCTCTCCGATATTTTTCTTTATCTTTTTCTGTTCTGGGCCCGGTTTCTCCAGGGGTCTGGCGTGCTACTCGCAGTTCGGCCGGGACCCAGAGTCCCGCGATCCGGGCCCCAGCTGGCGTGCCCTGTGCTCGACCCCCGCCCAGAACCCAGCGTCTTACTGGGCCTGGTTTCTCCAGGGGTCTGGCGTGCTATGCACAGTTCGGCCTGGGGCCCAGAGTCCCGCGACCCGGGCCCCATCTGGCGTGCCCAGCCCGCGACCCCCGCCCAGAACCCAGCGTCTTACTGGGTCTGGTTTCTCCAGGGGTCTGGCGTGCTCCGCGCAGTTCGGCAGGGGCCCAGAGTCCCGCGACCCGGGCCCCATCTGGCGTGCCCAGCCCGCGACCCCCGCCCAGAACCCAGCGTCTTACTGGGTCCGGTTTCTCCAGGGGCCTGGCGTGCTACGCGCAGTTCGGCCGGGGCCTATGTTTTCTTTTATATGTATAAGCAAGGGAGTAATCAAAATATCAGAGGTACTTCAGATAATACAGGAGAAATTTAATTGAATGACGGAGGTGGTTAGGGGAAGGAAGGGTGGGAAGGGAGGATCAATGAAGGAGTCACTTCTATTGACATTAGGTATGTATGTGAGATACCAGTATCAACCTCAATATCCTGTGTGGAAAAGGAGGGAGATAGAGGAAAGTCTACCAAGTGGTATGTGGCATGTATGTCACTATCACTACATTATGATGTGAGACTATAATATACCAATAAAAGTACAAAATTTGCCCCGAGACACCCCCTTTTATTGGAAATTCTTTACTTGTATTAGATAGATATTTAAATTAACCATTCAATTCTTTAATCTTTGATGATATAATTTGCACCCCTACTGCACCATTTAATTTGTTCTTCTAGGTTCATTGGTGTCTGGTTATTTTAATAATTCAATAGTAAATATACTAGTTATTATCTGCCCCTTTGACACTGTGGATTCTTTTATTGGAAAACAGCTTCCAAAATTGTTTGCTGTGATAAATTCCTTCTTCTCTAGTTCTCTTGCCAGTCTTCCCAGTTTCTTTTGCTGGAATGGCTCTTTATCTTTGGCAATTGTCTTCTTTTATTTATTTATCTCTTCTTGACTCTATAGACTTGCTGGGTTAGGCATTATTCATCTTTCTGATTATAACATTTCTATTTCTAGCCATTTTTCTAGGTTGTCCCACTGGCATTTCAATCTCAATATTTTCTAGATAAAATTCAGTGTCGTTGAATAACTCTGATTCTATCTTGCTCTCCATTCTTGTCTTGTTTTATTTCTTCAATATCTTTGTCCACTCTACTGAGTTTAGTCTCTGCATTACCGAAGAAATTCTATTTCTGAAAAACAGTTCAGCTTTTCAAACTCTATACATTTTGATGACTCTACTATGAAGCCACTGAGTTCAAATGTTTTACAATGTTTACGTTTTATACAATGTCATTCTAACCGAACATTCTTTTTTCCAGATACACCCCATGCTTTTACACATCATTTTGTGCCTGACACTTCTCATCTTAAATCATGAGGTTTATTTCTCTGGAATGTGTTTATACTTCATCGTTTGTAAAAGCACAGTTAAAAATTTGGAATAAATAAACTCTATGAATTTAGAAAAATTCCTAGTGCTTCACATATGCTTATTAAACTCCAGCAACAATAGTCTCAGTCAGAGTGATAGTCACAGTCACAATAGTAATAATGTTCAGTATAAACTTTGCTCATGATCAATTTATCCCTCTTTTCTCCCCTTTCTTCTTTCCTCTAGTTAGAATCATTTGTTCTGTCCTGATTTCTCTAGACAAAGCCATGTCATTATTATTTCCATTGAGATTTTACTATATTATTATATCATTATATATTTCTTATATATTGTATAGATGTATGTTTAACAAAATACATATGTATACATCTTGTTCTTGAGTTATTTCTTATTTGATAAAGTCTGGCATTTATACAACACCTTTAAAATAATGAAAAGCCAATTATATGATGAGAACACTACTATTATAAATGTATCCACTTTTTAAAGTTTAAAATATATTTGATAATATGTTGGCAATATGCATAGAAACAATTACCCTCATAAATTACAATTTTAAAGTATGAAACTGAGTAGTATATACTAACTTGTAATACTTTTGTTAGTGCATTATAATCTCACATCATATTGAAACATACTTCTATATGTTAAGGAACTCAGTGGAACATACATCTTTAATATTTTTAGAGATACTTTATCTCTAAATATTTTTTCAAGTCTTATTTTACTTAATCTATGATCTTTTCTTTCTTTTTTTTTTTTTTTTGGTGGTTCTAGGGTTCCTGAAAACCCATCTACCTTCAGGCTACACTCCCAGACCTATTTTTATATTTTTATTTGGAAACAGGGTCTCTTAAGCCAGCGAGGCTGGTTTCGAACCTGCGTGATCCTCCTGTCTCTACCTCCCAAACGCAGGGATTACAAGCATGTGCCACCATGCCCAGCTCTATGATCATTTTTGGATATGAAAGTTTAATGTTATTAAGTATTAAAATGTATACTATCTTACTATTTTGCAATAAAATCCCCACTTTTATGTTTAACTATGTTAAACATGAAGAAAGTTGAGCTAGCTGTGCTTAGAGTTATTTGTATTTGTATACTTAATAAAATAATTAAGTTTCTAGTCACATAACCACAGGACTCCTTTAGGCCAAAATACTTTAAGAATACTCATTTTTTAAAAATTCTTTCTTATGATCTGACTTACAAAAAAGAAAGGTATTTTAATATTCAATTAAAATACAAGTATATAAAAGCTTCATGTTTAGGATTTTAAGTCAAGTGGAGGTTGGGAAGCATTAGTTATATATAAGCTTATTCTAAATATGGAATTAGAAAGAAATCCTTCTAGAGTTAACACAGGGATGATGAGTTCAGTGCTGAACGAGTAAGGCCTGCATAGCCACAGTGTGCAGACACCCATTATTCAAGCACAGAAGCAAGATACCAGAAAGCTTCCTTCTCCCATCCAAAAAAGAGATTAAATTTCGCAAGTGGGTCCAACTCCTGACAAATCTTAATGATTTTCAAAAATAGACAAAATTAGCAACAACATAAAAAGGAATAGAGATCAGTTTTGCATCATTATAAGTGAATGTCACAATTTGGTGGGGAATGTTTCATTTAAATTATTGTGGTAAATACAGTAGTGACGTAGAAATTTTCCAACACCAGGAAAATGTTTATGAAACCAAATAAACAATAGAACATAGGTTTTAACCTAAATAAGAGAATTGAGTACATATAAATGAGGATTGCTCATAAAAAATCATATTAATATAATTCATATATATTAATTCATAGTATTAATAGTTAACATTTAGACAATAGGACTGTGAGGCATAAGGAAAACTCACTTAACTGGCATCATAAGCTATAAACTAGGTACTTTTGTGATATAAGGATTAGTCTCATCTACACAAATAGTTCACTAAATAAATTTGGCTATACATGTACTTTAGAACCCAAATGGCTAAACACCTAAAAAAAAGTGAAAATAGGTAAAAAGCATGCTGAGTGTAACAGTTTTACAAATAAATTTTCTCAGTTACATTGATTTAACTTATCCCTCTGCCCTTTAAACATTTGTTTATCAAATTTAATTAATATGTTACACCTATTATCCAAAACCATAAGTGTACTTTTAGAAGAAAACTTTAAAAATTAGAAAATTTGAAAGTTGAAATATTACTGACAAAGGTAACTTTACCTTTGTCCCTACCATTATTTTAACTGACCTACTTGTTAGAAATGTAAGAAATGAGGCCAGGTGTGGTGGTACATGGCCCCTGAGAAGGAGGATCCCAGTTCACAGCTGATCTCAGCTACTTAGCAAGGCCCTTCCGAACTCAGTGAAACCCTGTTTCAAAAAATTAAAAAAGTTGGGCGTGGTGGTGCATTCTTGTAATCCCCCCCCCCCCCTGCTTGGGAGGCAGAGATAGGAGGATTGTGCAGGTTCAAAGCCAGCCTCTCTGGCTTAAGAGACCCATTTTCCAAAAATAAAAAAGTATAAAATAGGTCTGGGATTGTAGCCCAGAAGTTGAAGGGCTTCCAGGAACCCCAGTACCACCAAGAAAGAAAGAAAGAAAGAAAGAAAGAAAGAAAGAAAGAAAGAAAGAAAGAAAGAAAGAAAGAAAGAAAGAAAGAAAAGAATTTAAAAGAATTTTAAAAAATAGGGCTGAGGCTGTAGCTTGGAGGTAGAATGCTTTAGGGTTCCATTTGTAGTAACAAAAAAAAAAAAAAGAAAGAAAGAAATGTAAGAAATGATCATTTAAAATTTCTCTAGCATTTCTTTGTATATTTAATGGCCACATTTATACTTGTCAGTATAAGGGATAGATATGTTTAAATCTACTGTATTCATTTCATAAAATACCATAACAACTCATCACAAATTTAGTGGCTTTAAATATTTATTAGGTCAGATACCTCTTTAGGTCAGATACCTGGTATGCATATCAGTGGGTTAGCCAATATGTCCTCAAGACTAAGTTCCTTTTTAGAAGCTCTACAGAGAAATTGATTTTCTTACCTTTCTACCTTCTAGACTGCCCCCATTCCTTGGCTCCTGATTCCCTGCTTTCAAAACCAGAAATGCTGCATCCTTCTGGCCATCATTCTCCAGTCATTATATATGCCTCCAAACCCAGCTGCAAAAAAGCTTCTCCACCTTTAAGGACTCAAGTGATTATTCTGGTCTCACCTGGGGAACCTATGATGATTTCTTGATGCTAACTCTTACCAGCAAAGTTCATTTCACCATATAATGTATTATATTCCCAACTTCCAAGGATTTGGAGGTGTAGATCTCCTGGAAGTTATTTTCCTACCTTCTTGATAGGTAGTAAAAATAGGAAATATCATTGTAAATCTATTTGCTTTTATTTTTTCTATTAAGTAAAAGTCAATATCATCTGTACGCCAGGCGTGATGGTGTACACTTGTATTCCCAGTACTTGGGAAGCTGAGACAGGAGGATTTGGGTTCATGGACAGCCTCAGGTACTTAGTGAAGACCTTTGCAACTCAGTGAGACCCTGTTTCAAAATAAAGAATAAAAGCTAGGGATGGGGGTAGAGTTCAAAGGTAAAATACTCCTGGGTTCCATCCCCAGTATGGCAAAAAAGAAAAAAAAATCATCTGTTCAGAGTATAAGAAACATTAGACAAAACAGTCTTGAAGAAGATGGAGTTATATATGTTTGTGTATCTGGGAGATGGGGGAATTTGTTGGGAGACATATATGCACTATGCTTAGGGAAATGAGTTGAGATGGTGATGAAGAGAAGGATTCAAAGACAGCTTAGCAATCTTACTCTTCCAAAAGGAAGATGAAGATCAAAAGGTTACATAAGAAATGAAGTTATAGGCAACATTTCTTTGGTGATTAGGGTTATAATGATTTGAATAAGCATGATATCTTCAAAACATGACACTTTCAAAATTTACTTTAGAGACAGAGGTCACTGGTAATCAGACATCTTGTTAGAATGCTGAGGCTTTTCATGGAGGCATTAGAACATAGATTAAGTCTTTCTAACAAAATCATATATTACATCACTCAGGTTCCCTCCAGGGCTGCTGCATTTAAAGAGTTTACAAAATCATATATAATTTGTTTTTCTTTCCATAGCTTTTTAAAAAAATCTACTTTGAAAAGATGAAAAAGCTTTATATTTCTTAATAGCAAGAAAAAATTGTTTTGAGGTCCTACAAAATTATATTGGTTTTTATCACTTAAAATAGGCATTTTAAAATTAAATAGCATTATTCTTTTTAAGTTGTAAAACAAAGGATGTTTCTAGGATTTCATTCACTGACTTGTGCTAACTAGAAATATGAAATAATGCTGGGCATGGTGGCGCAAGCTTGTAATCTCCACTCTTGGGAGGCCGAGACAGGAGGATCACACAGGTTCAAAGCCAGCTGTGCTGGCTTAAGAGACCCTGTTTCCAAGAATAAAAAAGTATAAAATAGGTCTGGGAGTATAGCCCAGAGGTACAAGGGCTTTCAGGAACCCCAGTACCACCAAAAAAATAAAAAAAAGAAATAATACTGAAACACTTAGAACACTTGTTGTGGTATAAATAGATGAGCTATATTTTTTCCAAATATTGCTTTTACTGTGCAATAAACTCATTTACATATATGTTACATCATACAGTAATAATTTGGAGTTAATAGCACTGAAAACATTATTAACAGCACTAAAAACATTATTCATGACCAAAATATAGGCATCCTCTTAGATAGATATAGATAATACTAATTGCAAGATGAATTTTTAAATATTGAAAGCCCTAAGAGACATGTCTAAATTTGCTATCATTGAATTTTACTTGTGAGGTTAGTGCTTATTTTGACTTTTTAGATCGGAAGTGATGGGCTATGCTGCTTTTTAAGACAGTTTTCAATAATATCGATTCTGTAAATTTTAGGGTTGTTTACTTTTAAGGCTTTGTCTCAAATGCTCTGTTATCATATAAGGCTAAGTTTTACTTTTTCAAAATCAAAAAAATGTGTCTCTAATCTTCTAGGGCATCTTAAGACACAATGTTTATAACATAAAGAAAAAGAATAATTTCTGCATTGAAAGTAAAAGTCAGGTATTAGCTCACCTTTAGTAAGTTACTTTAGAGAAAGCCCATACCAAAGAAGGAGAATAAACAATGGCAGTAGATCATTTAATATCACCCATCACAGTTTTTGATACAAATTTATCTGCACCAAGCAATTCCAGTTAATACCGCGTTCTGTTTTCTTTCTAGCAAAGCTTACACAGTCCAGAGAGATATATGGTGGAGTGAAAGAAGATTTAGTAAGACAAGACATTTTTCCTCTCTGGACTTTTTGGTACATAAAAGTCTTGTCTACTTGACATTTGTTCCCTTTTCTTTATGATTTTGTCTTATTTTCTTCCAATGCCACATTTATCAAGCTTTGAAAATACATTTTGCTAAATACTCCAGATGGAGCAGAGGCAGATATTACTCCTAAAGAAAAACCAGGAACATTGTCAAGCATCTATTCTCTTTATGGCCCTGCATTTTGAACATATTGTATAATTCTAGTATTGTACAAAACTGTCTCATTATTACTAATTGTTTGTTTTTTTTTTTTTCTGAAATTCCCAATCCCTAATTGAGTTATGTTCCATGCCTGGTAAAATAGTAGATACTAAAAAAAATTTAAAAGCTAAATGATAAATGCTTGATCACTTTTGTTTTCAATATCTAAGAAGAAGATACTTCATTTCAGTCAAGAAAATGCATACACTATATATGCTGTATAAGTATTTGATGTACAAGGAGGAAAAGTAAACTTAAATGTAATTTCTTGCTTTTGGCATACTATTAATTAATAATATAATGTTGAATTTTAATTACTATTTACAGAATTAAAAAATGTGTACCAGCTATTTAGTAGGCCTCATTGTTGTAGTGATGAAAAGAATGTTAACTATTTCAGTTTTGATTAGGTTTTTAATTGTTTGAAATTTTCACTCTGAGTAATAGAAGACAAGGTACTTTGCACAGACCTCCCATTCAAGACAGCTTGAGCACATTTCAAAGCTAGCAGTGTAAAATGTTACCTGTCTAAAATCTAGAGTATCAGAATATGAAGGTGAGCTAGAAAAGAAAGCAAAAGAGAAGAGGGTTAAAAATACTTTTAACAGATTTCTCCAGGAATGAAAGTATAAAAATTAGAGTCTAGGGATTGATGGGGTGAGTAGGGAAATGATGGTCTAGTAAAGCATGTGCAGTTTGGTTAGAATATTTGAAATACTGCAACTAGAAATAAAGGTGCACTCAAAGAGACTGTCACTTTTCTACTTGCGAGGAAAATAAAAAGATATAACAATTACATGCATTGTAGTATCTTGGATTAGATCCTGGAAAAAAGAATGTAACAATAAAAAACTGAAGAACTTTGTAATATGTAATATACTTGACAGTATTATACTATTTTAACTTCTTACCTTATAATTGTACCATAATTATATAAGAAGTTATTAGTTTGAGAACCTGACTATATGGAATTTCTCTAAACTAACATTACAATTACTAAGTAAAATGTAGTTTATATAACTATGTTAAATTAAACTCAGAAAGTCTACATCAAAATGAAATATTATAACTAAGGGATATCTTTTATAACAAATAATTCAATTACCTTGAAAAAACATAACAATAATTAATTTAATGCACATTCTTATATTGCCTGACAAACATAACCTTTTATGATGGCCTCTTAAATTTTTCTCCCATTTCTCTAAATAAATCTCTTAGAATTGCTTAAATAAAAAGAGAGCTCTATAACTAAACTTAGAACAACAAGTTATATCTACCAATGTAAGGAAGACACATAATACAAAGTTCAGGGAGTAATAAAATACAATGAAAATGATACTAATTTGAATAATATAATGGACTTTATAAACATCTAAGATGTAGCAGAAAGCCCACACCAAGTTGTCAAGCATAGGAATGAACGAATTTGAATGTGAAGCCTTTAGTCTGCCATCAAAGTACCCAAGACTTATGCATATGGACATAACAGAGCCACATCCACTGAGCTCAGCTCAAATGAAAGATTTCTGGGCTAAAACACAGTGTTGTTTTAACCTATTAACATTTCTTTATTCCTTCATTCCTTCCTTCTTTCCTTCTATCCTTCCTCTTTCTTTTTTGTGGTGCCAGAGATTAGATCCAGGGTTGTTGTTCTACCACTGAGTATACTTCCAACACTTTCTAGTATTTTATCTTGAAACAGGGTCTCATTATGTTACCACACACTGTCCTCAAACCTTCAGTCCTTCTGTCTGTCTCCCAAGAATCAGGATTTCAGGTGTGCACTGCCATGCCAAGCTACCTGTTAACTTTTTTTTTTTTTTTTGCTTTTTATGCCCTAATGGATAACTAGCATGATAAAATAAAAGATCATAAATATTGGAGAGGAAGGATATAATTGCTATTAATTGCAGATAAATTGATTATATGCATGACAAATCCAAAAGAATCTTTAGAATTGTTATTAGAAATACTAATAGCATTTACTGAAATATCTGGATATAAGATCTATAAAAATCAATATTCTTTTCATGTGCTAGCTACAAAGTGTTAGAAGTGAAGTAAGCAGTACCATTTAAATTATTATCACATACTAAATAACTATACTTAAATAAGTATATAATTTAATATTTATGTTACTTATATAACATAATGAATAAAATAATGATGCTTTTTAATTCTAGACACAAATAGAATTTCCACTCATAAAACCATAAAGCATTTTAAAAAACATTAAAGAAGAATAAGGATAGATAAACAATATTTATGGATATTTTGAATCAAATGTTTTCTGCACAGTAGTTTATGATTTTATAAAGTATCAACCATAACCAATGAATTGTGTGTGTGTATTTTATGTGTGCATGTGAATTTATTAACTTATTCTAATTTTTACATGGAAATTCAACAATTTTTTTTTATTTACTTTAAGACAGAAAAGTTGGGAGGATCCTTAAACAAATGTGCTGTCCTTTCTGTGACACTTGGCCACTTTATTCCCATCCTCCCCTGCAGTGTACAAACAATTCAGCTCTTCCTTTCCCTAGGCACTATCTTAGAAATTGACTTACACACGTAAAACACTACAGTGACTCACCTCATGACATATGTCCTGCTTGTCATCTTTTACTCAAAGATTAACTTTTCTCTTGAGGCTCAAGAAACTGTGGGATCTGGTCAGTGTCAATACAATTGCAACCTAGAACAGGGGAAAATGAAAATTACTTCCCTGTGGAGCAATGTTTTGTTCAACTGTAATGGATTCTGCCAGATAAATCCTCTTCTCATCCTCCACAGACTGATCTGAGATAGAGGGTTTAGTGGTCTCCTTAAAGATAGGGTCTGGTAGGTCAAGATTGTGACCCCTAATATACTTGGATAAATTAAACTAAAATTTCATAATAAATCTCTACAAAGTATGTTTTCTTTACTGACACTACTACCTCAATTTTTTTTTCTTTTTTGTGGTGCCAGAATTGAACACAAGGCATTCTATCTTTGAGTTACACCTCTCCCTGCTGCCACCACCATATTTATCTTTTATTTATTTATTTATTTATTTATTTATTTATTTATTTGGTGGTACTGGGGGTGAAACCCAGAGGCTTTCTACCTCTGGACTATACTCCCAGATCTTTTTTTTTAATATTTTATTTGGAAACAGGGTCTCACTAAGTTGCTGAGAGCCTCACTAAGTAGCTGAGGCTGGCTTCCAAAACTGCGATCCTCCTGTCTCAGCCTCCCAAGCGCAGGGATTACAAGTGTGAGCCACCACACCCGGCTTTATCTTTTATTTTGAAACAAATTCTCACTAAATTTCTGAGACCTTGCTAAGTTGCAGAGGCTGATTTGAACACGAGATTCTCCTATCTTTGCATCACAAGTACTGGAGCTATAGGTTTCGGCCACCACGCCTAGCTTTAGCCTAGGTTCTTTTTTTCTTAATGTGCTTTTATTGGTGCGTTGTAGTCTCATAATGTAACTCATGTTGACAATGGCATACATGCACACAACACTTAATTCTTAATTTGTTGACAATGACTTTTGTGATTATCAGCTCTGAATTTCACTCTTTAGGGGATATTAAATTACTAGTATGTAATGTTCTGAACAAAAACTTTATTTTTATCTTAAAGCAGTGTCCATGGTTTGATTTTTTTATACTTTTATTGGTACATTATAAATAAACATAGTGAGAGTCAATGTGATACAAACATACATTACACATTCTTTGATGTATTTTTTCAAATTAAATTTGATTTAACAGCAATATAGTATAGTAAAATAAGCACCATTTTTGTTGTATTTATTATGGCTGAGTAAAATTCCATTGTGTACATATCCCACAGTTTTATAATCCATTCATCTGTTGATGGACATCTTGGCTGGTTCCGTAGTTTGGCTATGGTGAATTGTGCAGCTATGAACATAGATACACATGCATTAGTTTGGTAGTTTGGTTTCTTTTCTTTTGGGTAGATACCCAACAGTGGTATTGCTGGATCAAATGGTAGATTTGTTCCCATTCTTCTGAGGATTCTCCATACTGTTTTCCAAAGTGGTTGCACTAATTTGCAACCCCACCAAAAATATTTTAGAGTTCCCTCTTTTCCACATCCTCGCCAGCATTTATTATTGTTCTTGTTTTGGATGATTGCCATTCTAGTTGGAGTTAGGTAAAATCTCAGGGTAGTTTTGATTTGCATTGCTCTGAGTGCCACTGATGTTGAGCATTTTTTCATGCATTTATTGGCCATTTGAATTTCTTCTTTCATGAAGTGTCTATTTAGTTCACTTGCTCATGTTTTGATTGGATGATTTGTTTTTTAAGTTAATTATACTTCTCTTCATAGAACAACACAATCAGCAATCATGCAAAACACCTCTTTTGTTTTCTATATTCATTGATTTAAGTTTTTGTATTGATTTATTTCATTTTCTCCCCACTCTCCATTATTGCCATTCCATATTTTTCATTAGGCATCTGCACTCAGCTTTTAAAAATATATATTTTGCATATATTTTGCTCTGAATTTGGTGAAATGATAAAAATTTATACGAATTGTACTTCTATAGATTTATTTCATCTCTAATACCTTTATTATTTACCACTTTTTAAATACCAATGTACCTAGTTTGCTGTTTCCACCTTTTTTTAAGGTGTCTATCTATTTCATTATATTTGTTCATTAAAAATATAAACTGAAGCCAGACATGGTAATGCATGCTTGTCATTCCAATTTTAGGGAAGCCTGGGCAATTTAGCGAGTCTATGTAAAAAAGAAATTTAGTTCAGTGACAGAGAGCTCCTGGATTCAATAATAAGCTCTGAAAAAATCAACAAAAATTATTTAAAAAAGAACTATACATTGCCTCTAACAGCATGATAGAGTATGATTTAATCTATGCTGTCTTGAGTATCTTCACATGTTTCTTTGTTTGTTATGAGAATTTCTGCACAGTATACTCTCAAAAATATAAACTCAGAAGTTGCTGTTGGGTCACATGGCATATATGCAATTTAGTTTGAAATATTGCTAAATTGACATCAAGAAGATATATATATATATATATATATATATGATAAGATATATATTATTGATGTATATATTAAATTTTGTTATATATAATATAATATTATATATGAGTTCTGTTATATATAATATGTATAAAAATTTTTCTATAGTGCATAGGCAGTTCAATTTTTCTCATTTCCACAAATATTTAGTGTTTTAATAGCAAACATTATATTGTAATAAAATATTTGGTGCTGTAATTAAACATATATGGGGTGTTTGTTATCAAACAATTAACTTTTGTCTATTAAAAAAGAACAACTAAAATGTAGAAATTCAAAATTCTACATTTTTAATACCTAACTTTTACACTTTAGCCCTAGGAGACAAATACTATGAGTACATACAAGAAATAAAACATTTTCATTCTGCTAAAGTAATTAATACTAGTCTGCCAATATAAAATATATTGTATCTTTTTATTATCCTAGTAGACAATTTAAGATTATCACCTATTCTTTATTAATTAGTAATCTTTCATTTGTAAATATAAGGATACTATACTCTTATTGTTTTTTAAAATATGCAAATTTAGCCCAGTGTAGTAATACATGACTAAAATCCCAATACTTGGAAGGGTCAGACTGGAGGATTGCAGTTTGGAGGTGAGCCTCAGCAACTTAGTGAGATTCTCAGCAAGCCAGCAAGACCATGTTTTAAAATTAAATAGGGCCAGGGGTGAAGCTTGGAGGTACAATGCTTCTATACTCAATTCTGAGTAACACAAACTGTGCATGCGAACACACACACATGAACCCACACAAATGCACACACACACACACACACACACACACACACACACAGGAAAAACTAAACACACAAAACTTTCATTGCAGAATTTAAATGGTAACTCTATTTGTAAGGGTATATGAAAACTATTTCATTCCTAGAGATAAAATGAAAAGTTAACAAAGCTGGGAGTACAAATGATTATCAATAGAAGTAAAGTAACTAGTACAATAATAAATTGTGTAACATAGTGTGATCATTTAGCCACCCATCCTTCTACTGATGGACATTAGCATTCTATTGTATTTTTCTATTAACAATACATTCAAGATAAGCATTAGTTTACATGTCATTAATTGTATTAGCTAAAATAATATTATTTCTAATAATATTGAGAGAGACTTGGAATGAAGAAATTGCTAGGTAAATCTCCATAGATAAATTTATTTACTAATTTTAAGTCAGTTTATTTAGTAGACTTAAATAAATTAGCTTTATTATAACTATACTGAGATATCATATTTATTTGACATTAAGTTTCATTTTTCTTTCAAGGGAACAACTTTATCCATAACTGTGAAACTGTTTTAAATATTCTAAAGATTTTATAATTTGTTCATTTATGTTCATAGATAATCAGATACTGAATTTATATATTTTAAATCTACATCAAATAAGCAGAATTATTTTTGCAGTTTGTTTTTTCATTTGTAGGTTATAAAGTTATCATTTAAAATTTCCAATCTTTATTTTATTGCCTGTAAAATTTAAATAATAGTTCCTACACAAAATACCAGGGGAAAAAGCCATACATTGATAGTGAAAAATACTTATGGACTGTAGTAGTGTCAAGTTGTTTATTATGCCCTACATATGTTTTGTAACATTTATACTCTGATTCCTGAAAACACTCTAAGCTCAAATCTGCTTTTTAAACATGATGCGGCAAACATTTTTTAAATAGTTTAAAAGATAACCTTATTACAGAATGGCAGATTAAGAGCTAAATGAGTGATGTGTGCATGTATACCTTTACCATTTTGTACTCCATTAGGATGACTTACTACAGTGAACCAATAGAAAAAGAAAATAAAAAAGAAACATCAGGAAATGCAGTACTTCTGAAAACTGCCATTACAACCCTTTAGTTGAAAAAAATTACTATGAATTGCCTTAATAATCTTGAACCTGCCAGGCATAGTGGTATATTCCTGTAATCCCAGCAATTGAAAAACTGATAGAAGAGGGTTGCAGGTTCAGGCCAGGCTCAGTAATTTAGTGAGAAACAGTTTCAAAACAAAAACTAAAGAAAATAAATTAAATAGGTGTGGGGGTATAGTTTAGAGGTAGAAACTCCCTAGGTTTGATCCCCAGTTTGAAAAAAAAATCTTGAATTTAGTCATTTACTTAATGCCTCAGTACTACACAAAAGGAAGGGTAGCTGAACTTTTTTTAAATTTAACTTTAAAAATTTTTTTTGCATATCACATGTTTCCTATTAATAATATATAAAAACTCTTATAACACAATAGCCAAAACCAAACCCTTACAAAGTTGGCAAATACCCCCAAATATAAATTCATATGAAGAAGACACACAAATGACCAATAAGCATATAAGAATTTGCTCAGCTTTATTAATCATTCAGTAAGTACAAATCAAACACAAAACAAAATGTCACCTCCTACCTACTACAATGGCTATTAGTAAAAATAAACAGAAAATAGAAATTGATAGAGAAGGAAATTAGAACTCTTGCAATTCTGGCTTGAAATATCAAATGGTACAAACACTATGGAAAAGAGTTTGTAACTTTTTAAATAGAATTATAAATGACTCAAAAATTTTATGCCTAGACATGCACCACAACTTACAGTGACTGGGGTGATTGCATGCAAATGATCATTGCAGTATGATATATAAAAGCCAAAAATAGTAACAACCCAAATGTCCATCAACACATGAATTCATACATAAAATTCAATATCTAGCCAGGTTTGGTGGCACACACTTGTAATCCCAGCGCTTGGGAGGCTGAGACAGGAGGGCCACGCAAGTTCAAAGCCAGCCTCAGCTAGTAGTGAGGCTCTCAGAAACTTAGTTGAGACCCTGTTTCCAAATAAAATATAAAAATAAATAGGTTTGGGGGTATAGCCTGGAGGTAGAAAGCCCTGGGGTTCCATCCCCAGGGCCAAAAAAAATTCAATATCTATTAAATAAATTATTGTTGACCTATAACAAATAAAAGAACTCTCATACATGCTACTACACAAATGAACCTTGAAAATATTATAAGTGAAATAAGCTAAACACAAAAGGAGAGATATCACTACATGAGCATATCTAATATTCAAAACAGAAAGGTGAAGAGGGAGAAAGTTTACTAGAAATTATCTGTGAAAGAAAGGTGAGTTATTGTTTAAGAGGTAGAGAGTCGCCGGGCGTGGTGGCGCACGCTTGTAATCCCTGCGCTTGGGAGGCAGAGACAGGAGGATCGCCCTGGTTCGGAGCCAGCCTCGCTGGCTTAAGAGACCCTGTTTCCACATAAAGTTAAAAAATAGGTCTGGGAGTGTAGCCCGTGGGAGTGTAGCCCGGAGGTAGAAGGGCTTCCAGGAACCCCAGTACCATCACCAAAAAAAAAAAAAAAGAAAAGAAAAGAAATGGGTGGTGGTGGTTATACATTATATTATTAATCAATGCCTCTATATTTAACACATTACAATGGCAAATTTCATTTCATATATTATATCACAATATACAAAAATACATAGCTAGAAGTTATTTAAAAATAGAAATGATAATAATTTTATCCTTGCTATTGTATTTTACAACTTCAAAACCTTTGTCTTTAAAAATTAGTTTTTAAATCTACCTTAAAATTATTTTATTATTAATTTTTCTTCATTATATTTATTCATCAAATCTCAAACCAGTTTTAACACGCCAGCATGTGGCTGAATATGAAAGGCTGTTTTCGGAACATAACTTACTTTTGAAGACATAACTTTGTTACTCTTGAAATCATAAATCTATTGCATTGAGCTCTATAATAACCAAGATAACTTTTCAATTTCAAAACCAATACTATCTCAAGAGTCACTTTTTTCCATTCAGTTTCATACACTCATATTGTTGACTTGAACAGGGAATATCCATTGATTTCAAAAGGTCTGCTTACAGAGATAAACTGTAAAAGGTCCTGGAGCCCCCAAATGAAAGCAGAATAGTGATTTGGGGCAATCTAAAATATTTGTTAGACTCATTCAATTGTAATATGGTTATGAAAATACATAAAATCAAGTTTTATTTCTCAAATAAAATTGGACCAGTGATTTCCTGAAAAATAAAAAAATGTAAAAATATATTTTCTTAAGATAAAGTTAACCTAGCAATTAGGCTATGCTGCTTTCAGTATATACATAAGTTTTAGCATTATAGCTTTATTTTATTTACTAAGATACCTAAGGTAGTTGCCAATATTCTAAAATAAATACAATCTAAACAATACAAAGAATAAATGTATTTTTATGTTAAAATGTTTATTAATACAATAATGTATCAATTTATATTACTTTTATTTACCTTAAGCTTTGGGGGGGGGGTGTTTCCTGGGATGGAACCAATGGGAATTTTACCTTTGAACTACTCCTACAGCCTTACTTTATGTTTTGTTTGGAAACAGGGCCTCACAGAGTTGGTGAGAGCCTAAGTTGTTCAGGCTGGCTTTCAACCTGTGATCCTCCTTCACTTGGAGTTCAAGTTCATGTTTATTCCTTATTATTTTGTAATATATTTTGAAGGAATAAAAGTGGAAAGTTATCTATATTTCATCTCATATTTAAAATAGAGTTCTTGTATGTGAAAATATATTATCTCTTAATGCCATGTGCATTAAGAGATATTATGCAGACATAAAAAGAAGCAGCTTTAATTTGGCATAAATAAGTGTGTGTGTGTGAAGTCCTAATTTGGCTCATAACTGAACTTAGTAAAGTATATGTTAAAATATGGCATTTAAAAATTGTTTGTGTGTTTTCTTGCTGAATTTTGAGAGTTCTCCATAAACTCTAGATAGAAATAATTGTTAGAAATACAACTTGGAAATACTTCTCTTGGATTGTGCTTTCTCATTCTTTTAAGAGTGTTTTTCAAAGAGCAGTTCTTAATTTTGATAAAAAAAAAACCTAATGGTTTGTTCTATTATAGAGTGAATGTTTATAGAGTATTAAATCAGAAATATTTTCCTAATCAACAATCACAAAGATTTTCTCTGTCTTAAATATAAAACCTTTTACATTTCTGGTTTTATATTTTTTTAAGGTGAAACTATCATACATATATTTATTTATTTTTCAGAATAAATCTATCCTAACATGAGATATAAACTCTAAATATCCACAACAATCTCAAAAAAGAACAAAACTAGAAGATGTACATTTTCTGATTTCAAACCAAATAAAGCTACATTAGTTGGAACATTGTAGTACTGCTATAAAGCCAGATATATAAACTAGTGAAGTAAAATAAAGGGCCTAGAAATAAATTCTTCTATATATGGTCAAGTTATTTTTGACAAGCTTTCCAAGAACATTTTGTGTAGGAAATAATAATCTTTTCACTAAATATTGTTGAAAAATAATAATTACATGAAAAAGAATAAAATTGGACCCTTACCTAACACCATATACAAATATTAACTCAAAATAGATAAAAGACCTAATTGTAAATCTTAAAACTAAAAACTTTCAGAAGAAAAGCTGGGTCATAAAACTTCACAACATTGAAATTGGCAGTGATTTCTTGGATATTATTTCAAAGGCACAGGCAACAAAATAATAAACAAACTTCCTAAAAAAAATAAAATAAATTGCACATCAAAGACAATGTAAACAGAGTTAAAAGTTACTGATAGAATGGGATAAAGCATTTCCAAATGCTATATCTGAAGGTATATTAATATTCCAAATAGAAATCCTAAAAATTAGTAACAATAAAAGCAAACAATACAATTTAGAAATAGGTAAAAGACTAAAATAAATAATGAATCTCCAAAGATAACCAATCTTAGTTGTCTGCTGGATAGAAAATCTTGTTTCTCTGGTTCTGGTGTGTATTACCTATTTTTTCTTTGTATTTAATCTCTTTGAGATTTTCTCCAGCGCTGGTTTTGAAGACATAAATTCCTTCAGTTTCTGTTTGTCATGGAAGCTTCTTATTTCCCCATCTAATTTAATAAAAAGTTTTGCTGGGTAGAAAATTTTTGGCTGGAAGTTGTTTTCTTTCAGAGTTTGGAATATGTTACTCCAAGCACTTCTGGCTTTCATGACTTGGCTTGGGAAGTCTGGAGTGATTCTAATTGGCTTGCCTCTGAATGTCACTTGGCCTTTTGTTTTTGTTGCCTTTAAGATTCTCTGCTTGACTTCCACATTGGTCATTTTGACAATTATGTGGCCTGTGGATCCTCTTCTCTGATCCTGTCTAAAGGGAGTTCTATAAGTTTCCTGGACCTGTGTATTAACCTCTTGCTCTATGTTAGGAAAATTTTCTGATATTATTTATTTGAAGAGATTATTGATCCCTTTGGTTTCACCTTCTTTTTCCTCTATTCTGATTATTCTTAGGTTAGCTCTTTTAAAATGGGCCCATATTTCTTCAATGTCAGATTCCTGCCGTCTGATTTTTTTTCTAAGTTAGAAATTATGCATTTGTTTTTGGAGTGATCATCTTCTAGGAGTGAGATTCTATTCTACATGTGGCCTAATTGATTGTTTATACTTTGAATTGAGGCCTTTACCTCAATGATTGTTTCCTTTATTTCTTTTAGACTCTCTCTAAATTCTTTTCGAAGGTCCTGTATTATTTCTACAGTTATATTCCTGATTTGATCTTCTGGAGATCTCTGAAATTCTGTGTTATCAGGTTCTGATAATATAGGGTTGTGGGCATTCATTGCTCTATTGTTGTTCCTCTTTCCCATGATTTCAGAATTTTCTGCCTTCCCTGGGTCACTGCAACTTCACTTCGGGTGCTCTGTATCTCGAGTCTGTGGTAATCTCAGCTGTCACTACTCCTTTACTGGATTGTTTCACAAAGTCTCAGACCCAAGGAGATTATCAAAGCTGCGCAAGTCTCTGGGAGTGCAAGAATTTCTCCTTTGGGGGTCACAATTTTACTCACAGTTATTGTGCACTCTGATGAGGAACTGTCGCAGGGTGTGAAGAACTTGATGTTGCTGCTGGCAATATGGCTCCACTGCCATGCCCTTGGCCATGAGGCTGGCTCTGCTGACAATATGGCGCCGCTGCTACGCTCTCAGCCATGAGGCTGGCATATTTCTTTTCTGGTTTTGAGCTCTGTTCTGAGTCCCTGGAAGGCATGATGAGCATGGCCACTGGGAGTTTTAGGCGATCTTTGTGCTGAAGGAACTGCTGAATTACACCCAAATGATCCACAGCTGCTCACTTCAGCTCCTTGTTTACCTTTCCTCTCTGGATCCTGGTGATGTGAGGGAAGATGGTGCTGGCGAGGTTCTGCTGCTGCATTGCAGACTTGATTTCTTTTCTTATCTCTGGTTGTTCTTCTAGTCTTTTTTTCTCTGTACCTTGTGTTTACATTTTTTATATCTCTGTTGCTTGTGTTTTCTGGCTATAAAAAGTGCTGATTTTGTGGCAATAGAGATCAAGTTTTAGCAGTACTCATAAATGCTGCTTTTCTCGGTCGCCATCTTCCTGGAAGTCTGGTTTTATATTTTTAAAGAATTAATTTTTACTTACTTTTTATAAGATAGAAGACATGGAAATTATTCTCCTTTTTTAATGTATTAATATGTAATTATTATATAAAGGCAAGTTGAAAAGATTATTCTTTATTTTCAATACTGAAGGTGAAGGTTAATAAGTTAGTACAGAAGATTTAAGTTTGTGAAAATAAAAATAATGAATCCATGTTGAAACATGAGAGTAATTAGATAACCTAGGTATGGAGTAAAAATAACAGAAATTACTCTGGCCTAATCTAAGGGAGTGTAAAATTATATTTGTACAAATATATTAAGGAGAAGCAACTAATGAATAAGAAATCAGGTACATGGTATCATCAATGTCAAGGAGAAAGAATATTTTCAAAAGGGATGAAGTATTCAAAAAATTCTGCCTAGAGGTCAAGTGAGAAAAAGCCAGAGAAATGGTAGTGGGTAACATACATGAAAACATTGGTGACCTTGATAAGATTACTATCAGCATATTCATTTAAACAAAATAAATTTTGAATGGATGATAAAATTGAAAGAGGAAGTCTTACAGGACTTTTCTGTGAAGAATTAAAGGGAAATAAATTGTTGAATGGAGGAGAATGTTGTCAGTGAAAGTTGTAGTTCTGTTTGTTTTCAGTACTTTCTTCGTTTACACAGGGATTGGTTCCAGGACAGTGCCTCCTCTCATCCCCTTGTGGATAACAAAATCTGAGGATACTCAAGTCCCTTATATAAAATGCAAAATATTTACATATAATTTATATACCTCTTCCTGTATATTTTCTTTTTAAAATTTTTATTCATACACTAATTTTCATAATGTGGATCATATTGACAGACAATGGCATATATTCTCACAGTACTTGGTGCTCTCCCCACTCCTGCTTTCCTGTCTCACCCTTCCCAACAATGAATGTCGAGGTTGATCATGCTAAATTCACACTTATACACATATACAAACATAGGTCTTCCATTAATCAACCCCAGCCTTCTTCCTCTCCTACCCTTTCATTCTGGCTTTCCTGAGGTTTCCCTTTCATTATCTGGAGTCCCTCTAGCATCCCTAATACTCAGTCCAAACAGCACAAACAGTGCGAGAATTGCACTGAAAATTTGGGGATTATACTTTTGCTGTTTTTCTAGGTCCTTGAGTTATGTTATTGGTGACTCTGTTCTTTTTATGTGGGTACTCAATGCTATAAACTCTTACTGTTGCCTTAAAAGTGTCCCATAGATTTTGGTAAGTTGTGTCTCTATTTTCATTTGATTCCAGGAATTTCTTTTTTTTTCCCCTTTTTTCTGATCTTACCCACTCATTATTCAATAGTGTATCATTCAATCTCTATGTATTTAAGTAGTTTCTTTTGGTCTTTCTTGTGTTGATTTATACTTTCATTTCATTGTGGTTTTAAAAGATGCAGGGAATTATATTACATCTTTTTAATGAATTTGCCTGTTCTTGTGTTGTGGCCCATTATGTGATCTATTTTGGAATTGGTTCCATGAGTTACTGAAAAGAATGTGTATTCTAGCTGGACGTGGTGGTACACGCTTGTAATCCCAGCATTTGGGAGGCTGAGACCTGAGGATGACGGTTCGCGGACAGCCTCAGCTAATTAGTGGGGCCCTTTGCAACTTAGTGAGACCCTGTTTCAAAATAAAGAACAAAATATAGGACAGGGGTTGTAGCTTGGAGGTAGAATGTCACTGGGTTCCATCCCCAAATCTGCAAAAAATTAAAGTAATAAAATAAAAAATGTGTATTCTGCTGTTCGTGGTTGAAATATTCTGTATATGTCTATTAGGTCCATTTGGTTTATAGTTTTCTTTAGTTCTGAAGAGTCTTTAGCCATCCTTTGCCTTGAAGATCAATCTATTGGCATGAGTGGTGTGTTGAAGTCTCCCAATATTATTGTAGTTGGACTATTTGAGATCGGATGTCCTGAAAGATTTGTTTTACAAATGTGGGTGCACTCACATTTGGGGCATAAACATTTACCCTCATTGTATCTTCTTTGTGAATTGATCCTTTTAAAAATGAAAGTGCCCTGCTTTGTCTCTTCTGATGTGTTTAGCTTAAAGTCTGTTTTGTTGGATGTCAGAGTTGCTAACACTATTAGTTTGTGGTCTCTATTAGCATGATATATTTTTTCCCATCCTTTCACGTTTAGCCTGTGAATGTCTCTGACTATAAGGTGAGTTTTTTTTGCAAGCAGTATATATTTAGGTGATTTTTTAAATCCATATTGTCCACTTATGTCTTTTAATTGGTGAGTTAAGTCCTTTGATGTTCAAGGTTATTATTGAAATATTATTTTTGTTTCCTGCCATTTTGTGTTCTATCTTCTGTTTGATATAATGTTATTTCTTCTTTGCTTATTTGCCCCGCTGATCAACTTCATCTCTTCTCTGGTTCTGAAATTTGCTTTATTTTTCTTCTTTATCATTTATTTCTTTAAAGATATTCTCTGGTTATTGCTTTGAATTCATGATTTTTTTTGAGATTCTGCTTATCTTAAAATACTTTTGTTTCTTTATCAATTTTGAGTAATAACCTTGCTGGATATAGAAGTTTTGGTTGGAAGTTGTTTTCTTCCCATGCCTGGATTACATCATACCAGTCTCTCCTGGTATTCATAACTTGAGTTGTAAAGTCTGTGTAATTTTTATTGTTTTGCAAGAGTATGTTACATTTTATTTTGTTCTCAGTGCTATTAACATTCTTTCCTTAGCCTCTATGTTGGTCATTTTGAGTACTACATGGCATGGGGAGGTCTTTCTTTGATCTTGCCTTCACAGTGATATGTATGTCTCCTGTACATTAATATTCAAGTCTTTTTACATGTTTGGAAAATTCTCATAAATTATTTCTCTGAAGAGATTATGAATACCCTTAGTCTGTACCTCTATCTCTTCTTCAATGCCTTTTATTTATAAGTTAG
Source organism: Muscardinus avellanarius (assembly GCF_963383645.1). Lineage (NCBI taxonomy): Eukaryota > Metazoa > Chordata > Mammalia > Rodentia > Gliridae > Muscardinus > Muscardinus avellanarius. The sequence goes on along the minus strand of NC_137789.1, from coordinate 55,423,766 downwards.
GATGTTTCATGGTATCTCATACTTGTTGGATATTTAGGTTTTATTGCTGTAATGACTTCTGTATGCTACTGACTGTGCTTTCAGCTTTGAATGAACTTTTAACAGTGATATTCTGTTTTCCATTCATTTAATCTACCAGAATTTCTTTCTATTGCCATCGTCATTTCATTTATTGACTCATTTCATTGCAGGCCTACTTTCTGATTCTTTCTTACTATCTCCATTTCCTCTTTCATTTCTGTACACTTACTGTGAGGCCTGTTTCATTTGCATGGATATGGCATAGTACTAATCATATGGCAAATTCACGGGCTTTTTTCAACTTTCTGAAAATATTTTTCTGAATATTTTTGTTTCACAGATGCAGATCTAAAACCTTCAAATATAGTATGCTAATTGTATTTGGTTTCTATTGTTTCTTTTTAGTGAGCAAATACTAAAATATAATTTCACTCAGAGTAGAGAGTAAGAAATTAATAATTCATGAGTAATGTATGTTAAAAGTAGCAGATACTTGAGAAGCCAGAAGTAATTGGGATCCAAGGAACAAGTCATAAAGGCACCTTTTAATGGGAGAGGATATAACTTAATTGAAGAAAATGCAAAGACTATGGGGCCAGATTAGCTAACAGAAAGAAGTAGTGAAAGAGAAAATGAAGGGTCATAATTGGCTGTTTTGACATTCACAAGAAAGTTTGAGACAATATCATCATTTTTTTTGGGGGGGGGGGTGGTACTGGGGTTCCTGGAAACCCTTTTTCCTATGGGCTACACTTCCAGACCTATTTTATACTTTTTTTTTTTTTTGGAAGCAGGGTCTCTTAAGCCAGCTGTGCTGATTCAAACCTGCGCCATCCTCCTGTCTCCGGCTCCCAAGTGCAGGGATTACAAGTGTACACCACCATGCCCGGCGGCAACGTCATCAATTTTTGCAAGTGAGGATTTGTTTCATATAGATCTGAAAGTCTGAAGATGAAGACAATCTATGAAGTAGATCCTTTGGAAATAGAGTGAAAAAACATACTAGCAAAGTGTCAAAAAGATTTTAGGTAGTGTTGAAGCATGGAAAGAAAGACCAGTCAGGGCAGCTCTGTGATTTTCATTGACAATAGTCAACTGTTTAAGTTTGCTAAGTTCAGCAACTTTAATTGCATATTTCTCTATAATTATGGATATTGTAAATCTACTAAATGTTTTAACTCGTTTCTTTTATTAACATACACAAATTTCCTTTGATTTTTCATATTGTATTTTATCTAGTGTTTTGACATAAAATTATTTGTATAATAATATAATAATAATATGACAATAATGAGCCATTTGAGCTACATTGGCTAAACTTTCAGATGATTTTAACATGCTTCTAAATTATATGCAATTTATACAATCTTAAATAAACATAGTATTTTTCAACATATGTGAGGTTGGTGCCAAAAGATCTTGTACTAAATATACCATGTACTATATAATTTTATATATGACACATCAAAACACTAGACTTTGAATTCAGAAACCAACTCAAAATGCCAAACAAACTGGAGGTGGTGGCATATGGCCATAATCCCAGTGCTTTACAGGCTTAGACAGGATGTTCATTAGTTCAAGACCAGACTCAGCAAATTAGTGAGACCCTCGGCAAAATAAAAATTAAAAATTAAATAATTTAACACTAAATAAACAAATAGTTCAATCAAGAAATGTACAATTGAACTAAGCAGACACTTCACAAAATAAGAAATATAAATGGACAATAAATATATAAAAAAGTTCAACATCGTTAGCAATCTGGGAGATGCAAATCAAAACTACAATGAGATTCCATCTAACTTCAATTGGAATGGTGATCATTGAGAATTAAAACAACAGTAAATGCTAGTGATGACTTGGGGAAATAGGAATTCTTATATACTGTTTGTAAAATTTCAGATTAGTGCAGCTACTACAGAGATTAGTTTCGGAATTCCTCAGGAACTAGGAATGGAACCACCACAGGCGTCTTTGTAGTGAAGGGAAAGCTCACTGAGAGCTTTATGCATGTGTGTCCCTCTCTTCCCATCACTCTGAACTACATTATGATGTAAGACTACAATGTGCCAATAAAAGTAAAATTAAAAAAGACTGGAGAAGTCACTTAGAATACCACTGATTCATTTCCTTGGTATGAAAATAAATAAATAAATGTCAAACAATACTTGAGGCAGGGAGGTAATTTATTCTTGAGAAAATATAATATAAAAAACAAATACATGCATTCATAATATTATATAATAATACTATTTACTGTTATGGATAGTTCTGAAATATATGCATATAAATATATAAAATCAATAGATAATAAAATAATAATATTGTAAATAATATATATAAAACATGTTAAAGTGCTGCATATAGTAATAAATTAATATATCAATATTAATATATTAGTATAGCACATTTTGTACCTATATACACAACATATTTTCCGTTCTGCTTTGATATTTACTAAATATTCTAGATACTGAGCATAGTTCATATTGCCTTTTAACTCTCTAAAGTTACAATAGAAAGTACATAAACTAAAATTATTGTATTTATTCACACTATGGTTCTCCAGAAATTGCCATAATACTGAATGTGAAAGAATAAATGTCTTTTCTCTCAATTGCATGTAGTTCATGATTTGAGGTAATAAATTACTAGCTTGTCATATCTAGTAGCTTATAAAATAGAGTTGTGAAGCCCAGAGCCTCTACAAATTATGTGATATTAATGTCCTTCAAACAATAATGTACTTGAAAGAATAAATTCTGTATTTGTTGGCTGGGAATTTGCAATAAACACTGTTCATAGAATACGAGGGTACATAGTAACGTAAAATGCTTGTGTCAAGAGGAATATATGTGAGTGCAACAAAGCTTGCATCCTATTGAAGTTCTTTATAGCTTACTTATATTCTAGAGTTGAGTGTTTTTACCTACAAATCATATAAAGTTTAGATAGATTGGCAAGGGGTACTAATTTCATAAAGAATTAGAAAGGTATGATTATTCCAAATTGATTTGATTGAACAGTAAAATATCAAACTTATTATAATATCTTATTACCCCTCTGAATATTCTTCAGAATCATTCTCTCAGAGGCAAACTTAGATACATTTAACATGTATCTACATTGGCATGAAAATGTGCCAAATGTAACTTCATATAAAGATTTGAATATAAAAGTATAGACTACTAATAAACATTTCTGTATCAAATAAAAATTTTGATGATATAAAGACTTAAGAATCTCAGAATCATAATCTTAGTCTCATTTAATTCTGTACAGTAGAAATTAAATTTAAAGAAAAATATGATTTCTAATTTTCAGTCTCTTCTGATTTATAGAAAATTATTCCAACTTATTCATAAATATGTTCCATATTGAAATACCAGTTTTATGTACTTGATATACACCTAATTCCAAATTGCTTATGTGTCAAGTTAACAATAGATTGCATGGAAATTTTACCTAAAAATACTAGATGATATTATAGCGCTGTGGCAATGTAATATTATTATTGTACTTATTTAAGCAAAAAGTAAAAATGGTGTTCATAATTTAGTGATTTTAACAGTGTTAATAACATAATATTAAGAAATTTTAAAAACTGTCCTGTTCCAAATTTACTTAAGAAATCATGTGTTATTAAAGGAATCTTTGCTTACCAGTGCCTAATTTTTTTTAGAATTTTCTCTAAATCCTAGAATTTATTGTTGAATATAAAAGTCCTCATCATTCAGAAGTCTCAAACATTATAGAGAAGACACTAGAGGAAAAAAGTAGCTAGATATGCCCTTACTTATTCAATTTTTCTAGTTCTTTTTTAACTTTTTGCAGACAAATGAATATACATTCCTATAAAAAATACAAATTAAGCACAGCACACAAAAAATTAATAGGGCAGATAGGTAGGAAGTCATGAGATAAATCTCTACACTGTATTTTGAAAAAAAAATATAAGTATCGGGGATGACCTCAGGTTGAGCGAGGAGCAGGACGGAGGTGGCATGTTTTGGCTTGGGCTGGAGGCTCTGGAGCACTCGGGTTGGTGGCTGGGCTATGCCCAGGGAAAGCGGGTGGTAGGGTGAGGGCAGCTGGGCGTTGGGCTGGTCTTCCCCCCAAGCCCATCACCTTTTCCCTGTGCCCAGACAGCGTGCGCTGGAAATTCCCTGGCTCCTCACTCCCACACTGAGGCAGTCTCTCCATAGAAAACCTTTTTCTTGTTTTAGCAGCGTTTAGATTACTAGGTCCTTTTTTTTTTTTTTTTTAATTCAAACTTAGTGAACTTCTCCATGTGGTAGTACTTTTCCGGCTACTAACTCCAGGATCTTGAGAATTTGAAGATGTTTTAAATATTTTTTCCATTAATCTTACCTTGAACCAACTTCAGTAACAAATTTTAATGACAGAGTGTGCTTGCTTGATACATAATGAGCTTTTGGAAAAGGAGTTTACAGAAAAATGAAGAGAACTGAAGTCTGATGGTCGTTTAGATAAGGAATTTTCAGAATCCTATGCATTTCTTATGGTTGATCAATATCAGATACAAGGTATATTTGAAAAAGGATTGCAGGTGGGCCATTGCAAAATAATGATTCTTGGCAGACCTTTCATGGTCTGTTGCCTGGCACGCCTGTGGTTTCCAGATGGGAAAACTGACTCAAAACATCCAGAGGCTCCATGAGCACTTAGTATGCAACTCAATACCTCCTGGGGTCCAAAGGGACATGCAACCGATTTTGATACCTGTTACTCCACCAATAATTGTTTTTGGTGTCAATGTTTATCATTGCCAACCTCTTGTCTGAGATTTGTCTTATACTTGAACCTTCAATGACAATCCTTTGTATGTAAGGAAGACAACAAGCACTTCGTATCTCAAGCAACTGGAAAGTTGTACATTGAGAAAGTGGAACCGTCAGATGTGGGCAATTATACCTGCTTCATAACAAAGAGGCCCAAAGAAGCATCCAAGGTCCCCACTTACTGAGTATAGCACACCAGTGGTGTGATGGGGGGGATATGAACCAAAAATTGAAGTGCGTTTTCCTGAAACTATACAAGCTACAAAGGATTCACCTGTAAAACTGGAATGTTGCCCTTAGAAAGGGAGAATCCAAATATAAAATGGAACACTCAACATTACTATATTGAACATGTCAGATTCTGGTGTCTACCAATGTGCTGCAGAAAACAAGTATCAGATCATTTATGCTAATGTAGAATTGAGAGTCTTAGCCTCCTCTCCTGATATCTCTAAAAACCCTGTTAAGAAAAATTCAGTCGTTCAAGTCAGTGGATAAATTGTTATACAATGTCGACCAAATGCTTTTACCAGAGCATCACTTTCTTGCAAAAGAGGAAAAGAAAGCCTGAGACAAAGTAAAATAGTGTTTCAACTGGAGGATGACAGCATCAAATGATATAATGTTACCGGGTAGGAGCTCAACTGTATACCTGTGAAGCCACAAATCAGTTTGGCACAGTGAAGAATACTGACAGCCTTTTAGTAAAATTTCCTCAAATCCTCAATTGTCAGACATACAATGCAACTGTAGTTGATTTGAGTCCATGGGTGGAATATGATTTTCGGGTTGTTGCTGGGAACAACATTGGAATTGGAGAGCCAAGCAAACTTTCATAATTATTAAGAACTAAAGCATCAGTCTTGAAATGGATTGGAAGAGGACATGTATTCCTCGGAGAAGCCCTGGACATCAGATTTTGGTTTAATATCTGAGCGGGACAGCTTAAGGAGACATTTCCAGCTTTGATATCCTACCTAGAATACAGGAGAGAGAATGGATAATGGCAGAATTAGAAGCAAGATGACAAGGAGGCACCCACAACGCAAAAAAGTGATTTTTGGAAGAACATTCCAGAAGAGATTAGAGAAAAGACTGCTTCAGCCGCATATGTTGGGGAACTCTTAACAACATACCTTGTAAGAAAAATGATCTGGGTGTGGTGAAGGGAGCCCAGCAGAACTAGGCGGAAAGCCCAGCCACGTGTCCCAGGGAACTCAGTCCTCCTGGCCAACATGCTCCTCTATGCTGCTCTGGGTGCCAGGATGTGCTCAGAACAGCAGACCCTGCTCTACGTGGTGAGGCTGTGGGCCTCCACTCATGGAGGGGAGATAAAACACACAAAATGTCCTCTTATTAAAAATATTGCAGAGGGGTCAAGATGGCGGCAGCAGCAGCCAGGATTCAGGAGATGCTGACAAATACTAACCAATCCGCCTTGAACATTTGGAAAAAAAATCTCTGGGAAGGGGGACTGCTCCTGTCGCATATGCTTCAGAATTCTGGACTTCATACCACGTAAGGAAGGAGCTCAGTGGAGAACCAGGAGCAAGGTGGCGACAGCAGGGGCGGTAGAGGCAGAGATCCGACCCAATCAGCGGCAGTGATGGTGGCAGCGGTGGCTAGTACTTGGGAGAGGCAGAGATCTGACCCAATCCATTATGATATTTTGAAGAAATCACCCCAAAGGCAGATTGCTACTGCTGCGCATGCTTAAGAATTCTGGAGTTCATACCATGTAATGAAGGAGCGCAGCAGAGAACCAGGAGGAAGGCAGTGGTGGCAGCAGGGGTGGCAGAGGCCGATATTTGGGAGAGGCAGAAATCCAGTTCAATTGACCAACAGCAGCAGAGGCAGCTGCAGAGGCTGTGGCATCAGCAGCGACTAGTATTTTGGAAAGGCAGAGATCTGACCCAATCCACCTTGATATTTTGAATAAATTGCCCCAAAGTTAGATTGCTACCACCATGCATGCTCAGGAATTCTGGACAACATGCTGTGTGGGAAAAATATTTGGGAGAGAATTGAGATGGTGGAGGCAGCAGCAATGGCCATGGCCAGTATTTGGGAGAGGAAGAGATCTGATTCAATCCACATTGATCTTTGAGGGGTGAATTCGGGTGCTGGGGCCTCGTGAGGCAAGGCCGGTGCTGGGGCCTCTCAGGCTGGGATTGGAGCCTGCCTAGGGGTGAGGCTAGTACCGTGGCCAGTGAGGCCGAGATCGGAGCCTACAGTGAGGCAAGGCTGGTGCTGGGGCCTCTCAGGCTGGGATTGGAGCCTGCTTGGTGGCCAGGCCTGTGCTGGTACCTCCAAGATTTGGATCAGAACTTACAATGAGGCATACACAGAGAAATATCACAGAAAATAAAAAATCAGATGTTTTACCTAATATGCAAAAACTAGGAAGAAATGGGTAATAGGAGGAAATCCAGTTGAAGAAAGGGTCCTATGAGGAGTAATTAAGGTGACCAATCAGAGGGGATCAAATGGAGAAAGATGGAATCTCTTTAAATCACATGATGTATGTAAACAAATATATCAAAGTTGATTACTAAATCAAGCATGGGATGGAGGGATGGGGAGGGAATGGGATGGGGATCAGATAAAGGCTAATTGGATGATGTGTCCTTGTATACTCTCACAAGTCTTATATTCCATTGAGGTGTCTGACTACAGTTCACCGATAAAAATATTTTAAATTTGCCAGGCATGGTGGCACACGCTTGTAATCCCAGCATTTGGGAGGCTGAGACCGGAGGATCGCAGTTCGCGGACACCCTCAGCTTCTTAGTGAGGCCCTCTGCAACTCAGTGAGACCCGATTTCAAAATAAAGAATAAAAAATAGGGCAGGGGCTGTAGCTTGGAGGTCAAATGCCTCTGGGTTGCATCCCCAAACCCGCAAAAAAAAAAAAAAAAAAAAAAATATATATATATATACATATATATATATATAATTACATACATATATATTATACATATATTAAATTAAGAAATAAAAGAAAGAAGAAAAAGAAAAATATATTAATATCAAAATGCTTCTTCATTGGAGTTGTAAGACAGAAAAATGTGATTTGTTATTAGTTTTAAAATTCTATAGAAATCTATAGCAAAAAGCAGAACAATTAATGTAGCACACAATGGTAAGAAAAAGAAAAAGTAATGAAATGTTTACAATTAGGGAAGAAAGGGATTTAATCAACAACCCTTACACATTTTCTAGGAAGGTAGCTAAATTAAAGCTTTTTAATTATAAAATATAAATAAAATGAATAAATTAATAGAATTAAAAAATCAAATTATCCCAGTAAAGTTAAAAACAAAATAATAAGATTTTCAAGCACAAACTGTGATGCTAAGTCTTAAGTAGCAATTTGGAATAAAGAAAGAAATTAGAAGCAAAATATAATATCAGAATTCTAATAGTTATGCTGTCCACTGAATGACAAAGAAAAAGGCCTTCAAATTATGAAGATAATTATCAAATATTCTTCCTTATCACTATATTTAAGCTTTCTCTGTCATATGATATTGAGCAGAGCTCTTAACTTTTCTGGTCAACTTTGCTGTTGATAAAGAGCCATATTGCCAGGTTTTAGGAAGTCTAATATAATCTAAAATCACAATTTCAATATCTCACAAATTTAAAATCTTTCCCAGTTTGCTAAATTCCTATGCAGCTCTCAACCTCTCACTGGCCAAGGCCTGATCTAGGCTCTGAAATTTTCAGAGATAGATAATTTTTATTCCCTTTCTCATTCCATCTCCTCCCCTGCTTTACTAGATTCTATTTCATTCTTGAAGGGTTCGGCTCAGATGAGACAGGTAGTGAGTAGAAAAGGACAACATGTTATTTGGCTGGTGCTATAATAATTGTGCACTAAGGGTCCTGGCTATGCAGCCTCCAGGTAACTTCTTAAATCTCTACCTGGTATCCATTGGACATGAAAACATCCTTTCTAAAGGGAAAGAAATCTGCTTTTCTGATTCCCTTTGACAGGTGAATGTCTCTTAGATTTTTCAAAATACTTATGGAATGGCATGTGGCTTTAGTGTTGATGCTGCCTTTGAAAATACAGTTTTCATCTTTGCCTCACCAGAAACTGGTAATGCAAGAGGCACACAGCTCGGTCTTCATTTCTGGTATTCAGACAGGACAGACATTCCTATCCATCTCTTGTATTTTACAGTAAAATTGAGACCAAACCCAGTATCCTCAGCTACAGAGGCAACTGCTTTGGAAGCAGGATGTGTGCTTAGCCTTGTTTAGATGGGAGTTAACTGTCCATTTTGGTCTCTGATTCATGGATGAGGCAAAAATAAGTAAATAGAATAACTACTAAAATAACCCCAGAATAACAGTAGATTCATCATACTTACTTCAAAGTGCATGGAGTTAGGGATTCCAATCAGTTTCTACAAATTAGTCTTCCCTTCTTCCTGGAATATGCAGGTGCTCTTCATACTGTAAAAAAAAAAAAAAAAAAAAAAAAAATCAAAATTGAGAAAAAAATGACCCCAAACTCCTCTATCATAAAAATAGAATTTAAGTGGCAGGATAAAACAAAACATTAATAGAAGACTGTTGTATGAGGATGGGTCATACCCCAACTTGAGGAGGCAAGGGAAGTGGAAGCCGCAGAGGGTTTTCTCTGACAAGCACTGGTGCACGATGGCCTCCCTGCTCTGAAGACTGGAGGCCCCAGGCTCTGCTCTGCCATTTTGTTCACCTGGCTTCACCAAGCTAGTTTTCCATGATGCAGATCATATGGGGGCAGGTGGTGTTGCTTAAGGTATATGCAAGAGAGAGTTCTCCATCATATAGTATGGATTTAGCAGCATTTAAGTTGAAAATGATGCTCAGTTTCTAGCCTATGCTTCAAAAAGCCCCAGTTAGTTCACATGAGGAAAATAATTAAGAGTACAGGCAGGAGTGGCCATGCACATCTGTAATCCTAGTACTTGGGAAGCCAAGACAGGAGGATCTCAGGTTGGAGTACAGCCTCAGCAATGTAGCAAGTCTCTCAGCAAACATAAAAGATGCTATTTCAAAACAAAAGGTCTCTAGGGGTATAGCTGAGAAGTAAAATGTATAGTGTGTGTGTGTGTGTGTGTGTGTGTGTGTGTGTGTGTGTGTGTGTGTTATTTACTGGGGATTACATTCAGGGGCATTTTAATACTATGTATATATACATACACACATGTACACTGCCTCAGCCTTTTGGAATTTTGGCTTCGTCCTTATTGATATACATAACTGGGTACCTTAGTCAACTTTTCCAATGAGTGAGTTATTCAACATTTCTTGAGAATATTAGTAATAAAAATAACCAGCCGTATGGAGTTATTCTGTACAACTCCTTCTTAAGTACTTTATATGTCTCCCTCTATTTTTGCGATGAGTATACTTGCATTTTTTTTATTATCCCGAAGTTCAAGATTTATAAGAATGAAATCAGAATTAATTTTTTTAACCATTAAACAGTGATTCTGTTTCTTATGAACACTGGTAGGTAACATGTCACCTCAGGGCTTTGACTAGATTGCAACAATTCTATGAACTAGGATGAAAAGAAAATATGTATCTTATTTTAAAAACCTCTACCTGAAGGTTAGCATTTGCTATTACAGCTGTAGATGATGAGATACAATAGAGATAACCAAACCTATGAATTTGTTTCTGATAGAAACCATTTATTTTTCAAGGTATAATTTATGTTTAGGAGTTACTCAAATTACAGTAGTTATTAAACCTACCACTCAATCTTTTTAGTAAGGTATTAGTAAAGAAAATCATATATTTAATATCAAGGATTTTATTCAGTACTTATATTGATTTTTTCAATATGGTTCTTGTCTTTATAATCCTATGTGTTTTAAAACATCATTCTGATAAGGAATTCCTAGTTATTCCCAAATTTGTCCATGACACTAATAAAGGTTAAGACATTTGTTAAAATAATATCTTTTTTAGTTTATACCATACACAAATGCCAGAAATCTCATGTGCTGGTATCATTGTGTTTTCTGCTTTGTTCATAAGTAGTTCAACATGTTCTATTGCACATTCAACGGTATTTATATGTATGTATAAAACACATCTATCATCTATCTTTTATCTATAATGTTAGACATATACATGTGCTCTCACACTCACATATACCTACACATTTTATTCTTTTTATCAGTGAATATGGAGTATACTTATCTGAAAAAATCTCTGGGCTTAGTAAATGTGATTTTATTTCTTTGTTTGTTTTTTATTTTGGTGGTACTGGGGTTCCTGGAAATCTTTCTACCTCTGGGCTACACTCCCAGACCCATTTTCATATTTTTATTTGGAAACAGGGTCTGTTAAGCCAGCGAGGGTGGCTTTGAACCTGCGCAATTCTCCTGTCTTCGCCTCCCAAGTGCAGGGATTACAAGCATGCGCCACCACACCCGGCTAGTAAGTGTGATTTTAAATATCTTAATTTATTTTATTTCATTACAATGAGAAAATAATTCTTAATTGATAAACATTGTTATGTTATCAGTTGAATTGTACCACCCAACAATTTATATGCTGAAGCCCTAACTTGCAGTGACTTTGGTTATAAGGCCATGAAACCCCTGAGTACATTAAAATGAAGATGTGTCGTGGGCTTTAAGGATCTAACCTGGCTGGTGTCTTTTTGTGATGGTTAATTTATTACTCAAATTGTCTGGGTCACAGCATGCCCAGGCTTGATCCGACATTATTTTGGGTATGTCTATGATGGTGCTTCTGGATTAAATTTACATTTGAATTAGTAGAATAAATAAGGTTAATGAGTTGAGGACTCATCAGAGTTGAAGATGAGAAAAGAAAGAAAAAAGAAAAAACTAAGTAAAAAGATAATTTGCTCTACTTGTCTCAAATTTCAGTAGGAACCTCAGCTTTCTCCAACCTTTAGACTTCCTTTAGACTCAGACTAGAGCTTTCACCATCAGTTGTTTGGGTTCTGCTGTTTTGAGATACAGACTGCTGCTACATCATTGGCTTTCCTAGGTGATAGCTTACTAACTACAGAACTTGAGACATTTCTCTCTCTCTCTCTCTCTCTCTCTCTCTCTCTCTCTCTCTCTCTCTCTCTCTGTCTCATAATGTGTATGTGTTGCTCCTATTAGATCTTTCTCTGAAGAATCCTGAATAATGCATTTTATAAGAAGAGAAATTTTGGACACATAAAATAGCACTAGAAAATGCATCATCCCAGAAGAAGGACCATGTAAAGACAAAAACAAAGCAAAAGCAGCCACCTCCAAGACAAGGAGAGAAGTCCCAGAGAACAAAAAACCTGCTGACATCTTGACCTGTTTTTTAAACCACCTTGTCAATGGTACATTTTTATGGCAGCCCTAGAAAACTCATATATTATTACATATCCAACCTATTAACACATTATGTGCTTGCAGTGTAAAAAAAATAACCACAGATAATACAAAGTCTAAAGAATTGACATGGCACCACATGCCCAAAGCAAAAGCTAACATTCTAAGTCAGCCCCTGAGAAATAAATGAAAACCAGCATTTGGGATCCAGAATGATCTGATGAAAAACCTTCCAAATATACTATTTATTTCCTCTTTTAGATAGAACATGTGAAAAGGACTAAAACTCAGGTGTTAAAAGTCTAGTCCCACTGGAACAGTGGAGGTGGCACCCTTGGAGATAATTAAAGCCAGGAAAATGAGACCTTCATAAAAAGGATTCAGTCCCTTGGAGGAGAGACCAAACTTGCTTTCTCTTGCTGGACTCTTACCACAGAATGAGAATACAGGGGTCAGGCAAACGAGTATGATACTACAGCACTTAGGACTTTCTCTGTGAACATTTTCACACAGCTGAAGAAAAGGCACAGAGAATAAAAAAGCAGCTATTGTAAACAAAATGTAATTTTAAACATGAGAGTGAGTTTGGGCTTTCAGGAAAATGTATGCTATATCCACATGAAATCAGAGATGGGCAGATGGGATATTTCAGGGGGCACACAGGCATATTTATTTTATCATTTCATTTTTCATTATTATTTATTATTTTGAGGTATGGGGGTTGAATACAAGAGTTTTAATATTGAGCTACATTCCTTATTGTCGTTGTTGTTGTTGTTGCTGTTGTTGTTGCTGTTGTTGTTGTTGTTGTCGTTGTTGTTGTTGTTGTTCTTCTTCTTCTTCTTCTTCTTCTTCTTCTTCTTCTTCTTCTTCTTCTTCTTCTTCTTCCTCCTCCTCCTCCTCCTCCTCCTCCTCCTCCTCCTCCTCCTCTTTCCTCCTCTTCCTCCTCCTCTTTCCTCCTCTTCCTCCTCCTCTTTCCTCCTCTTCCTCCTCCTCTTTCCTCCTCTTCCTCCTCTTTCCTCCTCCTCCTCCTCCTCCTCCTCCTCCTCTTTCCTCCTCTTCCTCCTCTTTCCTCCTCCTCCTCCTCCTCCTCCTCCTCCTCCTCCTCCTCCTCCTTTGCTACAGCATCTCATGCAGATCTTGAGAAAGTTGGATCAGAGGATCCGCAATAGCATAGATCCCCCATGAAGTATGTCTAGCATTCCTTTCTTCAAAAAAAACTATTTTAGGATTATTTGGATTAATATGTATAACTGGAATTTTATGTATAAGCATTATAAACTAAAACTAATGGGCAGCGGCTTGTGAGAGACTCAGACAACAAAGATGTTTTACCAAGAATAAAGTTTAGGCCAAACATTAAGTTCAAACTGACCCTAGTTTGGGCCAATGTATAAAATTAAGTTTAAGTCAGCCTTGTGAAGTGAGACAAAGCATACTAGGATTATTTAAATGTCTGGCACCCTTGCCCTAAACTCTATATAAAAATAAAACTTTTCCCATCCTTGAAGATCTTGCTTGCATGGCTACGCCCTTGCTTTTCTGCCAAAAAATAAAATATAAAAGTTGTAACAAATCCTGAATAAAATGGAGAAGATTGAATCTGATTTCGTGTGGCAATTCTTCTCTCATTGACCTCGGCTTCCCCTCACCAACACAGGAACCTCGACTCTTGCTAGGGCTGGACCCCGGCACTCCTTTTTCTTCTTCTCCTTTTATAAGTCTGGATAGTCTCACTAACTTGCTAAACCTTCCCTCAAACTTCTGATGCTTCTGACTCCGCCTGCAAAACAAATTGCAACGACCATGTTGTAGACCCTGCATCATTAGCAAGGAAACAGCTCTTTTGGCTTGTATTCACCCTTAATTTATTTTTTCTAAGTTTTTTTTCAGAAATGTATAATTAGCTATGTATAATGTTGCATCACATTACTACATATACAAAATTTTAACTAAGATTTTTAAAAATAGACATTTTAGGGAGCAACAGATTTCAAATTCTACTTTTCTTAAGCTTTATTTTGAAAGATTGAATATATAATGAAAAGCAAATTTAAGTAGTATTTAAACTCAGTTTGAATACAATACCTTGGCCCATTTTATTTATAATTATGTATATGCATATATGTATATATTCACATATATATGTCTATGTATATGTACATATATACATATGTGTGTATGTCTGTGCATGTGCAGATGTGTGTGCTGGTGTGTAACAGTGGTAGGGGTTAAACTCAGGACTTACACATGGTAAACAGGTGTTCTACCACTGAGCTATATTCTACAGACTATTCACTGCAAAATTTTGATTCCACACACTCAGATGGTATAGTTCATAAAAACACCATTTTATAAGACTGAACCACATTTGGGGATGAATTAAATTTTGATCTCTTTTAAAAACATTTAAAGAAATCTTGAATTTGTATACTCTGAATTTGAACATAAGATAGTCTAAAACAATCAAGGGACACTACAGCTTTAAAATCAGATAAACACAAACAATAAAACCAAAACAATACACACATGGATGAGTTTTAACATTAACTCCCAATAGAAGTGGAAGATAAAAAAATAATAATATTTTAGAGACCAGGCTAAACCAAAAATAAGGAAAAATTAAAGTATTAACACTTCTAATTTTCCAAATGGATAAGTCAGGAAAGAAAAAGAATAATTTTAGTGAATTACAGAAAAATAAATGTTGACTGGGTAATAAAATAAGTCTAGAGTAAAAGGAAATGGGTGGTTCAAGGATCTCCAGGGAGCTTAGATAAAGTTAATTAAATGACACACCATCAAACAAGCCGTGAAGTTGGGAAAAAGTTTTTTCTACCCTTTAGTGATTGAAAAATAATATATACTGGTGGTTATGCAGTAATTTAGACAGAAGTGGAAAGAGATAACCTGCTAAATCACATAAAATACTATTCACAGTGCTGGATGACTTTCAAGATGACATACTTAATGGGGGAGGAAGTGGGAACATGGCATATCCCCTCAGGAGCATGACTGAGAAATTTATTAGGCTAGAACTCCAAGAAAAGTTATAGCCAAGATAAGACAAGTAAATGGGAATAGGCAGGACAAACATAAATACACTCCAAGAGCCATGACTTTGCTTTTATTTTGATAGAGTAGATTCTACATGCATATGGATTTTATTTGGACAAATGAGGATAGTGAAAAATAATAGGTTGTTTCTAAAGGGCCACTTAGTAATTTTGAATAGTAGATTATAAATAATCTATTATTATATTAGATAATAATTTTAAAAAAATGTTTTGAGGTATTGGGGATTAAACCCAGGGGCATTCTACCTCTGGGATACATCCCAGCCTCACTTTTCATTCTTATTTATTTATTTATTTATTTATTTATTTTGGTGGTACTGAGATGGAATCCAGGGGCTTTCTACCTCTTGGTTATACTCCCAGGCCTATTTTATATTTTATTTGGAAACAAGGTCTCACTAAGTTGCTGAGAGCCTCACTAAGTAGCTGAGGCTGGTTTTGAACCTGTGCGATCCTCCTGTCTCAGCCTCCCAAGCATGGGGATTACAAGTGTGTGCCACCACGCCCGGCTTTATTCTTATTTTGGAATGGGGTCTCACTAAATTGTACAGGGCCTCATTAGGTAGCTGAGGGTAGCCATAAACCTGTGATCCTCCTGTCTCAGCCTCCCAAGTACTGGGATTACAAGTGTGAGCCAACATACCCAGCATAATAAGTAATTTTTTCAGAATAGAAATTATTGATTTTTTATATCTTTCTGCAATCCTTTGTTGCATGGATAAGTCCATTGTTATCATATGAACTAAAGAATGACCTCGGTACTACAAACTCATGGAATTTAATTCTGTCAAAAACTTGAGTGAGACTAAAGCAAATTTCCACCCAAAGCTTTCAATTAAGAGACCAGTTTAGCCAATATTTTTAATCTTGCCTTGAGGGAGGTCTGACCTAAAGAACAGTGAAGTGGACACTGTTATACCCATAATAATGTGTTGTGGCACAATAAAAGATGAAAACAGGATGCAATGTAGTATTTATTTATTTATTTATTTATTTATTTATTTATTTATTTATTGGTGGTACTGGGGTTCCTGGAAGCCCTTCTACCACCAGGATACACCCCCACGGGCTACACTCCCAGACCTATTTTATACTTTTTTATGTGGAAACAGGGTCTCTTAAGCCAGCACGGCTGGCTTCAAACCTGCGCGATCCTCCTGTCTACGCCTCCCAAGTTCGGGGATTACAAGCTTATATCACCACGCCCGGCAGAATGTAGTTTTAATAAAATATTAAGCAATAGACTTTTATTTTTATTTTATGATTTAGTATGGGTGGTATAGATAATTTTGATGGTAGAATGCCTCAATATTTTTTTTATCTAGAATGACCCTAGATTTATTTTAGACATAAGAAAAAATTTAACTTGAGTCTATACATTAAATACTGTAGTGTAAGTTTTAAATTAGCACATTTGAGTTATGCTTAATTGCTTTTGCAATTATTGGTATCTTTATTGTGTGTGAAAAAAGTAGCACTTTCTCAAAGGAATCTCATTTCCGACTTTCTTCATTATTATAACATGTTTAACATACAAAGACGATGGAGTGTGATATAGCTCTCCAGAAGATTCAGATTACACCTACAGAATAGTGTTTTACAGTTTTTGTGGTTACCGCTCAGTTAAGTATATATTTCCCTGTGAAAATTAATTTCCATTGAATGTTAAAGCATTCTAGTCAGTTGACTATTGCTTTTCTTGAAGTATAAAGTGAATAAAGTGTTTTGTATAATAAAATAAGTAAAATACTGTGTAATATATTCTATATTTTGAAAACCTTATTAGCTAACATTATACATGCTAGATGAACCAATTTGTGTGTGTGTATGTGTGTGTGTGAACAGCATATATTGCTATTGAAGGATTAAAATCTAATCAGATCAAAGCAGCTGCCACTGCCAGAGATGCTGTTCAAGGGAGACAAAGAAAGAGAAAGGAAGAGTTTTGACTTTTCTCCTGCATGATAATTTGGAAGGCTCTGGCTGAGTCCAGCTGGATGCTAGTTGACAGTACAACCTGGAAACTACAGCCAGCAGAAATTAGTCAGCTTGTGATATGGAACAGAGCAGGCCCAGGCAAGAAATGGATGTAAGAATAAACAGGCCAGACTGGGAACAATGATAAATCAGCTCTTAGCCTATTGCTTTTAGAAAATCAAATAATTCATATTTTCCACAAAATATTGCCTATAAAATACAATAGTAGATGTGCAATTTCATTGATATATACAAAACTCTATTTTTGCAACTTGTTTAAATGCTATAATTACTTAAAATACCTATAAAATTATACATTTCCGTAAAATTTTAGATATCTGTTTAAATATCATATAATATCCTATTTAATGGGTGTGAAATTTGAAACCAGAAGAATTGAAAGGACTTACCAGACACTTGTTTTTTCTTCAATCAAGTATCGTATCTAATATTCTGCATACTCTGTCAAAAATTGAGAAAATCATTGTTTATTTTATATAAAATAATACACACATTTTACACATAAGATTATAGCAATGACTATAGCTAATTTAAATACAATTGCAGCTTCAGAAAATCACAGATTGATCTAAAATCTACATATTTTGTTTTACATAATCAGCAAAATGTATAGACAGTAAGTCACACATTCTAACATGTTTCATTGATAAACTTGATAATCTATTCATCTGAAAAACACTAACAATAAATTAATTTTCATAAATGTCTTTTGACAGGAAGTAAAAAATAATTGAATTTGTAATATTTAGGACACTTGATTTGCATCAAAAGAAAACTTAGGTCATTAAAACAGAAAAAAATGATTTAGAGAAAGGATACTGCCTGACTTCTAACTTAAACATTTTTAAAGAAACCTCTGGAACTACTTGGGAAATAAAAGAATCACAAAAAGGAGGTTATCAAACCAGATCACAGTCAAATTGTGCTGCACTCTTAGCATGGCAAGAACACAGCTGACTCTGTAGCTGCAGCTGAGCCCAGTGGACTTGCACTGAGACGCTTGGCTCTGAGTGTCCTTTCTGCCAGCTTCCAGTGCTCTGAAAATTTGCATCACTTGATCATGACTCAGAGTAGCAGCTGGTGCCTCTGACTGGCTATTCCTAGCTTAGCAACCACTGGGGATGAGGACCCATTCTCTAAGCTACCACTGGCAGGAAAATTTTGAATTGACCAGGCTGGAAAGCTCAAAAGTAGATTTCTGATATTTTCTTTGCAGAAAGGCCACTTGATGCAAATTTGACAATTAGATTCACTCTCATGAGACTTAAATACAGAGTCCAGTTACTTAAGGACATGAAATATGCTCTGCTGGCACAGACGGTGTGGTGATATGGTTTGGGGGATCAGAATGTGACTGAGCAGCATTCTGACAATGTGATAGGCAGACGATCACTACTCAACTTTGATGTGATTTTGAGAATCACCTCTAGCAGTTCAGCCTAGAGCCTCATTATATTCCAATAATGATGTGTTGGGCCATATATGACTCGGCAACAAATTTTCTCATGCTTATATCTGGTGCATACGATTTTGTTTCCTAGACACCAAAATGTCAACTAATTCAACAATTGGAATCTGCAGTGATTCTTTGTTAAAAACATCAGAAAAATAAGAATTTACTATAGATTATTTCTTCTTGCTTCTTTGAAGAGTGTGAGAATGCAGTAAGTAGAGTGAGCTACCCTGAAGATGTAGGACATTCAGTAATAAAGGAGATAAATCAACTCCTGTGGCTTCCTACATGGAGTATATTGGAGATGAGCTTTGGTGGTTCAAGTAACTGCCATACTAAAGCATTCTGTCTGGGTAGTGAGGAGTTTAAGAGCTAAGGAGTGTTTGCTTACTTACATAGCAGAAATTTTAGGCTCAAAATTATTTGCTCAATTGAGTCAGAAAACTATCAACTTTCTAATAATCTCCTATTCTCTTATCCTTATTACTACAGGGCTCACATACAGGAAATTTAGGTACAACAAAAGTTCATGCTAAAAGTGAAAATACGGTTTGGGTTGGTTTAGTACTGAGTTCACTTGTGAAGAACTAAGTTACCAATATACCTTTGCTATTGTTTATGTATTTTCATCCCCTCCAAAACTCTTTTTGAAACTTAATTCACAACTTGACAGTGTTAGGAGGTAGAGTCTAATGGGATGGATTCAGCTGGTATAGGCTTCACCCTCATGAATGAATGTGGTTATAACAAGGGCTTGTAAGTTTGCTCTATTCTGTTTTTCTGCCTTGAGAGGCCCTCTCCAGACACGGAGCCTGCCAGGACCTTGATCTTAAACTTCCCGGTTTCTTGAACTGTGTAAAGTGTATTTCTGTTCCTAATAAATTACCCAGTCATAGGTGTTTAATCACAGAAGCAGAAAATGGGCAATAGCACCATTTTATAGCATGGTTCCCTATTATAGTTGGCCACATGAGAAATTTTTAAGCAATTTGTAAAGCAAAGGTGAGTAACAGTAGCCATGACTCTCAGAGGATGGAGAAATACTAGCAGATTCCATCTTGTCTTTATTATTTTGTTAGTCAAGGTTTCAGTGATAAAAATATCTGACAAAAACAACTTAGAGGAAAAAAAATATTTACTTTGGCTCACAATTTTAGAGATTTAGTCCATGGTCTAAAGGCTTTGAGACAATAACATCGTGGTGATAGGGTATGGTAGAGGAAAGATGCTCAACCTATGGCAGCTGGGAAGCAGAGGAGGAAATGGAAAGGCTAGATTAATAAGTGGATTAATCCCCATCATGAGCTCAGAGCCCCCATGATGCAATCATTGCTGAAAAGTCCCCCTCCCACCCTGAATCTTCTTGCATTGGGGACCATGTTTTCACTACATGAGCTTTGGTGGTAGGCACTCCAGACACAAACCATACCAATTATCTACTTATTCACAAATGTAGAAAATCTAGTAGACTGTATTTTCTACTTACTATCCGGCACTTCATATTCAATTATGCAAAATTATTATTGTGGTGACTGTTGCCGAAAAGTGATTCCACGGACAAGCCCATGAGTTCTTTAGAATTCCTCCCTGAGATACCTGGGCAACAGGAGAATTGGTGTTTTTGTTTGTTTGTTTGTTTGTTTGTTTATTTTGGATAGCTTTTTCCACAGAAGTATAAGATTTCATTCCTATAAAAATTTTTCATTCTATAGTAGTGTGATTTTTGCTTTCATAACTAAAATGTCATTAACATTTCTTGTATGACAATATTAGCTTTCCTAGGCCTCATCTGGACAAATCCTCATTATTAGTTAATATTCCACTATCATTTTATGGGGCTATGTAGAGTAAATTTCAGAGAAAAATTTTTGAGCTTTCAGAGCTACAAATAGCACATTTATATTAGCAAAACTCCTGAGAATTGGTGTAAAAATTCATTTTGTGAGTGATACATAAAAGAGTGAGGCATTTAACTTAAAAGTATTGGGTTTATCAATATGGGTTTTCTTATAAATGCATTTCAGAGTACCATGTTAGCTTGATTAATGGGAAATTGTTAAATTGTTTACTTGGCTGGTTGATTAAATCATAAACTAGATTTTGCTGTACAGAACTTAGAGAGAGAGAAGAAATATTCATTAATCCACTCATTAATTATGTCCACCAAAGGAGAGGTGATCGAAAATTTTTCTTAACAACAGCATTGATAAATAATTTGAACAGTGTTGCTATCTTTGAAAAGTATATTAGTAACTTTTACAGCTAAGGCGAGCTTAAGAATACATGTCAAGTATATATAATGTGGTACTTTTAATGGCTGCTGGAACAGAAAATATATTAATAAGAACTAAGCATATCTGATCAAATCTACACTTATGTTAATAATAGTGTATGGATATTAGTTAATTAATTTTGAAAAATATAAAATAGTAATGTAAGATCATTGTAGTAGGGAAAACTGAGTATGGGAGTCAATATGAAGGCCATATTCTCATCCCAGTTTTCCTATAAATTTAAAACTAATCCCCAATAAAAACCTTATTTAAAACAGTGCTCTAAGCCGGGCATGGTGGCACACACTTGTAATCCCAGAATTTGGGAGGCTGAGACAGGGGGATCACAGTTTGTGGACAGCCTCAGTTACTTAGTGAGGCCCTTTGCAACTCAGTAAGACCCTGTTTCAAAATAAAGAATAAAAAAAAAAAAGGCTTGGGATATCATTCACAAGTTGAATGGCCCTGGGTTCCATCCCCAGTACTACAAAATTAATACTCCAGTTTCTTTTTTTTCTGAAGTTCTGAGGTAAATGTGAAGGATGTTGCTAATGAAAAGGACTCCTTAATTTTAGTTACAGTGTTGGGATTTAGGCCAGGAGAGTTGCAGTGCTTAATGGGCATTGTCATGGCCAGCAAGGCTAAAGGCTTTAACATACATGTTGCTTTGAATGTGACTATTTATGCTGTCTACAGATTTGTGGGAGATCCTTCAAGGTCTACAAAACACAAACAAAAACTTTAATTCTAACAGTTATTTTTCTTTAGTTAGTTTCGGTATCTCATCAACATTCCCATACTTGAATCAATTAATAAAGCCTGAAGTCTCTGAATGAAGCCCTTTGCTATTCTTGCAGAACTACTCTAAAATACCACTAAACGAACCCAAAGGTTTATAGAACTTTTTATCTACGTTATATTTCCATATTAACAGGTAATTTTCAAGTCCATTAATTGTTGGGAGTTGAGTTTAGAATAATATAATCCTTTAGTCATGGAGCACAGATTTTAAAATTCAGATGGTAAGTCGAGTTTGGGCTGAGTCTATCCAGTTAACTACTGATGCCATGAACCCATTATGTGTTGGTAGCAGAGATGCAGGAGTTGCATGAAGTCAAACTCAGTGAACTTTTCTTGCCATGGTTACACCCCATTGGATTATCCCTACTGAGTGTTTAGTCTTACACTAACAGAAGCCAGGGCAAATTCTAAAAGGATAGAAGAATTGGAGTCAGGGAAAGAAGTAGTAAACTGACAGTGGACTTTCTTTTTAATGGTTTTGAACGTTGTTTTCTCTAATGTTCTTAGAGAAAGTAATAATTTAGTCACATTAAAATAGATGTTACTTCTGGAAATAGGTTTGCCTTCCCACTTACCATGCTTTCTTTGGAATGCTATCTTCGGAACTATTTAAAACTTCATTTCAAATTATGCAATTTCTTAAAGATCACTTCTGACCAGGAACTCATTTCATAACAAAAGTTTTGCCCTATTATTGAGAAAGTGGTGGTGACATAAAAAGATGTAATTACGTTCTGAAGATTCAGTTGTAATATCAGTTAAGAAACAACACTTTGTGAACTTGGGTTGCTTTCTTACAGCATGAGATTCTGATTCAATGAATAGGATAGGATATTCTTTTTTCTCTAGTCAGATGAATTAGTAGGTAAAAGTCCTGGAAATGCCTCTGGCCATTAAAGATACTTTTTCATTTCTCAACACCTGTATTTGTATCAAAAGAACATGAAAAGAGTTACACTGACCAGAGATTCAAGATTGGCAAAGAGGAAGACCATTATGTTAAGTGAGATTAGCCAGTTACAGAAAATTAAGGGTTCTATGTTTTCTCTAATATGCAGGAGCTAGGGAGTAATTTACATACTAGAGGGACTTCAGATAATAAAGAAGGAACTCCAGTGGAGCTAAGGAGGTGGTCTAGGGGAAGAGGAGAGGTGAGAGGGAGGATCAATGAAGGAATTATATATATTTATTTACCTGATATATGCAATATATATATATATATATATATATATATATATATGTGTGTGTGTGTGTGTGTGTGTGTGTGTGTGTGTGTATATATATATATAATGTTAAGATAAAACACTTGACAAAATCTAACATTAATTTCTAATAGATTCTAACAAATAGCATGAATAACCCTCAATCTGACAGAATATTTACAAATTCTTTTGTTTATCATAAAAACTAAAATGAGGCAAGGATGCTAGTTATCCATACTTCTTTTTGTTGTTGTAATACAGACCTACTAGATATAATGAAAAATAAGTAAATAAAAGAAAAGCTTAAAAGCCATCCAGATTTCTTTTTTTTTTGTGTGTGTGTGTGGGGGGGGTCTGGGGATGGAACCCAGGGGCATTGACCTCTGAGCTATACCCCCTGCCCTATTTTTTATTCTCTATTTTGAAACCGGACCTCACTGAGTTGCAGAGGGCCTCACTAAGTAGCTGAGGTTGTGTAGAACCGCGATCCTCCGGACTCAGCCTCCCGAATGCTGGGATTACAAGGGTGCGCCACCACACCAGCACCATCCAGATTCTTATTGACTTTGTGTTTGTTCTCAGATGACCTGATAATTCATAAAGGATATTCTGTGAAATCTGTTTTTAAAAATTAAAATAAGTGAATGTATCAAGTTCTCACACTACAAAATTAATAGATGAAAATCAACTGTGTGTGCAAATGAAATAATCTATATTGAAATTTATTTTAAAAACTACCAGTATTATAGCGGGACGTGGTGGTGCATGCTTGTAATCCCAGCGCTAGGGAGGAGGAGACACGAGATTTGTGCAGGTTAGAAGCCAGCCGCGCTGGCTTAAGAGATCCTGTTTCCAAATAAAAATATAAAATAGGTCTGGGAGTGTAACCTGGAGGGAGAAGGGTACACAAAATGTACCACAAAAAAAAAAAAAAAAAAACTACCAGTATTATAGCAAAACACTATCTTTGTTCTACTAGAATCTTGACATTAAACTAAGCTAGGCATGATGGCACATTTAGTAACTCCCATATACTAAATAATATAGCAATTTTTAAAATTTAAAATGATAGACGATAGATTTTTCTGTTGTCAAAGACAAAAATAGAAAAGAAGAAAGTGTTGAATAAATTCTGTGGTAAAGAAATAGTCACATTTGTACAAGCTAGTATTGATTTTAATATTCACACAAATGGATGATTACAGAAATAAATATGATGTTTAGTTATACCTGGATTAGTATACATACATATATATACATATATGTATATATATGCATATATTCACCGACATATACATTTTTCCAGCTGTAACTTCTGAGACCTAGAGACAAGACAGCATTTTATCAGAATTAAACATATTGACCTGTGAATCTTAGTTTTAAATACAATTTCTCCAAAGTTGGAATTGGAGCTCCTTGGAGTAATGGCTGATTTCAGGGCCAGTTTATGAAAGATATAAAATGAGCATGACACAGAAATAAAGACATGCCACAAATATTCAGGATCCACCCTTAAAGATCTTGAAATGGCCTCACCTGTAACAAGATCAGTGGCAATATTGTTGGAATGTAATGCAAAGAATTACAGGGGTGACTGTGTGAGTCTATATTGATATCAGTAAGTGATGATGAAATAATGGAATAAATGACATGTAATCCAGTACTTGGGAGGCTGAGACAGGAAAATTTCAGGTTTGAGATCAATCTCAGCAACTTAGTGAGACTCTCAGAAACCTAACAAAGCCATGTTCCAAAAAATAAAAATCAAAACAAGAAAGAGAAAAGGGCTTGGGGGTAGCTCATAAGTAGAATGCCCCTGTGTTCCATGCCCGGGACCACCCCCCAAAAAAGTCTATCATGACAACTGAAGTATGTATTAAAGACTATGATAAAAATAAAGGATAACAAATTAAATAGATGCAAGTAAAAAGTTTTCCCTAACCACTCAAGTAATTAACAATTTTACCAGCCATCTCATTTGATTAATAGCATAATTATTTGCTTACTAAAATGTAAATTATGAGTTTCTTCAGAATTTAAAATATTAGTAAATTCATTAACTCATTTCAAACTTATAGCCCAGGCAATTAAGAGACTATGAGGAATATGAGAAAGATGTATTAAATTCCGTATTTCATAGAAGACAGGTAATGTACTCCCATTTTATACTGGAGGAAATGTAGGTTTGGAGATTTTGTATAATTAGCCTTAGGTCACACGAATATTTTGTGAAAGATAAACAATTTTGTGACTGTCATCAATTTATGATTGTCATTTTTAAAAAACAACACTTCCAGGGTACTGCACACATTCACTTTTATTGGATTTCTGTTAAAACCATTTTCCTCCTAAGAGAAAATAAACTGTACCATTTTCCTCCTAAGAGAAAATAAAAGTATATATTGAGGTTCAAAACAAAAACAAAAACAAAATTCTATATCACAAGAGTGCCTCTGCAATTTTCCAAGCAAGGGTTAAAATTTTGTGTTCAAGAAATGAGAAATTTCCATTTCTGCATATTCACTCAGGGGTAAAGGACAGTATCCGTTCACAACCCTGCTGCCATTAGGTGACGTGAGTATTTGCTACCTGCTGGTTTTTAGATTACAGACATTCAACAACACTGTGTCCTTAAGAGAGCATTGCACTGTCCCTGTTTTTACAGACCAGAATATAAAATATTTATTTTTTTATTGTAGCAATTTCAGCATTTATTCTGATATGTTTTATTAATTCAAACGTTGGAAGTAACTACATGCATTTATTAAGTTCTATATTGTTTGTAACAATATTTCCATTTTTAGTGAGTTGAAAATACTTAAATCCCAACATAAAAATGTTTTATTTACTGTGAAGGATTTGCATAAATTTATGTTTGTTTTCTGTGGAAAAGCTGGTCATCATTTTACTCACATAAATTAGAGTTCTTCTAAAATATCTGACACCAAAATCTTTAATGACCTTAATGAAATCATATTAGAATAAAATTTAAAAGGTTTAGAACATTGTATTTTATAATAGATGATAATTTAAAATCCCTACTATCATGCCGGGTTTAGTGGCGCACGCTTGTAATCCTCGGGTTTGGGAGGCGGAGACAGGAGGAGCGTGCAGGTTCGAAGCCAGCTGCACTGGCTTAAGAGACCCTGTTTCCATATAAAAATGTATAAAATAGGTCTGGGAGTGTAACCTGGAGGTAGAAGGGTTTCCAGGAACCCCAGTACCACCCCCCAAAAAATTCATACTATCAAGTCATCAAATATTTATAAAAATCATGATTATTAGAATAAGAAAATCTATTCTTCAGATTATTTTTGCAGCCATATATATAGACTGATTCTATGTTGCTAACAGTGTGAGACTTCAGGTTACTTTGAGTCCCCCAGAGATTTAACGAAGAAATTGTTCCCAATTAATTATGTTTCCCTACTATTTTCAAGATATTTAATACTAGACTGAAGCACATTCATTTTTCTGAATTATAAGAAAATGAGGAAAAAATATGTATTCATGTTGTTATGGCAAAGAGATAGAAACGATGTTCAGAAGAGTGTGTATTTTTGCTGCTCTACATAATTTTAAGTGGTTTATGAGTTTCCTGTTCAAACTTTTTTTGTCTTACCTCAGGCCAAACAAAGCCTTTTTATTTTTAGTTAATGTTTTATAACATTGTTTTGGAAACCACTACCTATAAATTATTCATAACAAATTCCCATTACTCAGTCTCTCTGTAAAGCTATCTATAACATGTTATGAATACAATGGTTGTTCAAAAACATTTTAAGAGCAGATATTTTTATATAGAGAAAGTGAGGAGTGGAATCCATTAGATACTTTTTGGAGAAGTTTTACAGTGGCAACATTAGCCAAAACATCAGTAATCAAAATGATGTTATATACATATATTTTTTTGTTTTACATCTTCTATTATTAGGATATTATAATAGAAATTACACTGATGTACTATATTGATTAAGTTTTTAAAATATTTTTCTGTATTTAACAAAGTTTATATACAATTCAAAAAGACATATTTAAAAACTTGGCAGAAAGGGCATCTATGACCTTTTCTCTTCAGATGACAAAAACGGACAAAAGTTTTACTTAGACCTTCAAAAATATATATTCAGTTTAAAAATATCTGTAACTGGAATCCAAGCGGCAAGGCAATTTCTACATTATACTCAAGATAGTTCTCTTGATTACATTAAAAATATCTCTTGGCTGTGTGTGGAGGCAGGTACACACCAATTATACAAGACTTGGAAGGCTGAGACAGGAGAATCACAGATTCAAGACAAATCTCAGCAACACAGTGAGGCTCTTAGCAACTTAGCGAGATCCTATTTTATTATTTTAAAAATTAGGGCTGGAGATGTATCTCGGAAGTAGAACATCCCTGAGTTCAATCTCTGATCCCACAAATATTTTTTAGCTGTTCATATTCTTAATTTTTTGTGAGAAAATTTTGATTTTTTCTAACTTAAATATATATCATTTATTTTTAAGTCTCCTTTACCTTTTATATATTAAAAATTCATTTCCTCAAGCTGTTTGTGGTTGTCTTTCCAAGATATATAGATACAATCATTATTTTTTCTTCCAATGTCTAAAACAATAATACTTTTTAATATTTGTTACCTATCATAAAATAAATTCATAAATTTGGGTTTCCTTTGGCAGTAGTATGCACCATACTACCTCTCCTTCTAGACATCTTTAGAAATGAATTTATTGATTGCAGCATGCAGTTCACTGTAGATCTACCACTATCTCAGTGATTGCTTTTTATTTTTAAATAATTAATTAATTTTTTATTCTTTTTTTTTTTTTTGCTGTACTGGGAATGGAATCCAGTGACATTCTACCTTCAAGCTACCCCCCAGCCCCATTTTTTTTTCTTTGTTTTGAAATAGACCTCACTAAGTTGCAAAGGGCCTCACTAAGTAGTAGCTGAGGCTGTCCATAAACCATGATCCTCCTGTCTTAGTCTTTCAAATGCTAGGATTACATGTGTTCACCACCATGCCCAGGTAGTATTATTTTTCATTCTAAAATCTTGAATCAAAGACTACTCTAGATATTTTTTCCCCTCAAACTACCTTAGCTACAAACTCCAGCCACTTTTGGCTGATGACAATAAACTTGGAATTCCTCAAAAATTCAATTCCAAACACTCGTGTAACACCAAAAAAAAAACCTATAATAATAATAAAAGGGGGAGAAGGGAGTGTAACTCAGAGGTAGAATGCCTCTGGCTTCAATTCCAGGTACCGCAACACACACACACACACACACACACACACACACACACACACACACATTAATTAATTATTCATTTAACATAATAATCAGATATGTCTTTTATATATTCAGTTTCAGATGGCAATGTAACAACACATGTTAATAGGTGATGACTATTATTAGAGTTATTAGAGTTTCTTTGTATATCACTCTATCAAGGGTAGTCTATTTCATATATTTTTCTATGAATTTTATTTAAAATTTTGTTGATATATATATTCTTTATGTCTCTTGATTCAAATTAATTATGACTTCTGGTCAATTTCAGT
The DNA here is from genome assembly GCF_963383645.1 of Muscardinus avellanarius. Classification (NCBI taxonomy): domain Eukaryota; kingdom Metazoa; phylum Chordata; class Mammalia; order Rodentia; family Gliridae; genus Muscardinus; species Muscardinus avellanarius. Next base: position 55,395,212 of record NC_137789.1, on the reverse strand, counting down.
GAGTCATAAAAATCATAACTAAGTGAACATATTACTGTAAAAAAATGAATAACAAACTTTAAACTAGAATTTTCATATCATTTATAATTTTACTGTAATTACTTTTGGGGAAATTATTGAAATTGAAAGATTCTTATTTTTTAATCATGGACAAAATGAAAAATTATGTCTTAACTTTTAGAAATATAATAATGTATGATTTCTGTACTACTTAAAAAATGGGTAAAGAAACTAGAATGATGCTAGACAATGATTAAATCACACATTATATGTGACTGTAATTGCCATTTGAATTCAGTTTAAAAGAATTCATTATCTGGGCATAGTAACCCAAGCCTATAATCACAGACTCAACAATTTAGTGAGTCCTACCAGAACTTAGTGAGACGCTATTTCAGAATGAAAAACAAAATAGGGCTGGGGGTTGTAACTCAGAGGTAGAATGCCCCTTGGTTCAATCTCAAGTACCACAAAAAAAGAAGAAAATTAATTAGTTAGTAATATTAAATTGGTTGTCTTTTTGGAAAATAGTCAAGTGTATCTAAAATAAACTTCAGATGCATTAAAGATACAATTTTAAAATTTAGAATAAATTATCAGAAAGTATTCTGAAATCTATACAGCAGTAGACTAGAAATTCTAAATTATTTAAATATGGAGTCACAAAAATGTAATAAAAATAAAAAGATTGAATTTTCTATTACTCATATCTTTAGAATAGAGAAACTCAAATTATAGTTTCTAAAATGAAAAAAAAATAATTGTTACTATCCACGATTTTGGTTTTTCTGGTGGTTCTAGTTGACTTAGTCAGGCTTGGTTAATTTTGACCAATACTGCTTATTTGGCTCTGGTCAAATACTGGATGGCCTGGGGGCTGGCTCATTCTCAGTGGCTCATTCACCTGTCAGGAGATATGCTGGGTACTGGCTGAAGTAACACAGGTTCCTAGGCCACTTGTGTTTCCTCATCCAATAGGGTAGTTTCGTCTTGTAAAAATGGTGCTGATAGGTTGCTAGAAAAATAAGAAGCAGTGTAAAAACTATTGAGGTTTAGATTCAAAACTGTGACATTATCTTTTCTAATGAAATCTATTCCCCAAATAAGTTACCAAGTGAACCCAGATACAAAATGTGGAGAAATATATTCAATCTTACTGGAAAACTACAAGCCAGATGGCATGGGGTAAGGAGATAAAAAAAGGTGAAGAATAAGGGCATTTTGCAAGCAATTCACAATAGTAATATCTGTAATTTATATACAATATGAAATTTTAATATCCATAATATACACAGATTTTCTAAAGCAGAAAAAGAAAGATGTTTTATTTACAAGAATACTAACACGCAATTCACAGAAAAAGAAATATAGACAAGCAATAAGCTAAAAGTTTTCAACCTTATTAGAAGTTGCTGACCGGTCATGGTGACACATGCTGCTAATCCCAGCATTTGTGAGGCTGAGACAGGAGGATCGCGCAGAATCGCAGCCAGCTTCAGCTACTTAGTGAGTCTCTCAGCAACTTAGACCCTGTTTCCAAATAAAATACATAATATATCTGGGAGTATATCCTGGAGTTAGAAAAGCCCCTGGGTTCCACCCCAAATACCACACACACACACACACACACACACACACACACACACAAACACACACACACACACAAATAGGGCTTGAGGTGTAGCTCGGAAGTAGAATGCCTGTGGGTTCTATGCACAGCACCACACCAAAATAAATAAATAAATAAATAAATAAATAAATAAATAAATAGTTGTTAAAATACAAATTACAGAAATTATATGCCAAATTTTCAAATAGACTAATAAATTCACCAACGAACATAAGGAAGGAAATGAAGAACTGATAGACATTGTATTAACGGTAATGTAAAGAAATAAAAAAACTTTAGAAAAAATTTCTGTACTTAAATTTAAAATGAGTATTTTGAGATAAGAATTCTATAACTATTGTTTAGAAAACAATAATCTAATTACTATACATTTACAAAATGTTGTTTTATCAGTTTATATCGCAAAATAAATACATTAAATTGAAGCAATTACCAAGTGATGATGTAAATAATGATACTGCAAAAAATGGAATTTTTTGTTTTGTAAATTTATTTACAAAATAATAATAAGGATTTGCATAGATTGAGATACAAATGAGATTTTAAATTGTATCAAAATGAGGGAGAAATGAGAGTGTTTTCAACAAATAAGAATAAGCTATTTCTCAACTGAAGGAAGGGAATAAGCATATACTTTACCTCATGCTATATATAAAAATTAATTGTAGGTAAACTGTATTTCTAAGTGTGAAAAACTAAAATTTCAATTTCAGAAATAATACAAAAATAGTATAAAGTCAGAAATTGTGATTCCTCCTGCATGTACTTTCTTACCCTGTACAAGAGTCAATTCAAGGTGGATCAAAGACTTGGAAATTAGACTGGAGACTTTGAGGCTCCTTGAATACGGCACAGGTCCAACACTGTAACACATAGGCACAGGTAAAAACTTTCTCAACAAGACCCCAAAGGCACAAGAAACTAAAAGGCAGATCAATAAGTGGGATTGCATTAAACTGAAGAGTTTCTGTACAGCAAAGGAAACTATCAAAAACCTCAATTGAAGCCGGGCTTGCTGGTGCACGCTTGTAATTCCAGCATTTGGGTGGCTGAAACCAGAGGATCGCACTTCACAGACAGACTCAGCGACTTAGTGAGGCCTTCACTAAAAAATAAAAAATAGACGCCAGCAGGTGGCGTATGTTTGTAATCTCCACGCTTGGGAGGCGGAGACAGGATTATCGCGCAGGTTCGAAGCTAGCCTGTCTGGTTTAAGAGACCCTATTTCCAAATAAAAATATAAAAAATAGATCTGGAGGGTAGCCCAGAGACAGAAGGGTTTCTAGGAACCCCAGTAACACAAAAACAAAGAGAATACAAAATAGGGCAGGGGATGCAGCTTGGAGGTACAATGCCCCTGGGTTCCATCCCCTGATCTAGAATATACAGAGAACTCAAGAAACTCGGTACTATGAAAACAAATAACCCAGTCCAAAAAAAAAAAAAAAAATGGGCAGAGAACTACATAGACGCTTCATGAAAGAAGAAAGTCAAATAGCCAATAATACATGAAAAAATGCTCAACATTGTTAGCAATAAGAGAGATGTAAATGAAAACTGTCCTTAGATTTCACCTAATTCTAACTAGAATGGCAATCATTCAAAACACAAACAACAACAAATGCTGGTGAGGATGTGGAGAAGTGGGAACTCTACTACATTGTTGGTGAGATTGCAAATTAGTGCATCCACTTTGGAAAACTGTATGAAGGATCCTCAGAAGAATGGGAACGAACTTACCATATGATCCAGCAATACCACTCTTGGGTATCTACCCAAAAGAATGAAACCAAACTACCAAACTAATTCATGTTCATACCTGCACAATTCACCATTGCCAAACTATGGAACCAGCCAAGATGTCCATCAACAGATGAATGGATTACAAAACTATGGGATATGTACACAGTGGAATTCTACTCAGCCATAATTAAAAACACAATTACATCATTTACAGGGAAATGGATGGAACTGGAGAACATTATGCTAAATGAGACTAGTCAGTCACAAATAAAAAATCAGATGCTCTACCTAATATGTGAAAGCTAGGTAGAAAATGGGTCATAGAAGAAACTCTAGATGAAGAAGGAGAAACTATAGATGAGCAAATAAGATGACCTGAGGGGATGGGAGGGGGGAAGAAGGAAATTCTCTAATGTCCATGATGTACATTAACAATATATCAATCACTGAGCCAAACATTAGAAGGAGGGAGGGTGAAGGAATGGGGCAGGAATTGGATAAGGGCTATTTGGGTGATGTGTGCATTCCAATGTATGCCCCCACCATCTTGCACTTCATTAAGATGTATGACTACAATGCACCAGTAAAAAGTTCTTTTTTTAAAAAGAAATAATACAGAAAAATATCTTTGTACAAAAAATTTAAAAGAAATTTAAAAAATTGACTCTACAAAATATAATAGCAAAATCTAACATAATAATAGGAATACCAGTTCATCAACTAATGCTATCCATTGAAAGAGTATGTACTAAAAATTTAAAAAGATGTATAATAAGAAAATATGTACAACAAATAAAGAAAGTCTCATATATACAGAATATTTTAAAAACTCTACAATTCTATAATAAAACAAAAAATGAAACCCTTAAAAAGTTTGTGTAAAGGAAAGATTTTTCAGTAATTGTCATTATTTTTCTTTTAATTTTTATGGGATTGAATCCAGGGGTGTTCTACATCTGAGCTATACTCTCAGCCCCATTTTTATTCCTTATTTTGAAATAGGGTCCAACTAAGTTTCAGAGGGCCTCTCTATGTAGATGTGGTTAGCCTCAAACCTGTGATCCACCTATCTCAGCCTGCCAAGTACTGAGATTATAAGATCAGCATAGGCCACCACACCCATTTTTGTCATTATTTGTCTAATAATACAAATTGAATGATTCATTTTGATACCAGTATATACTTCCACTGTTCAATGTTGAAAAAAGACGTGGAAAATAAAGATGAAGGGATAAAATAAAGTAATGAAAAAAGAAGATGAAAAATAAAAAAAGAAAGTGAAAGACAGAAAAAAAAATGAAAGAAAAAATTAGAAAAAGAGGGAGGGAAGGCAGGGAAAGAAAATGGAAGGAAGAAAGTAGGGAAATTAGACATGACTAATTAGTGGTGACAAGAAGATGCATATACTGCGGAACAGACTCCACATTGTTTTTCTCATCTTGTAAAAATGAGATTTTCTATTAACACTAAAAGTATGTATAATTCCATGTCTTAGAAATTCCATTTCTTGTTGTACATCCCAAAATCTCACGTAAATGCAAATAGAAAAATATTTTAATGAGGTCCATGGAAATATTACAGTTATATCCACAAAATAAAAATGACATTTTCATAACCAGAAAAATGTTTAAAGAATACGTGGTGTCTTCTAAGCATAATATACAGCAATACAGTAATTTGGAAAAAATATAATAGAAAATAAAAATAAAAATTGAAAAACCAAACCCAAACAAGCAAAAATAAATAAATAAATAAATAAAACAAAAAGCCAGATGAAACATGACATATTTTGTCTTATTGCATTTTTAAAAGGTGATTTTAATCAATCCAAAATTGATTTCAAATGTAGGTGATAAAATTATAAAGCAAGAGAAAAAATCATTATAAAATTAAGGCAATTTTTTAGGGAGACTGGTAAAAGGAGAAATGTGAGGTAGCTTTCAGAGTAATCAGTAGTGTTCTATTGTTTAATTAGTGCTTACCCAGGTGTTTGCTTTGTGATAAAACATAAATCTGTCCCTTTTGCTCTACTCTTATGAATATAAATTATTATTCACATTATAAAGGCTATAAAATTTAGCTTGAGTTTTTATTCTCACAAGCTGTTCTATAGAAAAGGCAGGCATTAATCCTCTAGGATTAACTAAGTCACAGTCTGAAGCAAATAGTATTATTTTTACTAGATGACTGATCATTGCTTTCTGCTTCACACTTAAAAAATATCTGCTATTATAAATTTTCTCTACTCAAGTCCTGTAAGAGAAATGAGTTATCATACAGTGTCGAGGGCAGATGTGCTTAATATGTTATTTTATAAATAAAGACAATTTGAATTATAATCTCATTAAATTATGTGACTCAGGCTACAGCAGTACTGGGCAGTGGAGACAAAATTCATTGAATGAATGAATGAATGAATGAATGAATGAATGAATGAATAAATGAATGATAATAAAATTTCCAAAGTCTCTCACTAATATACAAGGTTTTTTATAATGGAGATATATTCAATTATATGATACTTCCTACATATTTTTGCTTTCTGTGCCTCTATTAAATACTGGTTGTAATTAACTTCTTCATGTGTTCTAGGGATTGCTTTAACTAGGTAGGATTGGGGAAGAAAAGTGTAGATTTTAAAGATTGAAAATATCTAGAAGAGTGATACCTGATTCAGTAAGAATAGCTTTGATGGTCAAGACAAAGAAAATCCTGGCTTCTTCAAGAGCTCACAAGAAAACATCAAGTCTCTAGAAGAAATTATCTTAGAACACAAATTTGTATGAATGCCTTGGATCTCATTGACTCAGTCATGAAAATTATCCACATGTTTATACATTTTCTCTCTCAGTAGGAAGTACTTTTTTTGTAATTCTAGAAGAAAATTTGACAATGTGAGTTCCAGTATGATTTGCAACATGATATGACATTGTAATTAAACAATAGATAATATTAAAAAACAGCCTTTTACATTTACTTGGATTGTCAGTGTCCCCAAATTCATCTAAGTAATGATCAGCACAAGTGGAATACTGACAGTTGTAAATAAATTTTAACGTTTTATATCCTTAAGAAATAACTTAATTTCATCTCCCCTTAAATATTACCCCCTATCCATTTCTCATCTCATATTAAGAGTTTTGAAAGAACACCCCACTTGTGTCATCTACAGTTTCTCAGCTTATATTAATTCTCCATTCCCTTTCAATCAGCAATCTGCTTCAAAATAGCCGTGCTAATTAGCATCATTATTTCTTTTTCTAGCTTCCTATTTCAATGGAATACTTCAGTTCTCTTTAGCACAACCTTGTTGAAAATAATTTGTTTAATATTATGTAAAGTTACAACAAAGTATTGCATATGAAATTTGTGCATGTTAAGAATCTTTTAAAGGTGCAGACTCATTTTAAAAATTAAATTATAAAGGCTTTTTGTTCTAAGAATAAATAGTCTACAATATTTCTAACAATAGACACAATGTGTTAGAGCAGAATTCTAGAATTTATTTATCTTGCATGGATAAAATTTTATACACAGAGAATACAACCTCCTCTGCTCCTCCCACTTCACAATCCTTGATGGCTAATACTCCGTATCTGCTATTATATTGACTTAACTATTAAAATACTTCATGTTAGTAGAATCAGATAGTATTTCACTCCTTGCGCCTGGCTTGTCTCACTTGGCATAATTTTCTTAGGGCTCACATATGTTATGTTATATTACAAAATTTATTTGTAAGTGCTGAATAATATTCCATTGTGTATAGATATATTGTATTTTCTTCATGCATTCATCTGTCCATGAATATTATGGTTGTTTTTAAATCTTACATGTGGAGCAAAAACCTTTTTGAGATTTTGGGTTGAAATCTTTTGGATAAGTATTCAGAAGTGTGATTGCTGGATCTTATAGCAGTTCTGTGTTTTAATTTTCAAAGGAAGATTTACACTATTTTTGATAGAAATTGCATCATTTTATATTCCCGTCAAAAGTTGGAATAAATTAGCAATTTCCCCACATTCTGGGTTACATCTTTCGCATTCTGGGTTACATCTTTTTCTCCTTCTTCTTCTTTGTTTTTGAAAATGCCTAGCTTACCAGGTGTGAATTTATCTCATTGTAATTTTAATCTGCATTTCCCACATGTTGAGTGATGTCAGACATCTTCTCAAGCTAGTTGTTTGAATGTCATCTTTAGAGAAACTTTTCAAATTTTATGTTCAGGGTGTTCACTGCTGAGATGGTAGCAGTTGTTTTTGTTTTTGAGTCATAAGAATTTCTTCTGTATTTTGGATTCTAAACCATTATCTAATGTATGGTTTGTAGATGTTTTCTCCCATTCTCTAAATTTCTTTTTCACACGGTTAATTGTTTTCTATGCCATGCAGAAGCTTTTTAGTAGATATCCTTCCCCTTGTAACTTTTTTTTTTTTTTGCCAGTGCTTTTATTTATTATTTTTTTGTTTTGTTTTGTTTTGGTGGTACTGGGGTACTGGGGTTCCTGGAAGCCCTTCTTCCTCTGGTCTACACTTCTAGACCTATTTTTAAATTTTAAATTTTTTTTTTTTTTTTTTTTTTTGTGGTACTAGGGGTAGAACCCAGAGGCTTTCTACCTCCGGGCTATATACTCCCAGACCTTTTTTATATTTTATTTGGAAACAGGGTCTCTTAAGATGTGCAGCTGGCTTCAAACCTGCGCGATCCTCCTGTCTCCGCCTCCCAAGCGCGGGTATTATAAGCGTGCGCTACCATGCCCGTATTGCCTATGATTTTAATGCTACATCAAAGAACAACTCATTGTCAAAAGCCATGTCATGAATATTTTGCCCTATTTCTTCTAGAAATTTTATAGTTTCGGATCTTATATTTTACATATTTAATATACTTTGTCTTGATATATGTATGTGGTATAAAAATGAGTGAAATATAAAAACATAAACTATAGGCCATCTGATTAACATAAATGCAAAAATCTTCAACAAAATACTAGTAAATAAAACTCAATAGCACCTAATTAGGATTATTCACCGTGATAAAGTGAGGTTTCTCTTGGGGTGCAGGATGATACAATATGCAAATCAATTAATGTGATATACCACATGGACAGAATAAAGGGTTAAAAACATATTTTTTTACTAGATGCAAAAAAATCACCTGACAAAATTAAATACCCTTTCATGACAACTTTCCTCCCAAAATAGAACTAGTAATAGAAGGGAATTACCACAATATAATAAAGCCTGCCAGGCGTGCTGGCTCAAATTTGTAATCCCAATACTTGGGAGGATGAGACAGGAGGACCACAGGTTCATAGCCAGACTCATCTACTAAGTGAGGCCCTCTGCAACTTAGTGAGACTCTGTTTCAAAATAAAAAATAAATAAATAAATAGGGATGGGATGTAGCTCAGAGGTTTATAATGCTTCTGTGTTTAATCCTTAGTACTACAAAAAATTAATAATAATTAGTCACTGCACAGTTAACATCACATTCAGTGATGAAAAGCTCAAAGTTTTCCTGCTAAGATTGGGAAAAAAGTAAAAAGCCTAATCTCACCACTAATTTTCACCTTTACACTCAAATTTCTAGCTGGATCAATTAGGCAAGTAAAAGAATTGAAAAGCACCTAAGCTGGACTTGAAAGGATTAACTAAAATATTTCTTTTTACAGATGGAATAATCTTACCTATCAAAAACCCAAACTACATGCATACACACACACCCAAACACACACACACACACACACACACACACACACACACACACACACACATTTTCAATAGCATTAAAATGATAAAATATGTAGGAATAAACTTTGCTAAGTAGATGAATAACTTGTAAAATAACATTTAAAATGTGGTTGAAAGAAATTAAAGACAGAAATTCATTAAAAATCCAGTGCGTATAGATTGGAAGTTGTGAAAGTGTCCACAATTATCAGAAGTAATGATGTGAAGATTCAATGAAATGCCCATCTAAATCCCAATGACAATTTTTACAGAAATAGAAAATAGAATTTAAGATCATATGGATTCATAAAGGACTTTAAGGAACTAAAAATAATCTTGGGAAAGGAAACAAACCTAAAAAACTCACTATATTCTCTGATTTTTCTATAATAAATGTGTTTTTCTGATTAACTTATAAAGCAAAGGTTGTAAAAAATAGCCTTTAAAATAAAAAATTGTAGCCAGGCGTGGTGGCGCATGCTTGTAATCCCCATACTTGGGAGACAGAGACAGGAGGATCGCGCAGGTTCAAAGCCAGCCTTGCTGGCTTAAGAGACCCTGTTTCCAAATAAAAATATAAAATAGGTCTGGGAGCATAGCCTGGAGGTAGAAGGCCCTTGGGTTCCACCCCCAGTGCCACCAAAATAAATAAATAAATAAATAAATATAAAAATTATAAAAAATTCTAAGCATGTTTAAGATTTTTTGAAAACAAATTTATTTTTGAACTTTTATTAGTGCATTGCAATTATCTGTCATAGTGAGATTCGAGATGGTACAAACATATATGCACACAGCTCTTGTTCTTCCCTCCATATTCCACCCTGCTGTTCCCTTTTATTTCTCTGTATATGTTAGTAAAATTGGTAGTAGTTGGTAGTCTAGTTTCCACATGTGAAAGAAAATTTGTTTTTAAGAATAAAAAAAAGATAAAACCAGACATTTTATAATCAATATTCAATAATGCGCCTGTAATATGTTATGAAATTATACTTTTAGCTTTTATTGTAGTTTACATACATTATGTGAACTTGTGATGTGTATGTGCATGTGCCATAGGCTTCATGGTTTAAATATTTGTGTACAGACAAGCAAAGTGGTGCATGCTTGTAAACCCACCACTTGTGAGGCTGAGACTGGAGGATTGCAGATGCTCAGCCAGCCTCAGCAAGTAGTGATACTCTGATTCAACTCTGGCTAATGATTTTACAGTGTCATTTATCTTACTTGCCCTGATATTATTTGTTTGTTTGTTTGTTTGTTTTCCACAAGGTACTTCCTCTCTCTGTTTTTCCTGGAAGAAATTACATGTAAATTTTCTGACCAGGACAATTACCAAATAAAAAATTTTTAAGTCTATTTCTTCCTTTCATAAAAATCGTCAACTCCTAACATAAAGGAATTAATGAAAGATATTGATGATCTAGCCTCTGAATTTATTTATCTCAATTCTTAGTTCGATTAATATATCTTATCTTGATTAATATTTATACATAAATTGCAGAAAACTTTCTGTAAGTACATAGGCCAGTTTGCAATTAATATATCTTATCTTGATTAATATTTATACATAAATTGCAGAAAACTTTCTGTAAGTACATAGGCCAGTTTGCAAATGTTTGCTCTGTCTTGAAATCACCACCTCAATCCACCATCATTTATTATAGTAGAAATATATATATATATATATATATATATATATATATAATCATGTCTAAGCCTATAAACTATTTAGACTATTTTCCTTTCACCTTCATTGAAACTTAGGCATTTACTATCTTGTATCTTATGTAATAATTAGTGACTTTAATTTTATAATTTTAATTGTATATATGAAAATAAATAGAATTTTCTAATACCCATTTAATCAATATGTTTAAAGATAAATTTATCTAGGTGTTGAGATATATTATTACATTTTGATTCCTCAACAGCAAATGTAATTACATTTTCAGAAAATATTTCTTATAAGGGTGACAAAAATCAACTAATTATGTTCACATATTTATGTAATACCAGAATCTTGTCAATTTTTTCTTTTGCCACCACTTGGCATTAAGTCTTAAGTAAAATTGTAAATGAATTTGCAATGACCTCAATTTGACCCACATTTACATATCATCTGAGGTATTTGGTAGCTATATTTTCTAGTAGAATTTTTACTGCTTGTTGTGGAAAGAAAAATTATACACATTACTTTTTAAACTTCTAAATATAAGAAATAGCAAAGTAAATTCTAGTAATACTTGTCATGATTCAGTGAATATGTAAATGTAAAAAGTGCTGAGAAAAAATGTTTAATTACGAAGATGTAATCAGTCTTCATGTACCAAAAATAATTAGCACAGCATGCTGCTATTCAGTTGTTGATTAAAAGTATATATTAATATATTTGTAATAATTATATTTGCTACCATGCTTTAATATGCAATGAGATCAGGAGATATTTTTCAGCTTTCACGTAACTCTTTTATGTGTGAAAGGATACAATATAGCATTCAAGATGTCTAGTTAGTGCAAATCAATGGGAGAGTGGTTATACAGAACACATTTATTGATTTATTGAAAAACTTTTTAGTAAAGGAAATACAAATAGAAACATTTCTGGCTAAATATGATAGCTTTGCAATAGCTATTAATAAACTGGCACAAAATATCAAGAAAAAAGAGATTAAATAAAATTACTAAAATTCAGGTATAATACATTAATAGTTTTGGAATTCAAACAAAAGAGGTAGACATAGAATTCCATTAATTACAAAATAATTGATACTACATTACAGTGTAAATCATGTCTAGATAGCCACTATAAGAGAATTTTATGAAAAATTTTGCAAGGTTGCATATTATTTACTCTTTGATCTCTGAAAACTATTATTCCTAACAATTAACAATATCGGCATACCTATGTTTACAGTGTGGACCATGTTCCAGATATTGTTTGAATGCTTTGCTCCCTATATATTTCTCTTTCTGCTCAGAAACAAATAGGCAGGTTGTTAAAGAGGTGTGGAAGGATGAGTATGGAGTTTACACACTACACACTATGAAATATAGTAAGAATAGAGAATATTTTGGATTTAAGATTCAAAACAGAAAAAGTAAAGTAGCAGTGTTAGATGTACACTAGAATAATGGGAGAGAACTTAACAGAGTAAACACATCTAGAACATTGAAATAAGTTGGTTTGTGTTCATGAGTACTTGCAAGTATGTATTTGAGAAACTTATTCCACCCACAATAGAGAAAGGCCCAAGTACCATGCACAGTTAGACACGGATTTGCAAACACACACAAACATGACAACTGCTAAAGAAAGTGAATATTATATGCTTTCTTGGAAGATAATAAAGTGAAAAATAGTAACGAACAATATTGTTTTCTGTTAAGTAGCCAGAAAGTCAAGAAAAAGATAGGAATTCAAGAATTCAAAATTTCTAGGCAGGTGTGGTGGTGCATGCTTGTAATCCCAGTACTTGGGAGACTGAGACAGGAGTATTATGCAGGTTCGAAGCCAGCCCCCACTACTTACTGAGGCTCTCAGTAACTTAGTGAGAACCTGTTTCCAAATAAAATGCAAAATAGGACTGGGAGTGTATCCCGAAGGTAGAAAGCCTCTGGGTTCCATCTTACCACCACCACCACCACCACACACACAGATACACACACACACACACACACACACACACACACACACACACAAAACCAAAAAAACAAAAAACAAAGTTTCTTTAAAAATATATTAATCAAATTCTTTGCCAATATTTATAATTTTAAATTGAGGGTTTTTGTATTTTTTCTATATTTAGTTATTTGTTACTGTTTAGAAGTTCTTTGTGTATTTTAGGATCAATTCCTTATGTGGCATGTGTTTTTACAAACACTTTTTGTTTCTCATTTTATAGGATGCCTTTTAATTTTATTCATTGTGTTCATTGTTATCTTTGCTGCTCAAAAGGTTTTTAGATTAATGTAGTCTTGCTTGTCTTTTTGTGGCCTCTGATTTTGGTGTCACAGCTAAAGAAATCATTGCAAAGACCAATGTCAAGAAGGATTTCCCTTATGTTTTCTAAAATAACCAATCATACAGAAGTAGAGAATTTACTAGTGGGTGTTGGGGACTGGGAGCAAGGTGACCAGGGGAAATGTTTAATAGATATAAAATTTCAAGATCCAAAAAAATATTCTGGAGATATATTTTTCCATATATTTTCCTATCATTCACAAGGTTGAATTCTGAACTTCAACATTTGTAAGAGTTCTTACCATGAATTAGAAGAGTGAAGAAAAAAAAGAAAAGAAATAACCAAAGTTCAAGAATAGAGAAGACTTCTGAAGATGACGTTTCAGCATCTCTAGAGCCCTTAAAAGTTTGGTATGGCAGAGATCTATCTCATGAATAACCAGTTAAAAAGTCATCAGTAACTGAGGATAGCAACCAGCGTAATAGAAGAAGAGGATGGGAAATAGAGCTGGGGAAGGGAAAGGGAAGGATTGATGAAATAAATGATTCGGGTTATGCTGGGACAACCTAAGGAGACATTTCCAGCCATGACTTCCTATCTAGAATATAGGAGAGAGAGTGGACAATGGCAGAATTAGAAGCAAGATGACAAGGATGTACCAACCACGCAAGAAAAGTGATTTTTGGAAGAACATCCCAGAGTGATTAGAGAAAAGACCGCTTCAGCTGCACATGCTGGGAACTCTTAACAACATACCTTGTAAGAAAACTGATCTGGCATGGTGAAGGGAGCCCAGCAGTGCATGGGCGGCGGGAAGCCCAGCTGCATCCCAGGGAACTCAGTGTATCTGGCCACCAGCTCCTCTATGCTGCACTAGGGGCCGTGGTGCACTCGGAATAGCACCTCCTTCTCAAGGCGGTGAGGCTGTGGGTCTCCGCTCTTGGAGGGGAGATAAAATTCATCGATGCTGAGTGCTCGATCTCACAACCTTTTCAAAACACACACACTGTCTTCTCTTATTAAAAAATACTGGAGTGGGGCTAAGATGGCAGCGGCAGCAGCCAGAATGCAGGAGATGAAGACAAATCCTAGCCAATCCCCCTTGAACTTTTAGAAAAAAATCTCTGCGAAGGGGGACTGCTCCTGCCGCACAAGCTTAAGAATTCTGGATACCATACCATGTAAGGAAGGTACTCAATGGAGAACCAGGAGGACGACAGTGGTGGCAGGGGCATCAACAGCCAGCATTTGAGAGAGGCAGAGATCCGATCCAATCCACCTTGAACTTTCGAATAAATCGCCCCAAAAGTAAGCTGCTATGGCCGCACATGCTCAGGAATTCTGGACAACATGCTCTGTGGGAAAGATGTTCAGGAGAGAACTGAGATGGTGGTGGTGGCAGCGGCGGTGGTGGTGACCAGTATTTGGAGGGGCAGAGAGATCCAATCCAATCCACCTTGAACTTTTGAGGAAATCTCCCCAAATGTAGACTGCTCCTGCCACATATGCTCAGGAATGCTGGACAACATGCTAAGTGGTAAAAGGGTTTGGGGTGTATCAGTTGAAGCCTCGCATAGCCTGCTTGGGCCACCATGCTGCATGTTCTGGGAGACATCAGCCCTCATGGCCACTGCACTTCTCTGCACAGTGCAAGAGGCCAGGGTGCATGTGGAGCAGCAGAGCCTGCTCTCTGAAGTGAAGCTATGGACCTCTACCTTCAGAGGGGAGACAAAATTCATTGCCACTAGGTATTTGGGGTCCCAGCTTCTGCAAAAGACATGTATTGCTTTCTCATATTAAAAAAAAAAATGGAAAAACACTGGGCGTGGTGGCACACACTTGTAATCCCTGCACTTGGGAGGTGGAGACAGGAGGCTTAAGGGACTCTGTTTCCAAATAAAAAATATATATAAAAAAATAGGTCTCTGGGAGTGTAGCCTGGAGGTAGAAGGGCTTCCAGGAACCCCAGTACCACTAAAAAAAAAATGAGGCAAGGCCAGTGTCGGGGCTTCTGAGGCCGGGATCAGAGCCTGCCAAGCTGTGAGGCCAGTGCCAGGGTCAGTGAGGCCAGAATGGTTGTCTGCCATGAAGCAAGATTGGTGCTGGGGCCTCTGAGTTTGGGATCGGAGCCTGCCAAGGGGTGATACCGGTTCTGGGGCCATCGAGGCCGGGATCGGAACCTGCCATGAGGTAAGGCCGGTGCTCAGGCCTTTGAGGCTAGTATCAGAGCCTGCTATGAGGAAAGGCCGGTGCCAGGGCCTCCGAGACCAGAATCAGAGTCTTCCAAAGGCCGGTACTGGGGCCAGCAAGGCCGGGATCAGAGCCTGCCATGACGCAAGGCTGGTCCTGGGGCCAGCGAGGCTGTGATCGGAGGCTGCCGAGTGGTGAGGCCTGTGCCAGGGCCTTCAAGAGTGGGATCAGAGCCTGCAATATGGCATCCACAGAGAAATATCACAGAAAATAAAAAATCAGATGCTTTCCCTAAATGAAAAAACTAGGAAGAAATGGGTAATAGGAGGAAATCTAGTTGAAGAAAGGGCCTATTGAGGAGCAATTAAGGTGACCTATCAGAGGGGCTGGGATGGGGGAAGATGGAATCTCTTTAAGCACATGAAGTAATTAAACAAATATATCAAAGTCAATCAGTAAATCAAGCATGGTATCCAGGGAGGGGGAGGGAATGGGATGGGGATTGGATAAAGGCTAATTGGATGATGTGTGCTTATATATCCTCACAAATCTTGTATTCCATTGAGATGTTTGACTAGAGTGCACCAATAAAAATATATTAAATTAAAAAAAAAGTTGTATGAGTACAGTGCACCAATAAAATATTTTAAAAAATTTAAAACAACACATCATTACTCATCCAAAGCGTCAGGATCAGCCAGGCAAGGTGGCACACACTTGTAATCCCAGCATTTGGGAGGCTGAGGCAGGAGGATCACTGTTCACAGCCAGCCTCACCTTCTTATTAAGACCCATTGCAACTCAGTGAGACCCTGTTTCAAAATAAAGAATAAAAACTAGGACTGGGAGTGAAGCTCAGTGGTAGATTCTATTCCCAATTCCGCAAAAAAAAAAAAAAAAAAAAAGTGTCAGAATCATAAAAGACAAGGAAAAACTAAAAATAAAATGCTAAAATACTATTGTATTGAAACATATAAGCAGAAGTCATAATAAATATATGTAAGATCCTTAGTTGGGCCCTAGAATGAAAGAAAGAGAGAAAAAACAGAAATAAAAGAAGAAAGGAAGGAAGGAGGAATGGATGGAAAGAAGGAGGGAATGAAGAAAGGGAGGGTAGAAAAATTATAAAATTTGAATATTGTACTAATGTTAATATCTTTTTCTTGATAATTATGATATCAAATAAAGGAATATTGGGAAGCTGTTAGGGAATATATGAAAATTGTTTATGCATATTTTCTCTAAGACTAAAATTACTTCAAGGTGAAAGGTTTTGAAAAAGTAAGATCTTGGGTTTTTTTGCACATTAATATTATAAATTAGGTTCTTATATTAGTGACCATACAGTTTTACAATTTCTCCAAATTTGCTTCTATATTTAATGTTGATTATAATTCAGATCTAGTAACTTAGTTACCACAACCTATTGCTTTCAGTACCCCTTTTCTTCACAGATTTATTCCATTATAACATAATCTATTTTAGGTTTATATATACATATTGTACATTAAAATATCTACTAAAAATGTCATGGATATATTCAGAATAGGAGAAAGAAAAACTTTAGAAAATATTTTTGTAAATGATTTTATTCCCAAACAACCAATTAAAGAAGCAATTTCAATTGTGGCTTTATAACCTAACTTTAATTAGTTTTGACTTGGAGCTTTGGGTATTCTTGAGATCTGAGAACTACACATAAAATAATTTTGCAGAACATGTCAATGAAAATATCTAATTAAAATTTTAAGTTATGATCATTTAAATTAGCTTTTCTATCACAATTAAAATATTCATGTTCTATGAATCTTATGAGGGTTGTATCATTGCATTATTTTTTATTTTTACATACTAGAGTATTTGAAATTTACATACTTGAGTATTTAAAATTTATTTCATGTAGATATACTTTAAATATATATATATATATATATATTTATATATAATACATATATATAATATATAATATATATTTATATATATATATAAATATATATATGTTTACAGAGGTAAACATATTTGTAAAAGTAGTTAATGAGAACAAGCCATAATTATATTTGCTTTGTGTTCTTAAATTCTTAAAAACAGTATTGTCTGGTATCTTAATAAATATGTTATTTGTTTTTTTAATTTTTTATGTATCTATTTTTGCAGGTCTGGGGATGGAACCCAGGGGCATTCAACCTCAGATCTACAACCCTGCTTCATTTTTTATTCTTTATTTTGAAACTGGGTCTCACTAAATTTTGGAAGGCCTCAGTAAGTAGCTGAGGCTGACCGGAATTGCGATCCTTAGGTCTCAGCCTCCCAAATGCTGGGATTGCCAGTGTGCGCTGCCACACCCGGCTGCTTTTTATTTTTAAATGCCTGTTTAATATATGTAATGTTAGATGACACAGATTTTGATAATGGATTGTTTTGTGTGTGTGGGGGGGTACTGATGCAGGGCAGAAAATCTCTGAACAGGAGGGATTAACAGGTCTTCTGCATCACCTTCTTTGGAGGGGGGGGGGTTGTGAGGAGGGATAGAGACCAGTGGGTGCCAGGAAACCAGGGTCCACCCTCCGATAGCAATGCAAATTAAGGATTGAAATTGGGCAAAACAAACATTGGTTCCCTCTCACACAATTCTGATTAATCATAACAGAGCAGATGGGGAACCTCATCAAGGTTTAAAAGCCACCTCCCAAGAGTTTCAGTAATTGCTCTCTTCCTATCCCGCCCGTGTGTGTGTGTGTGTGTGTGTGTGTGTGTGTGTGTGTGTGTGTGTGTGTGTGTGTGTTGGAGGGAGCTGTTTTTTTCTAGCTTTCTCTGTTTTAAAATAAATTTTGAAGCCGGGCGTGGTGGCGCACGCTTGTGATCACCTTGCTTGGGAGGCGGAAACAGGAGGATCGCGCAGGTTAGAAGCCAGCCACGCTGGTTTAAGAGACTCTGTTCCCCAAATAAAAAGTATGAAAAATAGGTCAGGGAGTGTAGCCCGGAGGTAGAAGGGCTTCCAGGAACCCCAGTACCACCAAAAATAAACAAACAAATAAACAAACAAACAAACAAATAAATAAATATAAATAAAAACTCAGCCGGGTGTGGTAGTGCACGCTTGTAATCCCAGCAATCAGCAGGCAGAGACCAGAGGATCACAGTTGAAGGACAGCCTCAGCTACTTGGCAGGGCTCTTCGCAACTCAGTGAGACCCTGTTTCGAAAATAAAAAGACTATGGGAGTTGTGGCACACGCTTGTAATCCCCGCACTTGGGAGGCAGAGACAGGAGGATCGCGCAGGTTCGAAGCCAGTCGTGCTAGTTTAAGAGACCCTGTTTCCAAATAAAAAAGTGTAAAATAGGTCTGGGAGTATAGCCCGTTGGTAGAAGGGCTTCCAGGAACCCCAGTACCATCAAAAAAAAAAAAAAAAAAAAAAAAGAGGGCTGGAGGTGTATCTCTGAGGTAGAATGCCCCTGCTTTCCATCCCCAGTACCACAAAGCAAACAAACAAACAAACAAGTAAATAAGAAATAATTCTAAAATCTAGGACTAGTGATGTAGCTAAGAGGTACAGTGCCCCTGGGTTCCATTCCCAGCACCAAAACGAATAAAAAATTAAAAAATAAAATAAACTTTCATATTTCTATACCCTTTGCTAGTCCTATACGAGGAGACACCTCTGTTTCAGCACTAGAGATTGAGCCCAGGGGCATTGTACACTGAGCTATATCCCCAGTTCTTTTGAAAATTTTGTTTTGAAACAGGGTCTCTCTAGGTTGCTGAGTCTTAGTATGTTGCAGAGTCTTGTCTCCAACCTGTAATCCTCCTGTCTCAGTCTCTCAAATACTAAGATTAAAGGCGTGAGCCACCACACATGACTTATAATAGATTTTTTTTTTTTTTTTTGTGTGTGTGTGTGTGTGTGGTACTGGGGTTCCTGGAAGCCCTTCTATCTCCGGGCTACACTCCCAGACCTATTTTTACATTTTTATTTGGAAACAAGGTCTCCTAAGCCAGCGTGCGCGGCTGGCTTCGAACCTGCGCAATCCTCCTGTCTCTGCCTCCCAAGCGTGGGGATTACAAGCGTGCGCCACCACGCCCGGCCTATAATAGATATTTTTAAAAATGATATTTTAATTCGTCTTACATAAATTTTTTAATTAATTATGGAATAGGCAGGGCAGATTTCTATTTTTCTTGGAACTCTCTTAAAACTTAACTACCATGATCTACTACTGAATGATATTCAATGAGAAATAAAGAAAACACTAAAACTCATTTCAGAATTTTAAAAATAAGTTCATTTCTACAACTTCATTAATTTTTTTTCATTTGAAGTTGCATTAGAAATTCAAGAACTCATTTAGTGCATTAAAGATTATTTAATGCATGTTAATCACCACAGCATTAATCAGAATCAATAGGTTAGCAGTGATTGAGCCAGCCGCACTACTTATTGCAAGTTTAAGATCCCTGATAGCAACAGATCTTTTCCCTAAAATTGTAGACAATTAATCAAATGAATCAGACTACCAGCTAAGGAAAACTCTGTGTTCTATAATTTTACTCAGTAAAATGATGCCTTCAAACTTCATTTTTAGCCTGTGATTCCATGATGAATGTTCTATTGTGGGATATAATATCAAAATGCTTATTATTAAGATTACCATCCAATAACAAGATTTTTGTTAAAAATTGATATTTT
This sequence comes from Muscardinus avellanarius, assembly GCF_963383645.1. Classification (NCBI taxonomy): domain Eukaryota; kingdom Metazoa; phylum Chordata; class Mammalia; order Rodentia; family Gliridae; genus Muscardinus; species Muscardinus avellanarius. The sequence continues at coordinate 55,375,268 of NC_137789.1, read as the reverse complement.
ACAATCCTGTAAATATTTTAAAATTTTATTTTGTAGATATTTTGTATCCTACTGTGCTGTGATTTCTGTTACATTTTATTTTCTTGCTTCTTGTTAACTCAAAATTAAGCATACTGATATCAGATTTTGTTTGCCTATTTGCTTTTATCAATTGTTTTTTATTTAACCTTTTTAGTACAATTCTCCAATTGAATCCCCTTTCCTGGAAAGGAAGCAGGAAACTCCATTTAGGAGGTGTAAAAACTACCACTTAAGAAGATTAAAAGAAAATGTTTGTCTTGAAATGATTTTCTTGGGTAGGATTCAATATGTGCTGGCTTTCTCCCCATACCTGAATTGTCTTTGCTCCAGGAACATCATCTTCTTGTATACAAACCAAAATTTCAAACAAAGTGATTCATTTCTTAAATAATTTCCTTTCAAATTTATTCACTGCTCAAACATAACCAACTTCAAAATAACTACAATATCTACTTTATTTTAAAATAAGACTCTTTCCACATGGCCAATACTCATTCACCCTTCACATACACACTTATTTTCTAATTCAACATTGTGTGTGTGTGTGTGTGTGTGTGTGTGTGTGTGTGTGCACGTGGGCACGTGCCTATTCAAATTCATCCTTCATCAGTGTAGGATGGACTCACAAGTCTGCAAGAAATTAAAATTCCATTCTATGATATTTATGTGCATGTTATATGAAAGGAAAAATTCAAAATACCTGTTTCTCATTGGTTAAATAACATCAGCACCCCTTTTCCCTTGAATAAGGATGTTGATCAGCTGTTACTAAATGTAACTTTAAGAGTAAGAGATCTAGTTTCTCTCCTCATTTATTTGAATTCTCTTCTGAGTATTTGCATCAATGGTGACTTCATGTTTTGTATAAGTTATTTTGTTCTCCTATTTGTAAACAAACAAATTCTCTTCTACTATCACAATGTAATTTTTCTATAGTCCCATCTCCAGGACAAAGTGTAATCCTCCCTCCATATTAAATGGTTTATAGCCCTGCCTTATCTGTTCTCCAACTGGGGTTTCAATTTTGGCCTGCCATCATTTTATGGACACTGCTATGGGGCTGTTAATTTAACCCAATTGATAATGCAATTACAGCATTCAGATAACATCTGGTTTGATGGAAGAGAAGACCACATACCAACACCTATGATTGTTTTTAAATTCACAGTCTTGGATTAATTAATTTACCATTGCTAGCACACATGGGTCACATCTTGGTGGTCTTTTTTTCTTCTCATCCCTTGAATCTCTAATTCAGTGGATATTGGTTACTAACATTTTTTTTTGATTGATAGAGTCATGTCGGAAATTTTAAGTAAATGAGTGTTGACTTTGACATTGTAGCTAAACTCAAAAGTCCATAAGAAATTCAATTTCCATTTATCGATATGTATGTGCATGTTATTTGAAAGGAAAAATTCAAAATAATTACTTCTCATTGGTTAAATCAAATTCAGCACCCCCTCAAACTACATCCTTAATGAAATACATAAAGAAAAGTTGACAGTATTCAGATCCTCTTGAATAAGGACATTATTCAGCTATTACTAAATATGACTTTAAAAGGAAGAAAACTGGTCTCCTAACTTACCTGAAGTTTCTTTCGTTTCAAATTTTCTTTCTAGCTTCTATATATGAGAAAAAACATATGACCTTTGACTGTCTGTGACTGGATGATATCACTATAATGTTCTCAGGTTCTATTTTCCTACAAATAAAATAATTTTGTTCTTTATAGCTGAGTAAAAATCAACAGTATATATATATATATATATATATATATATATATATATTCCATATTATTTTATACATTCTTTTGTTGACAGATATGTAGGTTTATTTCATAATTTGGCTATTTGAATTGTTCTGCTATAAACATGTGTATGTATGTATCACTAAGTATTCTGACTTTAATTAGATAATGACTTTACATAAATGAGGAAGGAAATCAGTAGAATAATGGGAGAACACTGCAGGAAGAAAGCAAAGAGGGAGAAAAGGAGAACTGATGAAGAAAACAGTGTAAATAAGTTATGTTCATATATGAAGGTAACACTATGAACCCCATTAATATGTATGGGGAGGCATGGGTAGTGGGTGAAATTAGGAGGGAAACGCACCAATTGCTACATGCATGTATATCTGTATCACTTTGAACCTCATTGTGATGTATAATTACAATGTGCCGATTAAATTTTTATAAAATAAAAAATAATTTAGAAAAAATATAAAAGCAAGAAAGAAGCTATTAAAATAATATATTGATACAATAAAAATATAGACTTTATAGTATGATATAATATCATTGCCATGCGAGTAAATTGCCAATAAAAGGTTTTTATTTAAGACTAAGATGATTTTGCCAGAGTTTCTCTGATTCTCAATGTAATACCCAGATGACCTCACACTCAATAGTAAGGCTTTCAGTATTTACCAGGGTCCAATAGTAAACCAGAAGCTGTTTTGCCAGAGAATAGAACTGCCCTCTTCCCTTGAGTCACAAAGCCACTGTGAGGATTTTTATTGTTATTGATTGTGCTTAATCATCAAATTATAAAATGCAGAACCAGAGTGAAGGGGAAAACATGGACCTACAGACTTACTGGGCCCACCCATAATCTGACCAAATCCCCATTTATTACTAGAGAGCTTTTAAGTCTCCACTCTGGTAAGCCACAGAGGGATTTTGTGTTGCCAGGAATTAGCATGCATTTTAGCCAGTGTTTTGTAATCTCCAAAAGGTCCAGGCATTTTATTTTCCCCTATACAGCCACTCTTGTAAATGGACACAGCACTTTGGGGAAGGCTAGAAAGAAGATTTATTGTGTGTACATATGGCAGTGGTTCATTATTGCAGAGCAGGTAGTAAAGAGAGAATTTGGAGCCGAGAGGCAATAAATTGATAACTGGCACAGAATGTGACAAGAATATAGAGCATTTCCAAATGAAGGACTTAGACAATTCTAATAAAAATGTGGCAAATTTTATATCAAAGACAATTTAGTCTCTAAGGAGAGTAAATGTCAAATAAGAGGAACATTTCTTTTGAGGAGCATTTATTTGACACTATATTGTAAAACATAAGAAGGTATTCACCCCTACTTGACTGTATTATAAGGTTAATAATATCAAGGAATGTGTCTTTTGAATATTATCCATCCTACCAGATCTGAGAGCATACTTGAAACATAATAAGATTGTACTGAATGCTTTTCTCATTTAAATGAGCTTAGAATGTATAAATATTTTTAGTGACTGAACTACCCAAAGAGTTCTATAGGTGAATAAAAGTCTCAGCTATGGAATATCTTACAAAAATAATTATATTGTATTATGAGCATTTTAATTTTATCTGATTTTGTAAATAATTTTATCATATTTGTTGAGGAAAATAACCTGACCCAAGTCCACATCTATAACTAGAGAGCTGTTAAGTCTCCACTCTGGTGAGCCACAGTGGAATTTTGTCAAATATTCAGATGCCAAATATTTATTAATTATCCTCACAAACATGACATTTAAAGAATATATTGTCATACTTCACATTGTTATGTTACTATTGGTAAATCTTAAGTAAGATGTAACATTTATTGATGAGTACAGTTGAGAATAAAGTAATGAGCAAAAATAATTCCATTTTTTACAATGTTAAGTAAAAAATGAAATCAATATTTTAAGTGAATGATAAAATGAGTCATTTTGTATCAGTATGAAAGCAAAATTTTCATAAATATTGCTTTATTATTTGATTGCTACTAAGTCACTAGCTATTATTAGAAAGGTATGAGAATGTCTGCATTAATTGATTTAAAGTAACTGTCTTTTATTTAGAAAAAGTAAATTAATTTTCATTTTCTATGGTCTAATGTTTAATTTAATTACATAAAATCTATTACATTTAATAGGTGAAAGAATACAAATGCTAGGCTTTGTATATCATTGTTTTATGGGTAGAATACACATGGGAGCTGTTCCAGTAGGTCATGTATGCATATTTCCATAATAAAACAGAAGCAAATTAGCGAGCATGCATTCCCCACAGAGAAAACAGAAAAGTAAGCACATATATATATATATATATATATATATATATATATAGTGTGTGTGTGTGTGTGTGTGTGTGTGTGTGTGTGTGTGTCCTTTATCACTGAACCTATAAAAATAGGACAATTTTTATTTGCTAATCATTAAGAATTTTTAATGGTTATTGGTTATAGACAATACAAGAATCACTTTGATATTGTGGGTTATCCATATGCCATAGTCAAATTGAATAAGATACAGAGTAGGTAACTACAGATTTTATCAGGAGTTTCATAAGAGTTATTATTTTCAAGTCTTGCTATATAGCATGATCTTAAATCATGGTAAATTTGATATAGTAGGATATGTTTATTTAAATTATGCACATGCACAACCTTTGTAATCCAGATAAAAGCAGCTCTCAATTCTTGAAGTAGGTGACTAACCTTCCTTAAAGCCATACAACCAGGTTAAAAGAAAATTATTAGGGAGTTATGTTTTTTCCTCCAACCCTCTTAAACTAATTTATTTATTAAATAATTAAAATAAAATAAGTTTTGAAAGGAAGTCCTCTGGGAGTATTTTCACATCGAATTTTCTTCAAGATAGTTTAATTGGCACAAAGTTTCTAAAGATATGCAATATCTCCTACCACAAATGTCTTAAAATGTTGTGTAAGTTATTTAATGCAGATACTTTCTATTTTTTCATATTGTCTTAATTTTTCTGCCACCTACTCTATAGAATGATGACTTTTCTTGCTCACTCTATTAATTAACCAGGTTAGCCATACGTTAAAATAAAGAATTATGTGTCCATGAGACTCTAGCATCTCACCACACAAAGATAACTTCCATTTGAGAATACTCCATTCCTCTACACAGCTTCCTGCAGCAAATTTTTTGCTGACTAAACTTAGTTTCACTGCTTAAATGGTATTTCTATAAAATCTGTTTAGCAATGCATTATTCAAGAAAGTTAAAGGCTTTACTGGCAATATAGTGGGGAGACTAATGATGTTAGGATGGTAATTAATCTTCTTGGAAAAATTTAAGATTTCATGCATTTTTGTTAAATCTAAAAACGATTTAAAATTTCCCCAAGCATAACTGTACTACAAAATTAGATCATGAAATAAGATCAAGATAGGTAGGGATAATAAGTTAGCATGTTTAGGACTCGATAAAATGTCCTGAAAACACATTTTGAAAGTCTGTTATTGCACCGTATCATCCCTATCCCAGACAGTATTCTGCAGTTGTTGTATTTATACTTTGAAAAAGTTTTAAAGTTAAGTACAGATATTATCTGTTCTTACTTTATATGCAATATGTGGACATTTTCTATTTACTACATGTTAATTGAAGGTCAGTTTGTAAGATGACATGAGATAAAACATGGGTTTTATGGTGGGAAAAGAAATTCTAAACTGGGATAGAAAATATTGCTGTCAAAGTTAACTGAAGCCAGGCACAGTGAAACATGCTTGTAATTCCAGTTTTTGGAATGCTGAAACAGGAGGGTTGCAGGTTTGCAGACAGATTCAGCAATTTAAAGAGACTCTCTGCAACTTAGTGAGACCCTATTTCAAAATAATAAATAAAAAAGGGCTGTGGTGTAGCTCAGAAGTAGAATGTCCCTGGGTTCAAGCCTCAATATCATACACACAAAATATTAATTGATATTTTTCTTATGGTTCAGAAGTGTGAGAAAATATTTTTAATAATGGGTATTTTGATATGTAAAGCATATACAAGTTTAAACTCATAGAATAGATAGCATAATTATAGCATATGATAAATATAATGAAAATTAGAAATAACTTCTCTACTTTCTGTCCATGATTTCTTCAAATAAAAGCTAGTGTCTCTACATGGTGCTACCACATATACTGTTGCAACATGGGCAGCTTGAGCCTGTGTGTGTGTGTGTGTGTGTGTGTGTGTGTGTGTGTGTGTGTGTGGTGTGTGTGTGTGTACATGTGTTGCATTGAAAATATGCATGGTTAATTTCTGACACAGTAAAAATTATTATTCTTTGACAAGATTTAAATATGAAATAAGAAAAATTTCAAATAAATTAAAAATTAGAAGCAAGTACTTGTTTTCATTGATATCTGAGGTTTTCATATTGCCGATGTAATCATTCAAAAGAATATTTTATAAATCAACAATGACGTTTTGTGGGTACTGAGTATTGAATTCAGAAATATTATATGTTTGAATTATGCCCTCAGCCCTTTTTATATTTTATATTGCAACAGGGTCTCACTAAGTTTCTGATTCTAGCCTCAATATGTTATCTTCTTGTTTCAACGTCCCAATTACTGGGATTATAGGCATGCATCACTTTTCCCAGATCAAGTGATGAAGTGCTTAATGGTGACTATATAGTGTCAGATCTGAAGCAATATGCTAAAACAAAGGTATTTACTCCAATAAATTATGTGCTTACTATTCTTATTCCTCTCCCATATAAATTAAATCCAGAAAGACATAAAATATTTCATTATAAGAAAAGTAAGAAATAAGCATCATTTTGAAACCAGAGGTGTTATTGAATGGTAAACCTTATCCCACAGATATCTTCCAATCTCCAGATAAAAGTAAGAGGAATATTTTCTATATCTAATATTTAATTTTCAGATTAAAAATTCTAAGTATTTTACACAATAAATAAAATATGTTAAGGTATGTAATCTTCTGATTTTATAATCTTTCAGATAATTGTAAGATTCTAGCAGCTCTCAGAAATAAAACCAGTCACATTACAAGAACTGAAAACAAAATAAATAAACAAGCAAACAAAAAATGAGAGTCCTCAATGTATTATTCCTAGAGTTCAGAAGATAGCAGTTGTAGTTATTTTATTTTTTTTTATGGTAATGGGGATTGAGTTCAAAAGCCCTTAGCCTTATTCTTTTTTTCTTTTATTTTTCTTGTGAAACAGTGTCTCACTAAGTTGCTGAGGACATCATTGAATTGCTGAGGCAGCCTTCAACCTGTAATTCTCCTGCCTCAGCCACCCAAGTACATGGATTAAAGGCCTGTTCACCACACCAAGTTTACAGTTGCATTTAATTATTTTGTTAACTTCTTTGGTTTATAGAATCCCAAAATATCTGGTCAAATATGATTTCTAGGTGTATCTATAAGGGTATTTCTTTAAGAGATAAGTATTTACATCAGTAGATTGAGTAAAATGGGAGGCTTTTTACCAATGTAAATGGGTCTCATTATTCAATCAGTTAAAGGCCTAAATAGAAAAGTTGATGAAAGGGCTAATCACTAGCTCTCTGCCTGACGGATTGAGCAGAAACATTGTCCTTCTCTTGCCCTGAGCATTTCTGGTTCTTAAGCCCTGAGAACTGGAATGTATCTGTACCACTCGTTCTGAAGCTATTGGCTTCTTGGAAGTACACCAATAGCCTTCACAGGGACACAACTTTGCAGATGGGAGATTGAGAAACTTCTGATTTTCCATCATCTTACACATACACACAGATTTTTATTGGTTCTATTTCTTTGGAGTTTCTTCATGGAAGTCTAGTATACTAATCACTCTGAGTAGATATGGCTTTTGAACATGACATATAACCAATCAAAATATTAACTAAATGTGATGTTATAATAAAGTATTATCATATGTAATGTCACATTTTCACTTTATACAACTTAGAACATTCTATGGAATATGTTCTTCCAAATATGAATAATGATAAAGAGAATATAAAAAGAGATAAAGAGAGAACATATAACATCCCCATCAAGTAGAATTCATTTCAAGTTATAGGAAAATGAAAGTTTTGGAATATAGACAAATATAGATAAATAAAAATTATTGAAGAACAAGACAAGAGTCAATCTAGAGAGAAAAACATTTGAAATAAAATAAAATGACATTAATGTTCAAACAGGGGATAATAGTAAGGGTATCATTTCTGCTTTGATCTCTATTCAATACTACTTATACAGTTATGATAACCAAAATGCTAAATATAAATTTAACTACACCTTGTGACATAATTTTATCTGAAGGATAGATGAAGGAAAAGTATAGACTTAAAAGTGAACTAAAATAATTTTTCCCAAAGTAAAATTACATAAAATTTAAAGAAAAAAGAGTACTGATTTTTTTCAATATATGGAGATAAATTTCAAAACATACAATAACACATCCATATACTAGCACTTTAATTTCCTCTTGAAAATAGAAAGAATTGAAGATAGAAAGGGTTAAAAATGGGTAAAAAATTATTTTTACTGTTTTATTGATGACATATTTCTTTTAGTACTTTGAAATTATATAAAAATTTGCATGTCATAATTTGACAAAAATAAAAATTAGCATTAAATAATTTTAAGAATTATTTAATTTTTTAAAAAAATCAAGAATAACAGATTAAGTACAAAATACTTATTTCATGTACTCTCTGAAAATCATAGAAGTGACTTTAACATTTTTTCATGATTTTGCAGAAACCCTGAACTTTTGAGTTTTCATTAATTATTCTCTGCAAATTATTGTCCCATTTTGACATTCCTTAGGCATTACCATGCTTAAGGCCTCTTCTCTCCACCACTAGTTGGTAAATTCTCTTGGAGTGTAAATTGATTTTAATATTAATATTATAAAAATATAATTAGGAAGTTGACCCTGAAGCACTCTCAACAACCCTTTACATAAAAACCATAATTTTATGGGTGTCTTAAACTCCATAATGAGAATTTTGTAAAAAGATGTATTTTCACTCATTTAATCTCTACTGGAGTTATTTTTAATGATTTATTGGTTTTTTAATGACATTATTAATATTGCATGATGTTCATCCCTGGCAAGGCCCTGAATAATTTGTATTAAAATGCTTAAAATATTTCAGTAGCAACAAAATTAAACACAAGGAATTATTACATCCTGTAATACAATTAAAAAGGCAATGAATTATTTACTTTTTAAGACATCTGTAGGAAAACAATATGCTTGGTGCCTCAAATTTTTCTTCAAAAGCACATTTAACACCTGATCAGTATGAATAATAAAAGTTTCTATTGTTAAATTCACAGAATACAGAAACTATAATAATCATGTTGCAATTTTTATGAGTATTTTATACAACCAAAAAAACTAAAACACACTGTATTTTGGTGAACAAATACATAAATTACCAAAAATATTGCATGATGGAATCAGATTAATAACTATATGAAAAATTATTTTATTATCAAATCTACCTTCTTTTTTCTTCTTTGCTGCCTTCCTTCCTCCTTCCATTTTTTCCTTCCTTCCTTCCTTCCTTCCTTCCTTCCTTCCTTCCTTCCTTCCTTCCTAAACAAACAAAAGAACTTTTTACTTAATAAACATTAAGATATGCTTGGGCATACAGAGATAAATGGGCATGCTTCCTACACCTATTTGACTCTCATTCTAATTAAGACATTTATATCAGTGTTACAAAAGAAGACCATCATCTTTCTGATATTAACAACTTTGTCTTGTTTTCATGTATATTTAGGTATATAAAGCAGGGGTTGAAACTCTTTCTTAAAGGATCAGATTGCAAATGTTTTAGGTTTTGATCGCTAACAAGTCTCTCTAGCAACTGTGAATGCATCCTTATATAAACATACAGGGACTCATTGTGTTGTAACCATCAATTGGTTCACCCCTTGTTTAGAAAAATGCCTGCCTCATTATAGTTGCTTAATAAAAGCACGTTACTCATCCACATGTATTCAGTATATACCATCCTGGTACAACTTCTTAATGTTATGTCATATTATGCTATATTATGTTATGTTATGTTTGTTAGGTTATGTTATATTACTTATGGATGTGTAACAGAATTACATAATTGCAATGGTTAAATAAAAATAAATTCTGTCTTAGATAAGAAAACACTATTCACAAAGAATTTTTCAATAGAGAGAAAAATCTGCTCTCATAAATCTATAAGCATCTCAAAATCAACATAGAGGTGTTTATTTTATTGGGAGGGCTACCCAATGCCTGGCAAAAACTATGGAATGCTGACCCATCAATATGGAGCATGATCTTGATTTGATAAGAAATATGTCTCCTATAGTTAGCACACACATCATAAAGCTGACAAGGGGCATGTTCCATTTTTCAGTGCTTTTTTAGGTTTAGAGAAACCTAAAGTTTAGTGGCCTGTGGAGCAGAAGGTGATTGTCTAATCCTTAATCAATATAAAACAGAGGCTAAACTATGTGCAAATGTGAACATTTTGTGGTGACCTATAATTATTATTTTAACCCTCTGGATTTAACTCTGCACTGTCCTAAATTTCATTTTACATCATTGACCACACTTTCTCCATCTCCTTTCCAGTTAACTCCTTTCTAGTTAACCTTGTTTTAGTGGCTCTGGACATTGGAGAAAATCTTCAAATCACAGAATTTCTTCTTCTGTATTTTACATAGAGTCTGGAAGACTAAAGAAACAAAGTCTGCATGTCCTATTTTAAGTCTATTTTTGCATCTGCTTCTATAATGTAATATGTAATTTGTTTGCCAATTAATTGGGAGTAGAAAGTGGACTCTCCCAAATTATAGATCATTTGTGGAATTTCTGTTAGTAAATATTATTATGATGGCTTGAATTTGAACTCAATATTATTTTTATAGTAATAGGTTATTTGGTTACTAGGATAATGAAGGTAGAAATTTATAATACATGCCTGTCTTTACCCAACTTCTGTACCCATCACCCCGGCTTCTCTCCCCTTACCCAACCCTCACCATTGAAAAAAATATTGCTTACTTGTGCAAAGACCTGCTGACACCTCTAAATTTCTACTGCAAAAATTGGATGAGACAGATTACCCACAGAGTCACACACAAAAAGATGCCAAGATATAAGAAAATAAAAGTCCAAGTACCCTTAAAATATGAGAAGTAGGAACAGTGAGGTTATAAGGGAAATCACAAATACTGACCTACAAGAAATGCAAGAAGGAGAATTCTGAATTATGATCTTCAATATGATGAAAGGAAGACTTAACACCAAGTATACAGGAAATGAAAAGGGAGATGGAGACATTAAGAACGAATCAGAAAGAAGACTGGATTGATATAAAAGAGTCAATAAATGAAATGAAGACAGCAATAGGAAGAAATTCTGGAAGATTAGATTAAATGGAAAACAGAATATCACTGTTAGAAGACAATTCATTCAAAACCTGAAAGTACAGTCAACAGCATACAAAAGTCATTATAGCAACAAAACCTAAACATCCAACAACTTTGGGAAAAAATGAAACATCCTAATTTATGGATAAAAGGCATTGAAGAAGAGATAGAGGTACAGACCAGGAGTATTTGTAATCTATTCAGAGAAATAATTTCAGAGATTTCTTTTCAAAAATGGAATGAGACTTGGACATATACATATAGGAGACATACACAACATCATTAAGGCAAGATCAAAGAAGAACCTCCCCACATCATGTAATATTCAAAATGACCAATACAGAGGCTAAGGAAAGAATTTTTAAAACAGTGAAAACAAAATAAAGGCTGGCATACAAAGGTAAAACAATGGAAATTACCCCAAACTTTACAATCCAAGTTATGAACGCCAGGAGAGACTGAAAACAATTTCCAACCAAAACTGCTAAAAGGCTGAGGTTGATTAATGGAGGAACTACATCTGAATATGTGTAAAAGTATGATCATAGCATGGTTAGCCTGGACACTTATTATTCAGAGGGTGGAAGGGGAAGTGGGAGAGGAGAGTACACAAAGGACAGTTTGAATTTATGCCATTTTCAATATGATCCACATTAAAAAATAAATTTTAAAAATCCAAAATTTGTTAGAGAAACAATATAAGCAGAGTCTCAAAAAATTCATGAATACAAAGACAACACTAAAAAAATACTTAAAGAAACCATAAAGAAGAAAAAAGAAGCAAATTTCAGAATCAGAGATGAAGTTGATCAGCAGGGCAAATAAGCAAGGAAGATATAACATTATATCAATTGGAAGATAGAACCAAAACTGGCAGGAGACAAATATCTTACTTCAATAATAACCCTGAACATCATAGAACTTAATTCACCAATTTAAAGACATAGACTACCAATGTCGATTAAAAAACATAATCCAAATATATGCTGCTTGCAAGAAACTCACCTTATAGCCAAAGACATTGATAGGCTGAAAGTGAAATGATTAAAAAAGATATATCTTGCTAATGGAGACTAGAAATGGGCAGGGTAGCAACACTGATATCCAACAAAACAGATTTTAAGCTAAAACACATCAGAAGAGACAAAGAAGGGCACTTCCTTTTATTAAAAGAAAAAACCCACCAAGAAGATTAATGATAGTGAATGTTTATGCCCCAAATATGAGTGTACCCACATTTGTAAAACAAACCCTTCAGGATATCAGGTCTCAAATAGACCCAAATACAATAATACTGGGGGACTTCGACATACCACTTATGCCACTAGATCAAGGCAAACGATGAGTAAAGACTCTTCAGAACAAAAGAAAAAAAAAAAGAACCTAATAGACATATACAGAATATTTCAACTAGAGAACAACAAAATACACATTCTTCTCAGCAGCCCATTAAAAACTTCTCCAAAATCGATCACATACTGGGTCACAAAGCAAGCATCAGCAGATTCAAAAGATGTAATATAAGTCCCTGCATCTTTTTAGACCATAATGGAATGAAAGTAGAAATCAACAGGAAGACCAAAATAAACTATTTAAATACATGGAAATTGAATGATAGACTACTAAATTATGAGTGGGTAAGATCAGAAATAAAGGGAGAAATAAAGAAATTCCTGGAATTAAATGAAAATAGAGACACAACATAACAAAGTCTATTGGACACTTTGAAGGTGGTGTTAAGAGCAAAGTTTATAGCATTGAGTGGCCACATAGAAGAACAGAGAGTTGCCAAGTAAACAACCTAATGACAAATCTCAAGGACTTAAAAGAACTGCAACAGTTAATCCAGAGCCAGCAAAAGGTAGGAAATAAAATCATAGCAGAAATCAATGAAATAGAGAATAAGAAATTCAAAAATCAATAAAACAAAAAGCTGGTTCTCTGAAAAATTAATAAGAGTGACAAACCCCTGGCCAATTTAACAAAAAAAGGAAAAGAATAAATAAACTCAAATAATTAAAACCAGAAATGAAAAGGAGACATCATCACACAGACAGTGGGAAAATTCAAAGAATTGTCAGGAACTATTTTGAAAAGTTATACTTTAGAAAACTGGAAAACATGGAAGAAACTGATAGATTTATAAGCACATATAATCCACCTAAATTGAACCAAGAGGACATAGCAAGCATAAACCAACAAATAGCAAGCAACAAAACAGAAACAGCAATAGAAATTCTGTCTTCAAAGTAAAGTCCAGGCCCAGACAGGTTTCCAGCTGAATTCTGTAAAATCTTTAGTGAATAACTAATCCCATTATTTTACAACTTGTTCTGGGAAAATGGAATTCTCTCAAATTCCTTCTATGAGGCCAGTATCACATTAATACCAAAACCAAATAAAGATACTTCAAGGAAAGAAAATTACAGACCAATATTCTTGATGTACATAGATGCAAAAATTCTAAACAAAATACTAGATATATGCATGCAAAACCATATAAAGAAAATTGCACACCATGATCAAGTAGTTTCATCCCACAAAAGCAAGGCTGGTTCAACATATGCAAATCAATACGTTATTCACCACATAAATAGAACTGAGAATAAAAACCACACGATCATATCAATAGATGCTTAAAAAGCATTTGACAAAATCCAACACCTATTCATGTTAAAAACACTGTAGAAACCTGGAATAGAAGTAATACATTTCAACATCACTAAGGCAATATACAATAAACTCAAAGCCAATATCATATTAAACAGGAAGAAACTATGAGAATTTTCTCTAAAACCAGGAATAAGACAAGGATGCCCACTATCACCACTCCTTTTCAAGATAGTCCTCAAGATTGTTGCCACAGCAATAAGACAAGTCTATCAAACAAACTCAAATAAGAAAAGAGGAATTAAAATTATCCTTGTTTGCAGATGACATGATCCTTTACCGAGAAGACCCAAAGAACTCAACCAAAAGAATACTGGAGCTAATTAACCAATTCATCAAAATTTCAGGACACAAAAATTAACCTAAAGAAATAGGTTGCTTTTCTGTATTCCATCAATGAATCCATAATGGAAGAAATAAAGAAAACGTTCTGATTCACAATAACCTCAAATCCAATAAAATACCTAGGAATAAACCTAACCAAAAATATAAAAAGCCTCTACAATGAAAACTATAAAACATTAAAGAAAGAAATTGAAAAAGAATTTGGAAGATGGAAAGATCTCCCTTAATAATAGATAGGCAGAATAAATAAAATCAAAATGGCCAATCTGCCAAAAGTGATCTATAGATTTAATGCAATTCCTATCAAAATACCAACAACAGTCTTCACAGACCTAGAAAAATCAGTTATGAATTTTATATGGAGAAAGAAAAGACCCAGAATAGCCAAAGCAATTCTCCACAATAAGAACCATCCAGGAGTCAGCACAATCCCTGACTTCAAATTATGCTATAGAGCAATAGTAGTAAAACAGCATGGTATTGGCACAACAGGCATACACAATGGAATAGAAGATACAAAAACAAACCCACACACCTATATTCAATTGATCTTTGACAAAGGGGCCAAACTCACACGTTGGAGAAAAGACAGTCTTTTCAACAAATGATGCTGAGAGAACTGGCTATCCATTTGTAGAAAGATGGAACTATATCCTTACCTGTCAGTGTACACAGGAATCAACCCGAAATAAATCAAAGACTTAGAAATTAGACCATAGATAGTGAAGCTATTGTAGTGGGGCATAGGCTCAACACTCTAACATATAGGCACAGGTAGTAACTTTCTCAACAAGTTATCTAAAGAGCAGAAAATTGAAATGAGAATTAACAATTCAGATGACATCAAACTAAAAAGTTTCTGCTCATCAAAGGAAATCATCAAGAACCTAATGAGAAAGCCTATAGAATGGGAGTAGATCTGTATCAGCCACCATTCTGATTGAGGGCTTATATCCAGAATATACAAAGACCTAAAAAGACTACACTAGCAAAACAAATAATCCAACCTAGAAATGGGCAACTGAATTGAATAGACACTTCACAAAAAAAAAGATACAAATGGCTAATAAGTATGTGAAAAAATGTTCAACATCATTAGCCATCAGTGAGATGCAAATCAAAACTACACTGAGATTCCATCTAACCCCAATCAGAGTAGCAAGCATGGAGAAGTCAAATAACAACAAATGCTGGCGAGGATGTGGAAAAAGAGGAACACTTTTACACTGTTGGTGGGAGTGCAGAGTAGTTCAGCCACTATGGAGATCAGTGTGGAGATTCCTTAGAAAACTGGGAATGGATCCACCATATGTTCCGGCTTTACCACTCCTGGGTATCTTTGCAAAAGGGTTGAAACCAGAAAACTACAGCAACATATGCATACCCATGTTCATAGCAGCACAATTCATAATAGCCAAAATATGGAACCAACTTAGGTCTCCACCAAGAGATGAATAATTTCAAAATTATGGGAAATTCACACAATGGAAGTCTACTCAGCAATAAAGAAGAACAATGTCATGTCATTCGCAAGAAGATGGAAAGACCTGGAGAACATTATATTAATTGAGATTTCCAAACACACAAAGAGAAGGGAAATATGTTTTTTCTAATATGCCAAAACTAGAGTATTAGGGATATTAGAGGGACTCTAGATATTGGAGAGGAATCCTCAGCAAAGCTAGAAAGGAAGGGTAGGAAAGGAAGAAGGCTGAGGTTGATTGATAGAGGAGCTACATTCAAATATGTGCATAAGTGTGAGAGTAGCAAGGGCAACCTGGACATTCATTGTTGGGAGGAGAGAGAGAGGAAGCAAGGGAAGAGCACCAAGCCCTGTATGAATGTATGCCATTTCCAATATGATCCACATAAAAATAAAAAAAGTAAAAAAAAAATGTATGGAAAGTAGAAAGAGCATGAACTATAGAGAGATGCTTCACCTATTAACTGTGTGACCTTGTTCTATCCTTTTCCTCTTTATTGTATTATGTAAAATAGGATTCAGGCCTCGTGTGGTGGCACATTCCTGTAATCTCAGTACTTGAGAGGTCATGACAGGAGAATTGAAGTTTTAAGGCCAGCTTTAGCAATTTAGTAGGGCACATAGCAACTTAGGGAGAACCTGTTTCAAAAATAAAAAGGGTTGGGGTTAGAAATGCCTTTGGTTTTCATCTGTACTGCCAAATTAATTGACCAATTTAATAGGATTCATAATACATTTCTTATAGTATTGTGTGAAATTAAATTATGGTAATATAATATGCTGACTGATAAAACAGAGCCCAGCATATAATTGAGGCTTGAAAATGTTAGCCATCATTATCATTCATTTGGTGTTCAGGAATCTCCAAGAATTCACTCTTCTAGTTCATGTTTGTTCTCTCTACAACCCAACATTACTTTCCTTCTCCTTTAGTTTTGTCTCTTTCTTTCATATATGTTACTGGTTTTGTAAAAAAATTGACTTTAAAAATTGCAATGTAAACATTTTCATACACAACAAAAAACCTGAAAGAATATATAGCTAGTTGAACAGTACCATAAAAAAGAGAAAGAAAGATAAAGAGAGGAAAAGGGAAAAAAGAAAGGAGCTAGGTGTGGAGGTACATTCCTGTCATCCCAGTACTTGTGAGACCAAGACAGGAGGATAGCAGGATTAAGACACCTCAGCAACTTTGCAAGACTCTCATCAACCCACCAAGATCTTGATTCAAAACAAAACAAAATGAAAACTTAAAAAGGGAGGGTTGAGGGTATAGAATGTCTTTAGATTCAATCCCCAGCACTAATAGAAAGAAAAAAAGAAGATGAGAAATAGAAGGTAGGAAGGAAGAAAGGATTTTTCGTTAAGCAGATGAAAAGAGGATAGGAGTGGAATTAGAATCTACTTTTTAAAAGCCTTCAGAAAGGAAAATACTTTGCTGAATGCTTTAAAAACTTTATTTTCTTTTTATGTGTCCTTAATAAACAATTGACTTCCTAAAGGAAAAATAACAACAATGCACTTAGAGTTTATTCATGACATAAAACAGCACAAGAAAGCAGAAGTAATGAATTCCCACCTTGTTAAGGTTCTTATACTGTTTCTGATGTGTTATACTATTGAACATGACTGTGAAAGCATTATTCTATGAGCCCTAAAGCAATAACTGTAAATTCCATTACATACACACATACATACACACACACACACACACACACACACACACACACACACACATACATAAAGAGATATGCATAAGGTAAAAATAAATCATACAAATAAATCAGGAAAATATATCTTATTAAGTCCATCAGAAAAAGTGTACAAAGAGAATTTTAGGAAGCAATTAATAATATGATATATTCAAACTAAAGCCTACACATATTTGTTTTATCTATGAATACTCAGTCTGAAAGCACCCATTAAAAAACAGAGATTTTCAGGTTAAGTGAAATTTAAAACTTTATACATAGCCTGTCAAAAAACACTTTAAACATGAAGACACAAATAAATCAAAAGTAAAAATATAGGAAAATATGTATCAGCCAACACCAAAAACAAGTTGGATTGGCTGTGTGTAGTAAAAATTATATGAGTAAAACATTTAATTTTTTATTATTCCTTATCGATACTTTTTTACTATATTTTTCAACAGAAAAGAAATATGTTACAAAAGAAATAGGAAGAGCTATAGATGATATTTCATAAATGGCCTGATTAGAGAAGTAGTTTGCTTCTTACACTTCCTTAAAGAAAATATAAGTAATTAAAGTACTAAGAGTTAATTTGAAAAGTATAAGTTCAAAATAGTGAGAGTAATACAAAGAAAAAAGAAAGAAATCAAGAAAAGCTATGAAATACTGTGATATGTCCTGCTATCATGCTGTTTACCCGAAGAGACAAAACTTCAACATAACCAGTTGCTCTGAAGAATGGAACCACTATATGATCCAGATATATTGCTTCTCAGTATCTTCCCCAAAGAATTAAAGTCAGAATACAAAAGGGATACATGCATAACCATGTATACAGCATCAAAATTTTAAAAGGTGTTTTTTATTATTCTTTCATTCAGTATTTCTCCCAACTCAGTTTTACTTATTGTGTCCTAGTAGGTGTTTGGTCCTTAATTTATATTTAATGGGTACCATGTATATTCAGAATTGCTTAAATATTATCATAGGTGTGTTTGTGAGAGTATTTTGGATGAGATTAACATTTGAAAAGGTGGTAAGGGTAAAACATTGAAAACATGAACAGAACAAAAAAGTATGAAATGATTCACTGTGCCTTTCTCTCTTCTAGCTGAGACATTGTTCTCTCCTGCCTCTGGCCTGGAATAACCTTTAGCTGAAAATTTTCAGAAAAATTTGAGACATGTTGAAAGGGTACAGGAATCAACTAGAGTTCCTAAAGGCCAAAGCTGGAGCAATTTAAGCAACAAATACAACTAAAAGTAAATCATGAATCTGAACTGATATAAAAATTTGAATAAATTATATAAATACAGAAAAGACAGTTGATTGTCATAGAATATTTCATTTACCAAGTGCAGTGTGCATGCATGTCCCTATCACACTGAACTACTATGTGAGACAACAATGAAACCAATAAAAATATATTTTAAAAATAGTAAAATAAAATAAGAGAAACAGAAAAGCACCCCTAGAATACTGCAGCAAATGTTGAAGCTAACATTATTATGCAAATATTTGAGGGGAAATATGCCATTTTCAGGGCCTCAAAATATGTATCTTAAGTTGTTTGTTACATATTTTAATAGTGACTCTGTAGTTTAAAAGTCACTAGATTATCTCCTTAAAGAAGTGATTACATTAACATAAATTGTAAGAAGTTGTATTTCTGTCATTTTCACATGATCACATCCTTTTTGTGCTAGTCTTGCCAAAAATAGAAGACTTCAATCAAACATGAGAAAACATCAGACAATCCAAATTGAGGAGCAAGCTAAACAATAACTGGAGATACTCTTTAAAATTTTCAAGGTCACAGAAGACAAAAAAAGACTGAAAATATCACAAAAAGGTTATCAAGGAGACAGACAGCTAAGTGTAATGTGTTCATGGACTTATCCTAGAAAAGAAAAAAAAATAAGTGTTAAAACTGATGCTATCTAAATGAAGCCTACAATGTCATTAATGGTCTTGCACTAGTAATAATTTACTGGTTTTATAATTATACAATGGTTTTGTAAGACATTAACATCAAGGGTTATTATATTAAGGTTATTTGAAAATACTGTGCTATTTTGATTATTGTTATTATATATATATATATATATATATATATATATATATATATATATTATATAATGGTGTTACTGGGAATGGAGCCCAGGGGCCTTCTACCTCTGGGTTACACTCTCAGACCTATTTTATATACTTTTTTGGAAACAGGGTCTCTTAAGCCAGCTAAGGCTGGCTTCAAACCTGCTCAATCCTCCTGTCTCAGCCTCCCAAGTGTGGGGATTACAAGCATGCACCACCATGCCCAGATTTTTTTATTATTGATTTTCAGTCTAAAGTTATGTCAAAATAAACATTTAATTTACAGTGGTTTTTTAAACAAATTATTTGTGATTTTTGTACTGAAAATAAAATTTTAATTGTCTATCTTATCTGAGTGAAACATAGTGGTCAACAGTATGTTGCATAAATGTCTAAAATTTATCCTGTTCATCTAAGTGCAGTTTTGAAAACAAATTTTAAATGACAGTTGCTTTGGGATGAAAATAAAAAGCAAATATTTCAGGAAAAAATGATGTTTACAAATGTGGTCATTATTATGTGATTTAGTTGTTAAAAGTCAAAGAAGGGTGCAATCTGTAACAAACTACCATACTGGCACATTCAAAAAATAAGTTGAAATATTGTGGGTGATTAGGCATCGAAGAAGTAATATAATTTGAACAAAAAGAAGAACAGAGATTGATTTCTGTTAATTCTTTATATGGAAAGTCTGTCAAAAATATGGCAAAGAGTTTACAAATCACTGAAAGCAAAGTGCTTGTGTGCTTTTTCTTGGTGCATAATGGATGGACTATGAAGAAATTCATCCATACAGCCCCCAGAGTGCTGTTACTATGATAAAATATCCTAAAGCTAAGTTGACAGTCAGAAGAGAAATAATGTGCTATTATCTAAGCTTTAACAAAATTTCATCAACTATATCAAGAGCTTTCTATCCAGGTGGAGATAAAGCAGTTATATTTTATAGTCATACATAAATCATAATAAGAGGAGATTATACCTAAATTCACTTTTGGTTTCTAGCATGTTGTTTCAGAATTCTAATTATCATATTTCTAACATTTGTCAATTATAGCACTTTGCATACACTTTTTTGATCATTAAAAAGCGATTGCAAACGTAATTCTCCAGTTTCTCATAAGCTCTCTGTTTAGAGAAAGTCATGATTCAGTGCACTAATCCTGTAAACTTGCAAGATACACGTTTTGTGCATTTCTAACAGTTAACCCTCAAAGGAAAATGTCAGAGAAAGAATGAGTAAACTTTGATGCACAGTTATTATTCAAAGCACATTAGTGAAATTCTAAACTATTTTTAGAAGCAATGTATTCTAGACTTGAGGTGAAATCAGTTTCTGTTAACAATGATCCTCCAATGTAGATGGTTTTCTTTCTTTTTTATTAAATTGACACCTATTGGTAAAGAACAGTGTTCCTTCCTATTCCCAAACTCTTTCAAATAAATTGAAGATATGCATGACATCAAGTGTACATAAACCTTTGGGTTATTTTATAAAGAACAAACAAACAAAAAGGCAATACACCATAGATATATATGTTTGTTTTGTTACAT
The DNA here is from genome assembly GCF_963383645.1 of Muscardinus avellanarius. Taxonomy (NCBI): domain Eukaryota; kingdom Metazoa; phylum Chordata; class Mammalia; order Rodentia; family Gliridae; genus Muscardinus; species Muscardinus avellanarius. Next base: position 55,354,236 of record NC_137789.1, on the reverse strand, counting down.
TAATCCTATGGAAAACAATTTGTCTGAGAACACAAAGTTCACTAGTGCACAGTGATTTTATTTTTCCTCAGGGGTTCCAGTCAATGCCTAAGAAGAAGCAATTTACTAAGTTGTACCTTGGGGCATTGTAATTCACCACACATGGGTGAACATTTTGCTGTGGGAAGGTAGTTACTCATGGCAAGATCAAATCTATCCAGTTCTATTTTGCACTGACAACAGTAACTTGGATGAGAATAACAATTATAGTGTATAGTCGACCTTTCTTTTGTAACAATTCTTCAGGCTTTTAAAACTTTATTCTTTTTTAGGACCATCCTAATTTATTTTCTCTTTGTAATAGCATAACCTTAACAATGTGACATATAGTAAATAAAAGAATTACTAACAGACCATTGAGCGTGAGTGTGTGTGCACGTGTGTGTGTCCCATCTTTTTGATAAAGCTTTGATTCTCTAAAAAGATACTGATCTACCTTTCAAATGATGTCTCAAGGCATAATTAGTGTTAGTTATTAAAGGTACATCCAGTCAAGTAATGATTTATATACTTTATATACTTTATGATCAAGGACCTCTTTATATGCATATACCTTAGTCTTTTCAAGAACATTAATAGAGAAGTAGTAGGCCTTTCTCACATTAAGAAATAAAAGTTGTTAAATATTATTGTAACCAAGATCATATTGCTAGTAAATGACAGTGGTTGGGTATAATTTTTTTTCTGCCCATTTAGGGTATAAATTCTTATTTCCATTTACCATGCTAATCAAAACTGAATTAATATGTTTCTGATGCAATTGAGTTGATACACGCTAGGCATTCAACATCGAATTAGAATTGAAGGGCATACACCTCAATTTTAGACTTATTTAAAACTCAAGAGCCACTCAATTACATTATCATAAAAGAGCATGCCATTTGTTAGAACAGGCTAACACAAAATCAAATAATTACCTGGTTGGTATCCCTAATGTACACCTCAATATAATCAACCCTCCCTAGAGTTTCAGAGCTCACTGGTGATAAAGCTCCACATCGTTGGTCTTTGCAAGATCAAGTACTTAGAAAGTGATATGAATTCCTGTCAAATACTCTAGCTGCCTCTACTTTAGGATCTTATTTGGATGCTCCCTCCCATAGGGCCACTGTGTACTTAGGTCTGATGTGTTTTTATAACTATAGATTACCAGATACCATTTCACTCTTGACTGCCTCATTGCTTTACAGCCTCTCTACTAAGCACAAAAACACAGAGCAAAATGTGTTGAATGTGATTCAAAACGCCTTATCTTTTACAAACTGATTATTACATGAAGAAGATAAGGAATGCCTTAGTTGTCATTTACCTCTCCCTTTTCTTTTCTTTTCCCATTCTTTTTTTCCCCCATTGTTTTTTATCTCACAAGATGAGTTTGCTCCATTGAGTGATTCCCTGTTACCTTCAGGATCACATCCAAACCCCTAAGGGTACATGCCAGCCCCTTTACAATCTGCTGGTGATTAGTTCTTCAGCCTCATGATTTGGCAGTTTCTCCTTCACACCTGTGCTCCAGGCACACAGAACAACTTGCTGCACCTTGGCAGGGCTGTGTTTTGTCATGCCTCAGTGCCTTTCTACGTTCTGCCCAGAGAGTGTTCCTGCTTCTTGCTAAATTCTACCTCTTTCTCCAAGCTCAACTCACAGACTGCCTGGAAATATTTCCCACTTGATTCTAGCTTGGATAAGATAAATATGTACAGGTAAAACATGGTATAGAGATGTTGATTAAAATAGTATCACATGCACATTCAGACTCTTTCGAGATTTTTTAATCTACTTTAAAATGCAATATAACCAATTTCTGAAAAAAGCAGTGTTAAAATTGAATGTTTAAATTGTGAAGGATAGCAAAAATTTTAGATTTGCTACCTAATAGTTGCTTAAACTGGAACTAGAATAAATACCTAGAATCTATTGTAAGACTTTCCTCTTCTTTCTCTCTTTGCTCCATCTGAAAGGTTTTACGTATCTGTGCATGTAGTGGTATATACACAAAGCCATGCATAAAGTGCTTTGTAAATAACTTAAAATTTTCAATGGTGATTTTGATATTATATTACATTAAGTATTAGTATTAACTTTGGAAAGCATGCCATATATAAAATGTGACTCAATTATTTTGCAGATTTGCATACTCAATACCTGTGATTTAAAATCTGTTGGAACATTTTTGAAGTTAAATTTAAAAAAATACAAATATTTCTCTTTAATCAAATGTAATTTTTTAATAATCAGGATATATGTATATATTCATATATATGACTATATATAATTTATAATTATTATTTTAAAAAATAGTTCCATTTTGGAGAATCAATGACTTGAGTAACTGAATGATTAAATGAACATATACATATCTCAATATGCATATTTCTTAGCTCACAAGAAAATTTTATCACTGCTTCATCACTTAAAAATAAATTAGTAGCCGGGCATGGCGGCATGATAGCGCATGCTTTTAATCCTAGCACTTGGGAGACAGACAGGAGGATCAAAAGTTCACAGCCTGCCGGGCGTGGTGGCGCCCGCTTGTAATCGCCGCACTTGGGAGGCAGAGACAGGTCGATCGCGCAGGTTTGAAGCCAGACGCGCTGGCTTAAGAGACCTTGTTTCCAAATAAAAAAGTATAAAAAATAGGTCTGGAAGTGTAGCCCAGAGGTAGAAGGGCTTTCAGGAACCCCAGTACCACAAAAAAAAAAAAAAAAAAAAAAAAAAAAGCTCACAGCCAGCCTCAGCTACTTAGTAGAGGCCATCCACAAATTATTAAGACTTCTTTCAAAATAAATAATAAAATAAGGCTGAGGATGTAGCTCAGAAGTAGAATGCCTCTAGGTTCAATCCCCAGTTCTGCAAAAATAAGTAAATAAATATATGAATAAATAAGTGAATAAATTGCTTACAGTTTATGGTATTTTCACTGTTTCTATCACTGCCTATTCTATTGGGTTAACTTCACCAAACATTATATGTTTAAGAAGAACCACTGAAAAAAACCTTTGTGTGTGTGTAGGGGAGAGGTAATAGGGATAGGGATTGAATTTAGGGGCGTTCAACCTCCAAGCTACACCCTAGTCTTTTGTTTTTTGTTTTGTTTTTGTTTTTAAATAGGGTCTGGCTACATTACTGAGAGTTTGTTAAAGTGTCCAAGGCTGGACTAGAACATGTGATCTTCCAGTCTCAGCCTCCCAAAAACTGAGATTCTAGGTGTGCACCACCATGCTGCCCAGCAACCCTTTACATTTGAAGATATTCATATAAGCTTATCAAGGAGATTATCTTCTCAAAACTAAAATTTGTTAATTAGCATTAAATGTGTTAGTGAATAACAACAATCAGCTTAATGCTGTGTCTTTAAAAATGGAGTAGACACAAGTATAATTTTAACATTCCTATGACGAGAGCCCAGTGTGTGTATGCCCTTGTTCTGACACCATTGTTGAACATTTGTTAGGTAGCAAAAGGCATTTGGAAGTTTAAATAATTACACATTTTGGCAGAAAACACTATTACCTTGAATCGAAAAGAAGGAGATGACAGATATGGCAGGGAAAGTTGATGTTCTTCCTTAACCTGATCATCTCTAATACCACTACCAGAGACCAGCCAGTTTGATATGAATTATTTTGAAGATAGAGACTCTTTGAAGACTTGGAAGTCTTACCTTTTTTTCAAAGGACATTGGAACTGATTTTAATTTTCTAACTAGAGGTGAGCTATTTATGCCACTAATTCATTTAAATAACAAGAATTATAAGAATGCCATGTCTAAACCTTCAGTTTACTCATCTAGAAAGTGAATGAACTACAATAGGTATGCATAGAATATTTCATGTTGTGTTAATTACGTTATATATTATTTTATATTTTAACTGAATTTGCTTAATAGTCTGTGAAGTCAAAAATAAACTTGATCCTGGGATTTAACTCCATTTTCCATTTTCCATTTTCCATTTTTTACTCTTCCCAGCATTGCTTTCAATGTGGAGGGAGTTTAACAAGACCAACGACAACATGAAATTGTGGAATATGATCTCTGTCTCAGCATTATTATAGTTTCCATATTCATTTTTAAATATCTCAATAAATTTTTCTTTCTTCAGAACTGAAGAAAAATATACAAACAATAATAAAAATGAAGATTAAAATATAAACTAAATAATTCATCTTTACTGTTAAAGATGTGGTCACATATATTGAGACATTTATAAGTAATAAATGGAAAAAGCTTTTGTACATATTTTTATATTATTCATTCAGTTCATCAACTGATATCTTGTAAATAATAATTAAATGTTTTATATTATAATTAGCTTTAATTGTAACTTTTGAGAAGGTGTATAAAGTTATTCTAGCATAAATGAAAATAAGGCTAAAAGCATTGTTTCAAAACCAGAAAACTTTAATGAAACAATGATATTTTTAAACTGTTCATTTTAAAATGGAGATTATTCTGATGGTTTTGATGAGCCAAATTTCATCATAGATTCCTTAAAAGTGGAAGAAAGAGCAGAAGGGTCAGCTATTAATTACCATGTAGAAAGAAGGGAAAGGTACCCTATGCCAAAGAATGTGTCAGTCCTTAGAAACTAAAAACTACCAGTAAATGGACTCTCTCCAGTGCTCCTAGACTTCACTCAATGTTGCAACCTTTATTTTAGTCCCATTAGACTTTCTCAGGCATTTTTATGTTCATAAGCCTCTCAGCTAGAGGTAAGTTTTTAAAGCATTCATAGAAAACTACAGTACTTATGCAATCAGAGAGCTAATTTTATTTTCTTTTTAGTTAGCACAATGTTTTATAATGACATAAATTCTTTGGCAGTTAAATTTAGAACTAGATATGACTACTGACCATCGTTCCTCTTTTCCAGACCTTGGGTGAGTTTGTTCCCATTTCTGTTGTGTTTTATTGGTATATGATTACATCAACCTGTCTCCTTTTATGTCTGATTATTTTTCAGCCTGGAAGTTCAATGTTGAAAATGACAGAAGTAATCTGAAGCTTGGGTTTGTGTTACTTTCTTCCAGAAGAAAGTTACATTTGCTTTTGACAAGCTACTGGCATGGTGAAGAATGAGTGTCAAACTTTTTCATATTAATCTAATCAGAGATTATTTCTGGATGGTATCAAATCCAGATTTTCATGTTTGTGAGGGGTAGTTTTTGTTGCATTATTTTTGAATACAAAGTAATTTTGGAAAGTTTATGGATACCTGCAATTTTGGGAAGATGTTGTACTGAACTTTTTATTTGTCTAGCCTTAAAGTACTGCAGCAAACTCTGCTCATTTTCCAATAATCTTTGTGGGCATCAGTCAACATCTCTTGGAAAAATGTCTGAAAAAGCTTTCCTTCTCCTACATCTTAGCTCTCCAATCTCATACTCTCTTCATACTCTCATTTCTCCATCTGTATTTTGGTTTTGTTTTTAAATTATTGATCTGCTTTCTAATTGTGTTCCATGGTATCACCACTCCAAATTATCAATGAGCATTAATAGATGTTTGTAATTATTCTAGATGTCAGTATTAATATAAGATAAAAATTGATATCAGTGTGCTATGGTCTAAAATAATGAATGACTTTTGAACTTTAAATAGATACAAAAAGAAATGGGTAGTTTTGTTTGTTTTTCTTTACTGTTACATCCTACCCTCACATAAAAAATAATAAACATCTGAATGCAATGCTTTTCTATTTCATCTAGAAATAAATTCTATACTTCTGAAATAAACAAATACCTCTCCTCACATACAGAACATACTTTTTACTTTAGCTTTGGATTTAATGTAATATTTTTGTATGATTTAATGGAAAATGGCTTTATATTGCACAAACAATATAAATTAAAATATAGAAGCTTGAGTACATCTGTCATCATAGAACTACTATAATAAAACTGTTCTGTAGCTCCAAAATTATACCAAGATTACAGTGTATTTACAGGAGCAATGATAGGTAGCAATAACTTGGAAAAATAAATGGGAGTATAACTCTCTGAAATTAAAAAATAAAATCAATGAGGAAATGAAATCAAGGACACTCACGCATAATGAGAGGATTCACTACTTTTTTTTTCATTGAAAAGAGGTATACAGTTATACAGACAGCTTCTTTTCTTTAGTAAGTGTTTAGATATCACAATATAGTTGATACACTTTGGAATGAATCAAATATGATTTTCTTCCATACATCATCAGATTAAGTCTATCTATAAACATTAGTCCCACCCATTTCAATCTGTTTCCACCAAGTATAATTCCCTAGAGACAAATGTATCTTCCATAAGTGTATCAGATAACAGTAATGATATACTTAGCCATATTTTTTTGGAAAATAGGATGATATTCTCTGCCATGCCAATTCTTGTGAGCTACAGAAAAAAAATCAACAGTTTGAAATATTTTTATTTTATTTATTAGCATTAGTTAAGAAACAACTGTTACATTAGTTGAAACACACATGGATTCAAGTAAATGTTTACATTTCTTAATAACATTTGGAAGAAAAGGAAGAAAAATGATACTTTATCTTTAGAAATAAATATATATTTTCTGTGTTACTGCTACACCCCCAGCCCTATATTATCTTTTATTTTGAGACAAGATCTCACTAAGTTGCAGAGGGCCTCACTAACTAGCTGAGGCTGGCTGCAAACTTGTGATTCTCTTGTCTCAGTCTCCCAAGTACTGGGACGACAAATGTGTGCAATCGTGTTCAGCTTAGAAAATATTTTAAGAGTTTGAAAGACAATAGATGCCCTAGTATATTGTGTAAATATTCTCAAACACCTCTGGATTCTAAGATCTCATCTCTTTATTGAGAGCCACTATGGAATTCCTATTATCCATGTTTATTTAACCCATTGAAAACTAATAGGTATTCTGTTTCATAAGTGGCAAAGCGAAACTTTCTTTGAGAAAAATAGAGTTCTTAACCTTTAACATGGACTGCCTAACTATTAGTTCAATGATCTCCTTTTGCCATTTTTGACAATAATAACTAAAAGATTTGCTACTTCTGTTTGTTTTTGCCTTTATTCAAAATTTTTAGTTTACTTTGAAAATCTTACTCTTTTGTTTTTGAGGCTTTAGATCTCTTGGCAATGTTCCTTATAAACTCACATCAATCTATGTTATGTGCCCTCCTCTTCAATATATATCCTTTTAAAAATTAAAGCTGATTAGAGATTTCCCTATGAAATCAGAAAGGATTTAGTGGGCATGTACCATAGTTTACTTAACTTATAAAAAGCATTTATGTTTATAATGTCATAATCATTATTCAAGAGCTCTTTGAATTGTTGAATAGCCTTTTTATTATATAATGTTATTTATAATTGACTTCAACAATGGCATGCAAGACAGTAATCACCACCGTCTTCTCATAAACTTCATTTTCCATTTTTCCTTTTTTTTAGTCAGTGAAAGGGATATGTGTGTGTGTGTGTGTGTGTGTGTGTGTGGTACTTGGGATGGAATCCAGGAGCATTCTACACCCAAACTATACCCCCAGCCCTATATATTATTCTTTATTTTTGAAATAGGGTCTCAATGAGTTGCAAATTGTCTCACTAAGTAGCTGAGGCTGTTGGAGAATCAAGATCCTCCTGTCTCAGCCCTCCCAGATGCTGGAATTACAAGCAGGTGCCACAACACCTGGCTGAAAGGGATCTTTTAAAATTCACTCGTTTACCTGGGTGTGGTAGCACACGCTTGCAATCCCCATGCTTGGGAGGCAGAGACAGGAGGAGCACGTAGGTTCGAAGTCAGCCTGGCTGGCTTCAGAGACCCTGTTTCCAAATAAAAACATAAAAAATAGGTCTGGGAGATTAGTCTGGAGGTAGAAGGGCTTCCAGGAACCCCAGTACCACCAAAAATAAAATAAAATAAATAAAATTCTGTAATTTTCCCCAACTTATAGGTTTTATCCATATATATATATATATATATATATATATATATATATATATATATGAACACAAAACTACATCAGGGAAGACAGATCTGTGGTGTCTGATGGGAATAATGTCTTCATTCTACATGTTGATTATTCCTCCAAAGTAGCACAAAATCCACTCACCTCAACACCAGTCATTCTTTACTTGGCTAGTACTATGATGTACAAGCAAAAACATGGCACAAAAAATATAACTTTTGTTCCTTGTATATAAGTTGGGCCATAATATATGTCCGACAGAGAGAACTAATATTAAATAGCAATTAATACAATGGTTTTCGGCATGCATTCCATGAGCAATGTCTTGCAGAAAGGACAGAAGTGGAGTGATTTCTGAATTCTAACATGTCTAAAGTTCCTTTGTTCTGCCTAGACATTTTAATATCTTAGCTAAAGGCATGCTTCCTGAATCCCAGTATTTTGTTCAAAAGTTTGAAAACATTGCTATGCTAGCTTCTATCTATCATACTGTAGATTAGAAATTTCATGGTTCTCATACTTTTTCTGTTAGTCTTCCTTTTCATTATATTTTACTGACTCCATTGCTGGGTGTGCCTTTCACCTATAAGTGAGGCCATACTTTCAGGCTTGCTTGGTTAGGGGCTCCCTGACTTGACAGCTGGCTGAGGCACAGACACAACAGAGAGGAGGTATCTCTCTGAGTGTGTGGCTACTCACTTATTCCTGCCACTGAAAGCACTGAAAGATGAGGTAGGATCATCCTACCTCATCTCTGATTTCTGCTGACAAGGGTTCTAAGACTTCAGAGGATCTGTATTATTTTGAACAGAAAATCTTGATATTTGTCCTAGTGGGACAATGCTTGTTGGACGACCCAGTATTAGAGTTGTACATATCCTTGCTGGGACAGAATAAAAATTGTAACCATAATGAGAATTTATGGTCTAGGGGCATATATGTCAGGATAGGATCTGCTAGACCACTTCACCTTAAGATTTATCAAAGAGGCCACTCCCACAGTCTTTACAACCTGAAACCCTGATTCAGTCTTTGGGAAGAGACCTATCATAGATCTTAACTACCCAAAAGAGTAGCGGTACTTGAAATTACTGATGTAAGACAAACTACAGAAATAGAGACAGGATATCATGAGATTAATGCTTGGGTATAAGAATCAGATATTCTCTCTGTACCCTAAATAAGAGCAAATGTTATGCTTGTACAACAGGAAGGCCTGGGGTCTAGGTGGTTCTCTTCCTACTTGGACGAGATATATGACTCTTCTGGAATGTTCTGAAAGTTTATTTCAAGTCTAAACTGCCTGGGGAAATGAGAGTTGTCCAGGACTTTTACATCTCTTTCCTAATGGTTGAGTACCTTCTAAGGAGCCTATGCAAATACAAGCCCCAAGGAATATAAACTATACTTCTTGCCTATACTTCAGCCTAGAAGGCAGTATACCAGTTTTGTGGGCAGTTGATTGTTCCAGGTATGTTGATTTTATCTGAATAGGATACATTTTTCGACTTCTGAGGTTCCACAAGTTGATATCTGGTAATATTGTGGAGGAAATAAAATTCTGACCAACTTGCCTAAAGATTGGAGCAGCACTGTGCTCTCATGCAGTTAGTTGGCCATTCCTAATACCCTAGCACTTCAAAATTTTAGTAATCTTAAAAGTTAAACCAAATGAAATGCCCCAGGAGGATCATTTGGTCCACATATGCACATGTATGCCACTGGAGGATGTAGAAGAATGCCAAATAAATTTAAAGCAAGAAATTAGACATCAGCTGGGTGAGTCAACACTCTTCCCATTAAAGAGAGAATAGTAAATTATACCAGGGATGTGATAAAAGTCATTGCTGAACACCTAGATACCACGGGCTAATGACTTGGGAATATTGTCTAGCTCTAGATATTATTCTAGCTAAAAGACAGGCAGTGTGTATGAAGATTGCTACTCAGTGTTGTACTTTTTTCCCACAACAACATGCCCCAATGACACAATTACTAAAACATTATAGTTATTAACCACCTTAGCAAATGAGATAGCTAAAAATTAAGAAATCCAGGCCTAGTGCTGCATGCTTGTAATCCCACTACTTGGTAGGCTGAGATAAGAGTATGGTAGGTTTGAGGCCAACCTCAGCAAGTAGTGAGACTCTTAGCAGCCTAGTGAGACCCTTTTTCAAAACAAAATAATAAAATCCAGCTGGGGGGGGTGTAGCTCAGAATTAGAATGCCTCTGAGTTCACTCCCCAGTACCACAAAAAATAATTAATTAATTAATTAAGGAATTGATGACTCCTTTTCCAGTCTAATGGAGCCATGGTTTTGAAAATAGAGAGGAATAATTATATCAGTCCTAACAGCCCTCATTATAGTATTCAGAGTAATGATCCTAGTAGGATTCCGTATAATTGGTGTTAGGGGCCTAATTCTAGAGGCTGACAGGGATAGATCTCAAAATAAACTCTTCGTGTTAGACATTTTGGGGAGTGAAAGTTGCCATATACTAACATAAATAGTAGTGTGCATATTGAGGGGGGAAATTGTGAGAATAGAACTAAAACTTTTTTATGAAAGGATTAACTTAAAGTAATTCCATTTTGTAAAATCAGTATTTTGTAACCTCGTATAAATTCATGCTTCTTTGTAAGTTTCCATTTCCTGAAAATTGCAAATATCAACCCTTCCTCCAGCATTCCACTATAGACACATTAGCCAATCCTGTAAAACTGTGAAACCATACTACCACCAATAGGAAATCTGCATCAAAATCTGCATCAGATAAAAACTGAAGGACTTCTCCCTCAGTGTACCCTTTACAAAGAGTAAAAATTGTCTTGCTAAAGAACAAAAACAAATAAATAAATAGGACTGGGGTGGTAGCTTGAAGGAAGAATGCTCTTAGGTGTAATCCCCAGTATCAAATTTTAAGAATAGAATAAAAATGTCAGGCATGGTGGCACATATTTGCAATCCCAGGACTTGAAAGGCTGAGACATGAGGATCACAAGTTCAAAGCCAGTCTCAGAAAATTAGTGAGGCTCTCAGCAACTTAACAAGACTCTGTTTTCAAATAATAAAAAAAAAAAGGTCAAGAAGTATAACCTGGTAATAGAATGCACCCGGGTTCCATCCCGAGTTTCCCCCTCCACATATTCACACACATGCACAAAAACAAAAACAAAAACACAAAATAATAAAATAAAAGGGAACTTGTTTTTGCCCTTTAATTGTATGTACCATTCCTATCTGAATGGTAACCTTTAAAACTGCTTGTATGTAATTTGCATATATTAAAATGAACCATTTAATGTATATCATTGACTGTTTGTCTGTATTACCACTTGGAAGTAAGCTTACTGTGCTGTGGTTACCAAATCTTCTGAGTCCAGTGAGATAACACACCCAACTTTAACAAGTTCCCTGAAGTGAGTTTATTACTCACAGCTAGGAAGCAAAAGAAAAGAGAAGCCTGGGAGTCATCCTTAACCTGTTTCTGAAGATTCAGAAAAGCTTCCAGGATTGATGGAATTTCAGTTGCAGACACCTAACTCACACCACAGCTGAGGGGCCCTCCCTCCTGCCCCAGGTTATAATCTTCAAAGCCATGTGAGCCACTGGTTTAACGTTGTGAAGGTCACTCTCATTCTAGTGGAGAGAAGAAAAGAGCTCAGGCTCTTTTCAAGCCAGTCTCCCTAACTCAAGATCTTATATTTTCTAGAAGCAAAGAAACAAGACTCAAAGTATTTCAGGCAATTTCTCCCTGTCTTAGAATATTATATTTCTATTACATTCCAGTTGTTCTTGAGAAATACAAATAAGAAGAGATGGAAAGGGATCCAGGACTTCCAAGGATACTCATTGAACTGCCTTTCAAACACCACCAGGTGAAGATATGGGTTAATCTGTTTCCTTGTATCTTTTCCAAGTCAATTCTTGCACACATGGAAACATTGATCTGCTCATTGACACCATTAAGTTAGATTTGCCTTTTCAAAATTTTATATTGACAAAATCATGTTATATCCATGCTTTTGTTTGATTTATTGTGTCCAACACAATGTCTTTTACAATCATTTATGTTTTTGTACAAATAAATAACTCATTCCTTTTTATTTTTTATTCTATTTTTTGTGGTACTGGGGTTCCTGGAAACCCTTCTACCTCCGGGCTACACTCCCAGACCTATTTTTATATTTTTATTTGGAAACAGGATCTCTTAAGCCAGAGAGGCTGGCTTTGAACCTGCGCGATCCTCCTGTCTCTGCCTCCCAAAGGTGGGGATTACAAGCGTGATCCACCATGCCAGGCATCTCATTCCTTTTTATTGTGAAGTAGTATTCTACCATATAGATAGCATATTTTTTTGTCATTTGTTTCTGAATTATACAAGCTAGTTGGCATACAGGCTCTAATTAGTATAATAGAATAGAAATATCTTAACTCCAGAAAAGAAATGCAGAGATTCAACTTTCATTCTTGCTTCACAACAAATATTATAGACCAAATTACCAAATTATAGACTCGTATTTTTTGAGATTTCTGAATATAGACACAGAGTTTATTGCATGCAAACCAAGTGCAAAAATGATCTCTTGTTGAAGCATTCCATTCCTTATAGTGCCAAGATTGTTGTTTTGAAACTGCTGTGCATGAAACTATAATACTGGAATAATAGAACCCTAATGAATGTAAGTCACTATTTAAAATAGAAGCTAATCAGTGGGATAGTGCTGCAAGTGTTTAAAGATGGATGTTACTGCTGTGTAGTAACACCAGTCATATTTTTAAAGCACTTTATGCATATGTTTGTCTTAAATATATTTCCATCATTTAGTTCTAAGAGATGTGTCATTTAGACTCCAATAGCACCAAAACAACCAATAAAAGTGAGAGCAATTTAAGCAGTTTCTTAGTGTTTTCTCCCTCATGCTTTTATTTTCTCATTTCAAGTTTGTCTCATCTAAGTTCTATCCTTAGATGTAGGTAAAGGGGAACCAAACAAAGGGACCTGCATTTAAGTACATCTTTTTCTAAGCATATTTTACTTACTTGTTATACTTTTTATTGGTACATTGTAATTATACATTATAATGAGGTTCAGAGTTATACAAACAAGTGTGCACATGTGTCTTGGTACCTTTTTTTTTTTTTTTTTTTTTGGTATTGGTGATAGAACCCAGGAGCATTCTATATCAGAGCTACACCTCTAGCCCTAATTTTTATTATTTATTTTGAAATAATAGGGTTTCACTGAGTTGCAAACAGCCTCTTCGCAAACCTTGATCCTACTGTCTCAGTCTTCCAAATGCTGGGATTACAACATGTGCTACCACCATGCCCAGCTACCTAGTACCATTTTTAAAAGGCCCTGAGCCGGCATCTGATTCTTCTTTAGAAGCTCATTTGCAAAAGCAGGACACACTGAGACAGTCAAAGCAGGTCTATTTGAAAAGGGTGAGGTGTGTACCCAGGAGAAGTTTTTGTTCTGGGTTGTTCATGTGCATATAAGAGTGGTAAAAGAAGTACGGTTCCTGGGTTACTGCAAGAGGCAGCAGCTGGGTCTCCTCTTCCTGCTGTCTTCTGTGATGCTTTTATGAGCAACAGAGAATCCTAAACTTGAATTTAGCTTTTCAGGTCAACATGAAGATAATTTGTCATGATATGAAAATATTTTATTTTAAATTTAGATGATTTCATATAAACTTGAACCAATTTGTGCCTACAGTATGTGAGTTTCTATTTGTATTCTTGAATCGGACTTAAAAGTTTTAGACACTGACCTTAAAGTAATGAATTTAATCTTGAAAAATATATTAAAGGATTATTACCCAAACTGACATTTCAGGAAGAAGTGTAGAATTTATTGAAAAGAATAAAAAATGTAGAAATGAAAAATACTACATATGATATAGGTTCTTGATTCAGTTAATGGGTTAAATAGGAAATTAGATGCAGCTAAAGAGATAATAAGTGAAAACATCATATAAAATATCCACAGTAAAGCAAAAAGAGAAAACTGAAACTAAAAAAATGACATGTAACTAAAGGGTTTGCTGAACACTCCAATACACTTGTAGTTTAAACTCCATGTAAACAGAAAACGAATACAAAGCAGAAACAGTGAAAGGGTAATGACTAACAACTACAAATTTTGTATAATCGACAAAATGTATCCATTTATACATCTAGGAATTACTCACACACAAGCTTAAATATAAAATAAAGGGTACCTACATATCGATTTTTAAGAATCAAGACCAGGAGACAAATCTTTTTAGCATTTAGAGAAAAGAAAAAAGATGATGTATTAGCAAAAATGATGAAAACCAGAAGACACTTCTTTTGAAACATCATCTGTAGCATTTTTAAGAAATCTGAGATGAAACTGGACTCCTCTCAGAAAATACAGGTATTTGTTTCCATTAACTATCTATATACTACATATATGGGCATTTGCGTTAAATTCTTAAGATGTGAGTTTTCCAGGCCACTCAGAAAATGTAAAAGAAGAAAAATGAGCATTTTCTTGAGGGTCAACTCTATTTGAAAATTTTTGTTTTTGTGATTTACTTTATAACAGCTATGATGATCTTTTAGCTGACTCATACTTTTTTTAGTTTAAACAATTTAATGGTATATTTATACTCTTGTTTTTTTTTTTTGTGTGTGTGTGGTACTGAGGATAGAACCCTGGGGCATTTTATCTCTAAGATACACCCCCAGTCCTATTTTTTATTCTTTATTTTGAAACAGGGTCTCACTGAGTTGCAAAGTGCCTCACTAAGTAGCTGAGTCTGGCCTCGAACTGTGATCCTCCCGTCTCAGCCTCACAGGTACTGGGACTACAAGCATGCGCCACCATGTCTGGCTAAAGGTATATTTATGTTTTGTATCTAATTTATCCAATAACTAAAGTTTTAACAGACCTAAATACTACATATGGTTCTTTCTTATGGAGATATGTAACCTTGCAAATTTATTTAAAATTTGGAGTGTGTGTTTCTGTTTAAATGCATTTAGTTAAGGAATACTTAAAAGGCTTAATTTAGAGAGAAAATAGATTTTTCTTTCTTCTACACATGAGCTACATTTTTTTAAACTACCTGTAGTTTCTTGGATTACACTGTCATTCATTTTTCATCTCAGCAGTAGATAAGAACAAGGTTGTCACTGTAGATTCTTAAAGGATTCTTAAAGTATATTTCTTAGTCTATCATTTTTGTCAAGGTGGATTACATTGATTATCCTTGATTTTTAAATGCATCTAATTTCATCTTCCTTTTCTACATCAAAGCAGATTTTTCTCTCCTAGACACCAATATACACTTTAAATTTAACACTTGTTTAAAACAGTCAAATCCCTTTATATCATAACTTATTAGAGATTCAGTGTAAAAATTTTTCAGTTTAATTTTTCTTCTGACACCTGGATGTGTCCTTTTCTTTCATTTTTCTTTTCTTCTTTTTGAAGTATTGGGAATTGAACCCAGGGACTCACACATGCTAAGCAAACACTCTAACACTGAGCTATATTCCCAGCCATATTCTGACTTTCTTACTGATTTCAGTATACACTCAAAATATTCAATATTTTGTTATATATTTATTGAGCATTTAATTTTTTTGGTTAGCATCTTGTCAACTATTATTGTCTTTAAGAGCAGATGCACATTTGTTTCTTATAGAATTTTCAAATTTAAACCTGACATTATAAAAATGGAACACTCACCAATAATAGGTTACAACAGAGTAAGTTGGATGAAGAGCACAAAAATAAATTTGGAAATAGAAAACATTTGTAAGAATAAAACAGAACAAAACTGGCAATGCTTTGTTTGATAAAGTTTTATGCTTGAGATAATAGTAAGTTTTATGCTCATTTAGCATGTGATTTACTCCACACCCTAACTTTTTTTATTTCTGAATTATGCCGTCATTCTTGATCATTGAAGTAGATGTATCATTTTTATATGCTCAGTGGTTTTTTTGTTGTTGTTTTTGTGATTTAAAAATAGAAGAAAGGTATACTTATTTAGAAAATGATTAATTTACAAATGGAAGACACAGCATGTTGTGAATTTAGGATGTAAAATTGAGCCATTCAAACTGTTGACCTTAATGGTAAGAGAGTAAACAAGTGATAGGAAAGGAGAACTCAAGTTGTAGGTACAACAACTATAGAAAAAAATTGAGGAAAATAATGTTTCATGTGCAACATTAGCTATTTAAAAAATGAGGAATAGTGAAGTCTTGGTGACATGAGTGTAGGACTGTTGGTCTCCATGGGTCATCCTGGTCATAAACTTTGTAATTGTAGTTTTATATATATGAGATGAAAAAAATTGAGTAGATACTAAAGAAACAGGGTTAAACTTTAACCTTAACTTATTTTCTTTCTCCTCTGTAAGGAAAAATATATTATTTATTTAGGGTAATACTAGTACTACTCTCTGTCGTACTAGTCACATTGCTAGTGTGACTGTTTCTTTGTATTATTTCAACTTAAGAAAAGAATCATTTTGCTTGCATTATGCTCATAACATAACAACTAATGCCGTGCATATTCAAATATATCACTATGATTTTCTTTATCATGTACAATTAAAATAAAAATAATAATAAAATTAATTTAAAAAGCATAAACTCTAGCACTATTTGCAGAAGGTTATGACTAGGACTCAGTGATTTGACTTCAAATAAAACAAACGGTCCTTCGGCCTCTCCTAGCCCTGACGTACACAGTCTCTAAAATCGATTACATGATGCAAAGAAGTGATTTGGCCTGCCAAGAATCACAGTTTTCATTCTCTATCTTTAATGTTTCTCTGATACTGGCATAAACCCATGTGCTGTATGCAAGAATAAATAAGGATGCCATAAAAACTGATTATAATTATATCTACATAATTGACTATACATAGAATGCCTATGTATATACAAGCACATGGGTAGAGAGATGACAGACAGATGGATGTGCATGAAAAGTTTTGAAGTGTTCTTCCAGCAAAAATTAATTATCCATCTTAGTTTGTTTACTCTGAGTATAACTGCATGTCATGTGCATGTCAGAATAAGCACTTGGAGCGTGCTCTCAACTCGTGGGTGCTGTTCTCCTTCCTGTTTATAAACTACTAGTCTCTGAATTATCCTGTAATATAAGCTCAAAATACTCTGAACAGGATAGCTTTTCTTAGCCATTGACTAAAAGATTGGCAACTAGTCTCACACAACATTTCTAAACTTGTATTAAAGGCTAAAAAGTATCCAAAATGTAATGATAAAAAGGTAATATTAATTAAATTAAATTTAGGCATGGATTGCAGCAGGTAATAGATAAAATACGAGGTGCTAATACTAAAATCTATAAATTACTATTCCAATCCACAACTACACTGCAATCCCATTTATTATACAAATTTATTAAAAATTTTATACTTAACTTTGGGACATTTAAAAATGGATCAACTGTATTTATTTCTCTTGCCCTTATTATTTTTTCAAAACTGCCATGCATTTATCTACTGGTTTTCATGAGACTTGACGGAAAAGAAGTTTAGATAATGCTATGAGCATATGTGAAGTTATCAATACCAATCTAATAATATGTACTAGGAGAGAAGGAGACCAGGGTAGGACCTGGAGGAAAATACCATAGTGTATGCTTTTATTTTCCTATCACTCTGAACCTCCTTATGATTCATAATTAAAATAAACCAGTAAATGTACATTAAAAATCATTATTTCCTAAGTAGATTTATACATCTATTTTAAAAATTAAAGTATTGTCTTAAGCATCTTAAGAAATATTTTGACAGCTCCTCAGAACCTTTTCATAACTGTAGTAAAGTTATAGTTGTAGTTATGGATGTAGAGTACCTTGTGACCTGTTATACATCATTTAACTTTTTCTGAATTTTTTGTAGGAGCTTAAATACTTTCTTCCATAAATACTCAAGAATGTGTAAAAATCATTCACAAAAATATTGGCTACAATTTTTTATTAAATTTATCATAGAAAACAATACTTCGCACATTTTTTTTCAAGTAGACCTCAATTATTTAAAAATATCAGTACTGATATTGAATTAAAATTCTAGAACATTGAATGAATATTTCATTACCTTGGTGATCTCAAACACTTTACCTATTTTTATATTATAATTCTTTGAGTGATTGGAAGTTGAATCAAAGAGCAAAAAAAAATCATACGATTGCAAGAAATATAGTAGAAAATAAAAATCCATTCTCCTTTGGCTCTATTTTGTATTATCTACAAAAATATGACAGTGATTTAATAATATGTAAAAGTTTATTGTTTTAGTCTCCATTTTCTTTCTCATAAGACAACTTGAAAATCCTGACATTCAACTACACTCATGGGTGAGAGGAGGACAGAAAAAATAAGAAGTGAAGACACTAATAAAAAGAATAGGAAACATTCTAATTAGATAGCACAGTATGCAGAGAATTATCCTTGAACTGTTTTCCTTCTTGCAAGCAGAATTTTTTTTGTTAATTAGGAGTTTATTTCATTATATGTGTCTGTAACTTACTTAAATTATTTCCAACTCAGTACTTAAGGGTTCAGAGAGAAACAAAAAATAACATCTGAATATGGTGGTACATATCTCTAATTCCAGCTACTGTAGAGACTGAGACAGGAGGGGTCCCAATTTTGAAGGCAGCCTGGGTGACATAGGGAGACCCTGTCCTAAAATAAAATAAAATAAAATAAAATAAAATAAAATAAAATAAAATAAAATAAAATAAAAGGGTCCTGGGCTTTATCAGTGGATTCAAATTCTAGAACTGAAAAACAGTAACAATAAATCCTGTTTAGTACTACCAGAAAAAATATAATTAAATTTAAAGGTAAGTAAATCAAACTGTTTATAAAAGTTGAAAACAAGTACTTACATTTACTTGGATTGGAAATAAATACTGTGTAGATCAACCAATCCTTCCTTTCTTCCTTCCTTTCTTTCTTTCTTTCTTTCTTTCTTTCTTTCTTTCTTCTCTCTCTCTCTCTCTCTCTCTCTCTCTCTCTCTCTCTCTCTCTCTTTCTTTCTTTCTTTCTTTCTTTCTTTCTCTCTTTCTTTCTTTCTCTCTCAGTTCTGGGGATGAAACCCAGGGACATTCGACCTCTGAGCTACACCCCCTGCTATACTTTTTATTCTTTATTCTGAAAGAGGGTCTCCCTGAGTTGCAGAGGGCCTCACCAAGTAGCTGAGGCTGTCTGCAAATAGCAAACCTCTGGTCTCAGCCTCCCAAATGCTGGGATTACAAAGGTGTGCCACCACGCTTTGCATAATTTCTTTTTAAAAATATATATTAGCTATGAGGATTTGAAGCTAATACTTTTTAGTTCTTTGTTACTTTTATAGGTGCATTGTAATTACACATCAGAGTGAGGGTCAAAGTGGTATAATCATAGATGCACAGAGCACTTGGTGATATTCTCTCTAGATTCCATTCCATTTACATAGTACTGAGACTGATAGTGATAATTTATAAATGGATATATCATTTTTTTTACTGCTTTCTTCATCAGTTCTCCTTTGTACCTTCTGTACCACCTTCCTATTATGAAAGATAATATTTTTGAAACAAATTTTATTTGCTGTATTATTTGGGAGCAGAAAATAGAAAGACGATACTTGTATAAAAGAATATTTGATTTCATAGATTCAAGAGCACATAATCATAGTTCTTCATTATTCAACAAGATTCCATATTCCTAATTTAAAAAATTAAACACTTCTCAAATGTATGTCATTACAGACTTTCACATTTTCTTTCAATAAACCATGAAACACTACTTAAGTTCACAAGGCAAAATCCCAGAAACTTATATTTAACTTTAACAAATTTCAAGACTCTCAATAGGATAATTTTTTTATTCATTGTGAAAATATAAATTCCTTAGTGATTAAAATTGGTGTCATTAAGCCAAACATGAGAAGAAGAGAGTGGAGGAGGGAATGGGATGGGAGTTGGGAAAGGGCTAAATGAGCATTGCGGGCAGCTATTATTAAAATCTTGCGTTGCCATGGCACATCAGTTACATTGGTGAATCAACTGATTACACCATTGTTATTATTGTTGTTGTTGTTGTTGTTGTTGTTGTTATTGTTATTAATGGTACTAGGGCTTGAACTCAGGGACATTCTACTTTGCTGCTCCTGAGCTAGACCCACACTCCTATTTAGTCTTTGTTTTGAAACAGGGTCTCACTAGGCTGCTGAGAGTCTCACTACATTGATGAGGCTGGTCTTGAGCCTGTAATCCTTCTTTCTCAGCCTCTCAAGTACTGGGATTACAGGGTTGCATCATTTTTTAAATGAAGCCTTCGTGTGTATTAGTCTTCACTCTTAATGTTGTACAGGCTTATTGATTTTTACAAATGCATAAAACCATGTATCCACCATTATAGTATTATACAGAAGAGTTTCTCTGACCTAAAATCAAAGGTTCTGTTACTTTCCCCTGTAACAGCTAATCCTAGGCAAACTGGTTTGTTGGTTTGTTTGTTCTTGTTTGTTTGTTTGTTTGTTTGTTTTTGGTGGTACTGGGGATGAAACCCTGAGGCTTTCTACCTTGGGGCTGTACTTCTAGACCTATTTTATATTTTATTTGAAAACAAAATCTCACTAAGTTGCTGAGAGCCTCACTAAGTAGCTGAGGCTGGCTTCAAACCTGTGCGATTGTCCTGTCTCAGCCATCCAAGCTCTGGGGTTACAAGCGTGCGCCACCACGCCTGAATTCAAATTCTGGTTTTTACCATCTCTGTAATTCTGCCTTTTGTAGAATGTCATGTAGCTACAATTAGTAGTCTTTCAGATTATTCTCTTCCACTTAGTGATATACATATAAACTTTCTTCATGTCTTTTATCATTTGATAGCTCATTTTCATTTGTAGCTGAATAATATTCTAATAGATGAATATATCATAGTTAGATTATTCATTTATTTACTGAAGAACGTCTTAGTTTCTAATTTAGAAATTATGGATAAAGTTGCTATAAACATCCTTGTGCCAATTTTTGCAAAGACAAACTATTCCAAACAATTTGGATGAACACCTAGAAGCATAATTGTTGGATTGACTATACTTAGCTTTGTGAGAACTGCCAAATTGTTGTCCAGACTGTCTTTACCACATTGTAATCCCAAACACTATGAATGAGAATCCCTGTTGCCTCACATCTTCACAAGTGTTCAGTATTCTCAGTGTTCTGTATGTCAACCATCCTAATAGGCAAATAGTGGGACCTGAGATTTTAACAATTCCTTAGTGACATATCAGGTCAATTGCCTTTCTAATTTTCTTTTTTAAATTTTTTATTGGTGCATTATATTCATACATCTTAACGGGCTACAAGATGGTAGAGACATACATGCACACATCACCAAATTAGCCCTTACCCAATTTCCACCCTATTTCGTCCTTCTCCCTCCTTCTCATGTTTGGCTTAGTGATTGACATTATTATGTGTGTTAAAAATCATCATGCTCATTAGAGAATTTCTCTCTTCCCCTCTTTCATTCCCTCAGTTAGGCCACATTATTTGCTCATTTAGAATATCTCTTTCTTTGTCTAGAGTTCCTCCTATGGCCCATTTTCTTCCTAGCTTCCAAATATTAGGGAGAGCATCTGGTTTCTTATTTTTGTGACTGACTAATCTCACTTAGCATAATGTTCTTCAGTTTCATCCGTTTCCTTGTAAATGACATAATTATGTTTTTCTTTATGGCTGAGTAAAATTCCATTGTGTACATATCCCATAGTTTGTAATCCATTCATCTGTTAATGGATATCTTGGCTGGTTCCGTAGTTCAGATTTTGTCAAATGCTTTTTGATCATTTATTAAAATGATCATGTGATTTTTGTCTTCTTTCTGTTTTGTCTCTTGTTCCTGATTTTAGGGGGAATTCTTACTGTTTTTCCCCATTTAATATAATGTTGGCGGTGGGCCTATTGTATATTGCCTTTATGATATTGTTGTGTGTTCCTTCTATTCTGATTTTCTGCAGTGCTTTTAGCCTAAATGGATGTTGGATTTTGTTAAATGCTTTTTCAGCATCTATTGAAATTATCACACAATTTTTGTCTTTGGTTCTGTTTATGTGATGGATTACATGAATTGATTTTTATATGTTGAACTAGCCTTGCATCACTGGGATGAACCCTACCTGTTTACAGTGTATGATTTTCTTGATGTCGTTTTGAATGGGTGTTGCTAGTATTTTGTTTAGCAGTTTTGCATCCAAGTTCATCAAAGATATGGGCCTGTAGTTTTTCTTCCTTGAGTTGTAGCTTGTGTTTGCACAGGAGAAGCTGATGGCTTATAATTCTGATGATCTGTAGCTGTTTATTCAGGTTCTTGGTTGTTTTCCTGTTGGTCTCTGGAGTTGGGTGCAGTGAAGAGAGACGGTGCTGCTGTGGTGCCCACAGCCGCAAGGAGGGTGAGTTTCTTTTCTGCTCTCTGATCGCCTGTACTTATCATGTTAGTTTTCTATTTTCTGGCTTTTGTAGAATGCTGTTTTAAGGCAATGGAGATTGAATGTCAGCAGGACTGGTATGTGCTGCTTCCCTTGGTTGCCATTTTCCTGGAAGTTCTCAACATCCTTTCCAATGCTTATTCTTCATCTGTATAGCAAGTAGGGCAACAAAATAACTGTTGTTTTTTTTTTAAGACTTCCTTCCCACTCAATATACCCTTCCTCTACTCCACCTCTGTATTTTGTTCTCCTGTCAAATTAGCTTGGACTTCTTGGAAAAGGTTGAGTAAGAATGGTAGGAAGGACATGCTTGACTTATTCCTAGTCCTATAGGCAAAAGTTTACTGTCTGATGTTAGCTGTAGAATTTTTTTTAAACATTCTTCATCAAATTTTAGAAGTGTTTTTTCTATTGTTAGTTAGCATGTAGTGTTTTCTTCTTACTATCTTTAAATGTGTGCATTTAAGTTATACATCACAGTGACATTCAGAGTGAAAGAAAAATCCATGCATACAGGATTTGTGTGTGTGTGTGTGTGTGTGTGTGTGTGTGTGTGTGTGTGTGTGTTAAATTATGAAGCCATGAGTGGTAGTGCACACTACCATAATAACAGTCGTTGAAAGACTGAATGATGGATATAGGTCGAGGCAGCCTCAGTAACTTAGTGAGAGCCTGTTTCAAAAATAGAAGAAGAAAAAAAAATGGGGAAGGCTCAGAGGTAGAACACCCCTGGATCTAGTCCTCAGAGAGCAAGGGAGGAAAAGAGGAAAGAAGGAAAGAAGGTAGGCAGGTGGGCAGCACTTTGTCAAAGGTTTTCTTCTGTCTTTGCTTATATGATTATATAATTTTTATTCTTTAACCTGTTATGATTGTTAAGTCCTTTTGTGCACTTGGCAATGATTGAAGTAAAAAATTATATGCAAATAAACTTGATACTATGCTCTTTGTCTTTAATATTTCAACCAATAAAAATTATACCTCAAACATAGCTTGGCACATACAAAGAACAAAAGTGAGTGACAGTGATACTCTAAAAGTATGAAAAACTTAATAAAAATTGTGGCAACGTATGAAGAAAGTAATATTCTGGCTTTGATTAATTATACACTTTGGCTTATTAAACAAATTTGGTAAAAATCAGTCTCCATGCTTATTCATGAATTCAAATACTCAAACTAATATTAAATAACATATTCACACAAGTATTTTTTAACTGAAACATTCATTCCACAAAAATTAAACTAAGTCAATAATTTTTTGACACAGGCCTTAAGTAGTCACAATGGTAGGCAAAGAATAAATGCATAGAAACTAAAATGTGGCCACTTTTGTAGATAATTTTGTTTCCTATGTAGAGAAGTAATATGTAAATGAATGCAGTATTGTTTAAATAATAAATGATTTTAATATCAGTAAACTATTAAAACAGATAAAATGAAATGTCCTAAGGCAAAACTGTGAAATAAATTAGAGAAGCAATGATTATTTTGGCTTTCCTGGGAAGAAAGATTACTGATATTGAAATAGATATCATTTATACCAATTACTTTCATTATAACAGATTTAGTGAATTTATTCCCTGATGTCTAAATATTTGTTGTTCTTTTCCAACCACCAATAAAATACTTATTCTAATTCACTAAAGATTCTTTTTGATGTGACTTTAAGAACAGCTTTCTTATTAGTTTTATTTGGCGCATTATAACTTTACATCATATTGGGTACAAAGTGTCTGAAAAATAGATGCAGATAGCTCTTGGAGCCCTCCCCACTGGTTCCTCCATTTTCTTTCACCATACCACTCATGACTTTGAGATTGTAATCGGAAATTTTGTATACATTCACAGCATTATTTCAACTCTTACATTCTTAGTGACTTCATCCTCTCCCTTCCCTAATCCTCCTCACTATTCCTCAGGAATTTATGCTCATCTCTCTAAGGTTGCCCTTATTTCCAAATATCTCTCTAACTTCCACATATAAAGGAAAATATACATCTCGTTTTTTTTTAGACTGACTCTATTTGCTTAGTATAATAGTCTTGAATTCCATCTTCCTGCAAATGGTTAAAACAATAATATTCTAAAAATCACCTTTAAGTTTATTCCATGTCCGCCCAGTCTCTTCTATAGAGAACCCACAAAAACAGAGAAGTGACTGTGGCCTACACTGCACACATCTCACACAGCAGTGGCTCTTATGAGGAGGACATAAGCCAACACACCAACAATGATTCCAAGAATTTGCTTGAGAACAAAATCTCCACCCCCACAAAAAAATTGAAGAAACTAAAAAGTATGCTAAAATTGGTGAGAGACCATTATAGAAACATCATTTAACACTTGAATTTACCAGTGTCTAAATTAAACACTCTATCCTTTTAGCATTTTATTTTCCTTAAGAAAAAAAAGAAAACATGAGAAGTTTTGGGAATTTAAATTTATGTATGACATCGCTTGGTTCTGAGAGAATTATGATTAAATCAAAAGTATAAAAGTTCAAGTTGTTATTCAGTCAGCCTTTTGAAATGAGATGACTATTGTTTTACATCCTTATTACTTTCTCTAAATTCATCTCCCCTGAATCACCATTACCCAAGGTCATTTGCACAAAGTATTAGTGCTAAATATCTAGTAGATTAGACATTCGAATGTTAATCTTTGAAAATTATCATTTTTAATCTTCATTTGATTTTTAAACTAGCTTAGTCACACCAGTTTTTTTTTTATCTATTGTTACTTTGATGTGAAGATGGAAAGAATGGGTATGATGAGGCTTTGTTTTTAGATGAGGAGGTTCAAGGTGCTTATCTTCACATTTATATAGCATTTCTAAAAACCCTAAAAAATGGGAATGTGAATATTGTTTTCCTATGAGGAAAAATTAATGAAACAAAAATCTAACATAAAAGATTTAAAGAACACAGAAAACAAAACTTACTCTCAAGCAGAATTGTTTGTGCTCCTTTTTTGTCACATTTGACCTAGATGTCCATTCTTATGGATAAGTTAAAATTTAATTTAAAGAAAAGTAAATACATTCAGTATCATTATCAGGTCAGAACACACATGAAATAAAAATTTTTGAAATGTTGTCATTAGATTTACTGAACAAAACTAGTCAATTTCAAGGAAAAAGTTTCTAATAATATTTTTAAAATGATAAATTAATTAACAATTAAAAATGTCAGATTTTTTAGCTGTATTATTTATGATATTAAATTCTGCCTTTTTATGGACACATTTTCTTCTTTTCTTTCTTTTTAATTTTTTAACACAAGAGATTAAACTCAGAGGCATTGTATCCTCTGAACAAAACTCCTGGATCTTTCATTATTTTATTTGGAAACAGAGTCTCACTAAGTTGCTAAGGCTGGTTTCAAATCTGTGATTTTCCTGTCTCAGCCTACCAAGTAATAGGATTACAGTTATGCGTCACTATGCCCAGCTTTGGCATTTTATAATTTTCTTTTATAAAATATACTATTTGTTTGGAAAGTTTACATAATTAAAATATTCAAATGTTAATTTTAATATTTTATCTTATTTTTATATTTATTTTTATTTTTTATACATATTGTTTTATTGAAAATAAATGGAATACATTTAAACTGTACTTGGTGCCCTACCCCCCCATTTTCCTTCTCCCCTCCCAACAATGAATGCACAGGGTAACCATGTCATATTCATACTTTTACACATATTTGGATGTAGCCCCTTATTAATCAAGTTCAGCCTTCTTTCTCTCCTATTTTTCCATTTAAACTTTGCTAAGATTTTCCTTCCATTATCTGGATTCTATCCGGTATCTCCAATGCTCCCTAGTTTCAGCATATTAGAGGAAAGATACGTCTCTTCTCTTTCTGTGCTTGGCTGATCTCAACATAATGCTCCCCAGGACTTTCCATATTCTTGCAAATGACATGATTTTGTTCTTCTTTATAGGTGAGTAGAATTCTATTGTGTTTATTTCCCATAATATTGTAGCCATTCATCTGTTGATGGGGACCTAGGTTGGTTCCATATTTTGGCTATTACGAATTGTGCTGCTATAAACATAGGTATGCATATGTTACTGTAATTCTCTGATTTCAACCCCTTTGGAAAAAATACCCAGGGGTGGTAGAGCTGGATCATATGGTGGACCTATTTCCAGTTTTCTAAGAAATCTCCACACTGATCTCCATAGTGGCTGAACTAGTTTGAACTCCCACCAACAGTGTAAAAGAATTCCTCTTTCACCACATCCTTACCAGCATTTGTTGTTATTTGATTGCTTTATGCTTTCCAATCTGACTGGGGTTAGATGGAATCTCAGTATAGTTTTTATTTGCATCTCCCTGATGGCTAATGATGAAGAACGTCTTTTCATAAATCTATTGGCCATTTGTATCTCTTCTTTTGTAAAGTGTCTATTCAGTTCAATTGCTGTATTTGGGTGTATTTGAGATCTAATGTCCAGAAGGGCTTGTTTTACAAATGTGGTTGCACACATATTTGGGGCATAAACATTTACTATTATATCTGTTTGGTGTATTGTTCCTTTTAATAAAAGGAAGTGCCCTGTTTTGTCTCTTCTGATGTGTTTTAGTTTAAAGTTTGTTTTGTTGGATATCAGGGTTGCTAATCCTGCCCCTTTTTGGTCTCCAATAGCATATTATATCTTTTTCATCCTTTCACTTTCAGTCTGTGAATGTCTTTGGCTGTAAGGTGAGTTTCTTGCAAACAGCATATATTTGGATTATGTTTTTTAATCCACATTGCCAGTTTATATCTTTTGATTGGTGAGTTAAGTCTTTTGACATTTAGAGTTATTATTGAAATATTATTTTTGTTTTCTGTCATTTTGTGTTCTGTCTTTTGTTTGGTAGCTTGTTCTTTCTTCTTTATTTAGAAGCCTCACTAATAAACTTCCTCTCTTCTCTGGTTCTGAAGTCTGCTTCTTTTGTCTACTTTATGGTTTATTTCTTTAAGTATTTTCTCTGGCGTTGGCTTTGAATTCATGAATTTTTTGAGATTCTGTTTATCTCGAAATACTTGTTTCTCCATCAATATGAATAGTAGTTTTGCTGGATGTAGTAGTTTTGG
Source organism: Muscardinus avellanarius (assembly GCF_963383645.1). Lineage (NCBI taxonomy): Eukaryota > Metazoa > Chordata > Mammalia > Rodentia > Gliridae > Muscardinus > Muscardinus avellanarius. The sequence continues at coordinate 55,326,669 of NC_137789.1, read as the reverse complement.
TTGGAAGTTATTTTATTCCAGGTCTGAATCATGTCATACCAGTCTCTCCTAGCATTCATGACCTGGGTTGTATACTCTGGGGTAATTCTTATTGTTTTGCTTCTATATGTCACCTGTCCTTTTGTTATCACTGCTTTTAAGGTCTTTTCCTTGGCCTCAATGTTGGTCATTTTGACTATTATTTGGCATGGGGAGGTCCTTCTTTTATCTTGTCTTAATGGTGTTCTGTATGTCTCTTGGACATGAAGATCCAAGTCTTTCCATGTTTGGAATATTCTCTGACATTATTTCTTTGAAGAGCTTATGGATGCCCCTGGTCTGTACCTCTATCCCTTCTTCAATGCCTTTTATCCATAAGTTAGGATGCTTCATGTTGTCCCATAGGTGTTGGATGTTTAGGTTTTGTTGCTGTAATGACTTCTGTATACTGCTGACTGTGTTTTTGGTTTTGGATGAACTGTCTTCTAATAGTGAAGTTCTATTTTACATTTCATCTAATCTTCCAAAATTTATTTCTATTGCTGTCTTAATTTTATTTATTGACTCTTTCATTTCATTCCATACCTCTTTCTGATTCTTTCTTAGTATTTCTAATTAGTCTTTCATCTCCTCTAGACTTGTTTTAAATCATTTCACCATATTGCAGATCAAGATTTGGAATTCCCCTTCTTGCATTTCTTGTAAGTCAGTATTCTTGACTTCTTTCATTTCTCCACTATTCCTGGTTCTTATATTTTCAAAGTTCTCAGGCCTGTTTTTCTGATGTCTTCCCATCATTTGTGGGTATTATGTTTATTACTGTCTTAGTAGTAGGAATTTAGAAGAGTCCACAGGTAAGCAGTATTTTTTTGAATGATGAGGGCTGGTTGATAGTGGAGTAGCTAAGGTGATGGGTGCAGGAGTCGGGTAAGGTAGAGGATATAATTAGGTTGTGGAAGAGTTTAAGTATAATAAGGTTGTGCAGGTTGAGAATGGGAGAAAGTTAGATAGTAGGACTCTTGTATTTATTAGAATATTTAAGTATGGAGATGTTAGAAATGTTGTGTATTAAATAAAGAGATACAGTTAGGGGACAAAGAGAAAGTTTTGAGGAAAAATAGTAGATAGCCTAAATTGAAGGCTTTTGTAGAAGGAGTGGGGGGGGCAAGCACAAACAGATAAACTAACAAAATAAGGTACAAAAGCTAACTCTTATACATCAAATATAAACAACATCAACAAAAACAAAGATAGACCTCAAAGAGAGAACCAAAAGGGTTAAGAGAATAAACAGGATAAAAATAAAATAAAATAAATCAAATAACCATGTGATGTGAAGTGAAAGCACCAAAGAAACCCAAATGAAAGTAAAAAAATGAAGAAAAATAATCCCCCCTAAAAAATAAAAAAAAACAAAATCCCAAACACAAAACAAAACAGCAAAAAATAAATAAAAATAAAAATAAAAGGAAAATAGTCCTACTACTTTACAAATATATGGTACATATGCCAATGTCTTGTATTTGCTTGGATCGACCCCTTGTGGCCGTGTGCAGGTATTGCGTCTTAAACACCCTTCTTGTGTCACTGGAGTTGAATTTGTTCCCCTTGGCCCACACTGATGCCCACAGTTATGGCTGTATCTGGTGGAACTTACTGTATATCCGCTGGGTTCCTTGGTTCGTCTGAGCTCATGCTGTTACCTGGCAGCCCAGTTTGGGGCTCTGAAGGGCAGGCAGCTCTTCCATATCTTGCTGACTCTCTGCTCCCTTGGTTAGCAGGTCTGGTTCCGGGTCCCTGAAGGTCTCCCTGAGCCTCTGCAGGTGCCACCTCTGGTGAGCATATGATGCCCCTCAGGTGTTCGAATGAGCTTGCAGCTTAAGATTTTAGAGTTCTATGGCCACTTTCAGACTCTTGAGCAATTCTCAGACTGTCACAGACTGCCACGCCCAGAAACCCTGTTTGGGCAGGCGGCTCTTTATGGCGCTGGCGGCTGCCTGCTTCTGCAGCTCGCTTGTATTTTTTTGTGTGTTACAGTGAATCGCCCAGGTCAAAGATACTGGATTTCTTCCTGTAGTCCCTGAGTCTGTTTTGGGTTGTAAGCTGAATTTAATTTTGTTTATTAAGATGCTGCCTTCTCAGTAGTTGAACTTAATTTGCTTCAGCTAGTGAGATATGCTGCGTCTGTCCACCGCCATTTTCTCCTCCAAACAATTTGCATATTTTAAACTAAATTTTCTCCATGATCATGTCATTTCTTCTTGTCTACTTTGGCTATTCTAGTCTATTGAATTTTCCACTTATTTACAAAGATGTCTAACTGAATTATAATACATGTTCAGCTGACATGATAAGTAGGATATGAATTATAAGGGAATTAATCATCTAATATTATATTTTAAAATCCTTTTCCATTATTTTATTATTTCAACATTAAAATTGACAATAATGACTATTTGTACCATGACATAACACTAAATGGCATAGTAATATGTTATAGATTTTTGAAAAAATTAATAAAATAACTACAACTATAACCTAAATTAAATTTTATTTGAATAAATATTATTTGTATACACAACTTGACTTTTCAACTTCCCTACTGTGCATCATTAGTACTTTTTAAATTATTGACCATACTTTTGTGCACAAATGATTTTATCTTCACTAATCAGCCTATCTTTTCTCTTTTCTTCTCTCTCTTTTTTTTTTTTTTTTTTTTTTTGATGGTACTAGGGTGGAACCCTGAGGCTTTTCATCTTCAGGCTACACTCCCAGACCTATTTTATATTTTATTTGGAAACAGGGTCTCACTAAATTGCTGAGAGCATCACTAAGTAGCTGATGCTGGTTTCAAACCTGTGTGATCCTCCTGTCTCAGCCTCCCAAGCACAGGGATTATAAGCGTGGGCTACCACACCTGGACTTTAGCATAATTATATATATATATATATATATATATATATATATAATCTCTCAGTAATCACTTATTTAACCACAGCCTGTTTTACAATGCTGATAAAATCCAAACTTTTGTCCAGGGAAGAGTGAGAACTGTGGAATGTATGGTTACCTGATTCCAAGCCAGTCATTTTAACAATATTTCCATCTATAAGAAAATATTCTAGGGGTAAAAATTCAATTCCGTTCTGGCTGATGGAACTTCAAATGAAATCTACTGAAAAAAATATTGAGGATAAATACATTCTGTGTCTATCATAGTTTCATTTATTTTACATAGTGTGTGTGTGCGTGTGTGTGTTACTGTGGATGAAACCTAGGGGCATTCTACCTCTAAGCTACATGTGCAGCCTAATTGTTTTTGTTGTTCTTTATTTATTTATTTATTTTTTTATTTTTTTGGTGGTACTAGGGTGGAACCCTGAGGCTTTTCATCTTCAGGCTACACTCCCAGACCTATATTTTACATTTTTATTTGGAAACAGGGTCTCCTAAGCCAGCGTGGGCGGCTGGCTCCGAACCTGAGCTATCCTCCTGTCTCTGCTTCCCAAGCGTGGGGATTACAAGCGTGTGCCACCACGCCTGGCTGTTGTTCTTTATTTTGAAACAGGCTTTCATTGAGTTGAAAAGCGCCTAAGTAGCTAAGGCAGGCCACAAACCGTGATCCTCCTGTTTCACCCTCCTGAATGCTGGTATTACAAGCATGTGCCACCAGGCAGGGCTCATTTTACATATATTAACACACCCAATCCTTACAGCAACTATATAAATTAAGATTATTATTTCCATTAAATGTATTAGAAGTTTGATACACAGAAATACTATATAATTTGACAAATGTGACCCAGCTCCTAACTAGAAAACATCTAATTTGAGCCCCAAACTTCTAGCTCTAAAACTGTCTCAAGGACAGCACAACAAAACCCTTGAATAAAAGTGAAGAGCTCAGAAAAAAAATATTTATGTCCTTTGTCATTTATTTTTAACTAGTAACTGTTATGGAAGCATGTGCCGCCTGGGACTGACACAACCCTTTCCAACCATGAGCAGAGACACTATCAAAAGACTAGAGATGGCTGACTGGACAGATGGGTTCCGGATTTTATTGTTTGAGGTACTAAACTAGCCCTGGGACATTGTGTGGCAGAAATTTTATTTATTGAGATAATAAATGATATTTGTTTCTTATAGCCCAGATCACTGAAGAATTAATACAGGCACCATTATAATCTGATCCTACTATCTTAAAATTCCAGCTTCCTCACAGTATAGTCTAACCACAATCTACAGGTCCCACTAACTACCCCATATCATGACAAACTGCTAGTCACATTTGGGAACCTAGTTCAAATGCTACTTACTTCTTTCTAAATAAGGAAGTTAAATATGCTCTCCTCTCTATTTTTATATATCTGTGTGAATAGTTCAGCTCTTATCAAAATAAATTGCAAAAACCTCATTATAAAGGACAACAGGCTATGTCTGTGAGTTATTAATTACTGTATTTCTCAGCCTCAAGATCAAAGATTATAGTAAATATTCCATTACAGCATATAAACTAAGCTAAATTTAAATAGATAAAAATTCAATTAAAGTAATTTAAAAGTCCCACATTTACTTAGAATTTATACTCTACTAAAGACAGGAATATAGCTACAAAATAGTGTACTCATGTCAATCTTAAGAATTTTTAGAAGCAGGTGTTTTGCCTTTTAGAAAAATTCAACAAATTGCATTTATATTCCTTTAAAAATTATTTTAAGGTAACAATTTAAATACAAAAAATATTTTTGCAAAAAACTCCATTATAACTGATTAGTTTATACTTTTGCAATCACATTATGAATAAAATAATATAAAATATTAAAGAAGATAGAGATTTTGAAAAAGCATGGAAACTGGTAATTTTGGCTAATTTAGATGAATTACATAAATAGTAATTGAGGAAACATTTTAACAAGGGACTAATTTAGAATAGTGGATAACATTATATTTATTAATTTTAATTTTATTTACTGATTGATTTATTGTATGTGGTACTGGGGATTGTACCGAGGGGCATTCTACCACCAAGCTACATTCCCAGCCCCCATTTTTGTTTTGTTTTGTTTTGTTTTTTGCGGGACTGGGGATGGAACCCAGGGGCATTCGATGTCTGAGCTACACTCCCAGCCCTGTTTTTTATTCTTTATTTTGAAACAGAGTCTCATTAAGTTGTGGAGGGCCTCACCAAGTAGCTGAGGCTGTTCGCCAACCGCAGTCCTCCTGTCTCAGCCTCCCAAATGCTGGGATTACAGGTGTGCGCCACCATACAGGGCTAATGGATAATATTTTAGAAACGAGTTATTCCCTAAGACATTTTTTTTGTGTGGTACTGGGGTTCCTGGGAGCCCTTCTACCTCCGGGATACACTCCCAGACCTATTTTATATTTTTATTTGGAAACAGGGTCTCTTAAACTATGGCTGCTAGCTTCTAACCTGCGCGATCCTCCTGTCTCCGCCTCCCAAGTGCAGGGATTACAAGCGTGCGCTACCATGCCTGGCTCCCTAAAACATTTTAAAATATAGTTTATTTTTAATATTTTGAGGAACCTCCGTACTGATTTCCAAAGCTGCTCCACCATTTTACATTTCAATTTCTCCACAACTTTGTTGAAGCATCCTTTTTTCTTTAAACGATGACCATCTTAACAGGTGTGAGGCAATACTTAATAGTTTTGATTTGTTTTTCCTTAAGATTTAATGATGCTGAGTATATTTTCACAATCTTTTTTTCAAAAGCATTTACTTTTCACAAGATATTATATACAATCTAATTTTAGTATATGAAAGAAAGTGCTTAGTATGCAAGTATTACATCACTTCACATAAAGGACTCCAGCATACTCTAATTTCAGTGTCTTATGGGGGGTCCTGAATCTAGTATTTTCAGGATGCCCAAGAAATGTTTCTTATATAACTTTTTATTAGTGTATTTTCATTGTACATGCTAGTGATAAACATAGATATATATTCACATAAGTCAGGACCATATTTTATTTTTTTATTTTGGTTTGTTTCCTATGTGTGTGTGTGTGTGTATATATATATATATATATATATATATATATATATATATATATATTTTTTTTTTTTTTTTTTTTTTTTTTTTTGGTGGTACTGGGGTTCCTGGAAGCCCTTCTACCTCCGGGCTACACTCCCAGACCTATTTTTACATTTTTTTTTTTTTATTTGGAAACAGGGTCTCCTAAGCCAGCATGCGGGGCTGGCTTCGAACCTGCGCGATCCTCCTGTCTCTGCCTCCCAAGCGCGGGGATTACAAGCGTGCGCCACCACCCACGCCCGGCTCTTTTCAATATTTCTATTTTTCTTCCTCTTCATCCTCCTCATGCATGATAAATTTTCATGAAAGCTTTTTTCCCTTTTTTCTAATCTTTTTGGACATTTTTTCATATTTTTACATTCTTTTGAGAAATACCTGTTCAAATATTGCAGACTTAGCCGGATGTGGTGGCGCACGCTTGTAATCCCAGCATTCGGGAGGCTGAGACCGGAGGATCATGGTTCATGGACAGCCTCAGCTACTTAGCGAGGCCCTCTGCAACTCAGTGAGACTGTTTCAAAAACATCTATTTAAAAAGATTATGTCTAAAGCTGGGTGTGGTGGCGCACGCTTGTAATCCCAGCATTCGGGAGGCTGAGACCGGAGGATTGTGGTTCACAGACAGCCTCAGCTACTTAGTGAGGCCCTCTGCAACTCAGTGAGACCCAGTTTCAAAATAAAGAATAAAAACTAGGGCAGGGGTGTAGCTCGGAGGTCAAATGCCCCTGGGTTCCATCTCCACACCCATAAAAAAAATATCTATCTATCATCTATCTATCTATCTATCTATCTATCATCTATCTATCTATCATCTATCTATCTATCATCTATCTATCTATCCATCTATCTATCTATCTATCTATCTATCTATCATCTATCTATCATCTATCTATCATCTATCTATCTATCTATCTATCTATCATCTATCTATCTATCTATCATCTATCTATCTCACAGACTCTATCACTGTGCTGTACCTAGCCCCTATTTGCTCATTTTCTTTTCATCAAGTTGCTTGCTGCTTTGATAGCTAATGAGTTATAGGACTTCCTTATAGTTTTTTTTAACATGAATTCTTTATCAGAACGATCATCTGAAATATTTTACTATTTCATAATTTTCTATTTCTTTATGTTGATCATCTTCTTTGCTATGGGGAAAACCTTTAGTTTGACTCAGACTTTTAAATGACTTTAATTTACTTTTTATCTACATAACTTTAATTTGTCTCTATGCACACCAGAAATGCAACTTTTATCATATATTTGAAAGAATTGAAATCAAGATCACAAAGAGATACCTTTACTGTATATGCACTATTCAAAATAGCCAACGTAAGAAATAAATAATCCCAGTTCATCCAAATGAATAAAAAAGTATAGTGTAAATAAAAACAGAATATCATTTAGTCTTAATAAAGAAGAAAATTAAACATTGATGTTTCTTATGACCAGATTCATCAAAATGTGCTCTTTAATACATATGGTTTTCAATCAATTTTTCATCAATAGAACTGTTAAAACAGAAAGCCTATTTGCCTAATGTTTAAAAGCTGTCAGCTACTACAAAAACTAGTAGATTACTGTGGTGGGGTAGTGGAAACATGTTTTAACTAGTTCTTGTAATGAAAATAAGAGGTTGCCACAGGAAGATCCAAATATATTACAAGAAAAGAATTGAATACTGAAGCTTTTGTATGAATAGGTAACAAAGACCATGCATTTGAGAACACTTATCTGAATTAAAAATGTATTTATTGGAGTTTTATCTTTGGATCTTGACTGTTCCCCAAAGGGCCATGTGTTGAAGGATTGATCCCTTCTGTTTACATCTATGGGAGGTGGTGAAACCAACAAGAAGTAGGGCTTTTACTGGAAGGACCTTAGGCCTTCTGGCATCTGCCTTTGAAGGGCATATTAGAATCCAGCCCCTTACTTTTTCTGTCTTTTGCTTCTGACTGAGAAGGTGAGGTGAGCACAAACCCTCTGCCATGAGCCCCTGTCATAATGTTCTGGGCCATCACATGCCCTAAACAACGGATGTATGTTTATCTTTCTTTTTGGTTGATTGTCATAGTATTGAAACACAATGACAGAAAGCTGTCAGACACATGGGAGATAGAATGAGAGATGACATAAAAGGAGCTGTGACTTAGGTAGGTATAAATATGAGCTGAATTAAGTTTCAGTTTTATTTTTACCTACCTTGTATTCACTAATAACTGAATTTGGTTTACAGTTTATTCTGTTTCTATTTAATCGGTTTCTTCAAATGGCCTTTTTCTTCCTTGATGTGTCTTTTAAGAAAATGTTCTTCTTAGCCAGGTGTGGTAGTGTGCCCCTGTAATTTCACTATTTTGAAGTCTGAGACAGAAGGATTGCAGATTTAAGGCCAGCCTCAGCAACTTAGCAAGACCCTTAGCAATTTAGGGAGAGCCTGTTTCAAGATAAAAAGGGATGGGGGTATAGTGTGGAGTGAGAGTAACCAGAGTTCAATCCCGAGTATCCCTCGCCTTAAAAATAAAAGACACAAAAGGTTTCTTTTTATTGTGAATTTAATTGTTGGTCTCTAACCTATTATAGATAGAATTATACATCTTTTGAAATAAAATTATATTTAAGACAAAAGCAGAAGATTGAGATGAATTAAAAGTTTGTTTCCTTGAGAACCTTATCATACTAGCAGAGATAATAGTTTTTGTTTAATAAAGCTAATATATTTTTCACATCAGTATTTTTATTTATGCTTTTCTTTGCAGTAGTAACATAAAATGCTACCATTAGGAAGGAACACTTTGCTTCCTATAAACCTGTTTACCCATCCACTCTGATTTCAGTGAACAGGTGAATTCTCCAAAATTTTGTTTTCTGTTCAAGTCTTTTTCTTACAATTAGGCTGGCTGTAATATTCAGAAGCCTAGTGAGAATCAGTTCCATTCTTCCTCTGAGACTCAGAGAGACAATTTGATGCACAGTTTTAATGAATGTGGCTTTAATTAAAGCTTAAATAGAATCAGTTGCTGGAGTTGTGTTTTTTTATTTTTTTTTAATCTTCAAGGATCCCCCTCATTTTCAAGATTATATTTTGAGCACTGATGCAAGTCTTTGGCTAATAAGAACTGTTTCATTGTTTGGAAATGAAAATTTCTAGTAATATTTTCCCAATTCTGTTTTCACTAATGTGTATTGTGTGTGTGTGTGTGTGTGTGTGTGTGTGTGTGTGATTTCAAGAATAGATTTATAATATTTTCACTCATTGTTTTGTTTTAATTACCTTTTTTATTTTCTAAAGAATATATTGACACTTTTTTACCCCTCCCTGCTTTATCAAAAAATTAATACTTCACTCTCTTACCAAGCTTGAAATGACTGCAGCATTATAGCATTTGGGATTCAATTCAATTGAGCAAACAGGGAGTAATCTATCTTTCAAGTACTGAAACAAGCGATATAATGCTCTGGAGAATGTGTGGTTGGTCTCTCAGCACTTCTTCTTTTTCCACTTCTAAGAATATTCCATTTTAATGTCACTTGTGAGATTTCAAAGATGAAGAGGAAAGTCAGTCATGTGTAAGCAATGGCATAGTCAAACTCTTCCTCTCCATAGACCAAAAGGAATTGTCCTTAGAAACAAGATGCTTGGTTTTACACGTAAAATAGTAATACAAGAATTTGTTTCATGGGCTTATCCTGAATTTGAGTAGAAAACTAATAATGTAATGGTATTATATCAAAAATTATACTTTTTGGAGTGTGGTGATCTATGCCCGTAATCTCAGTATCTGGGAGAATGAGTCAAGAGGACCACAGGTTTGAGGCTAGTTTCAGTAACTGATGCCCTCAAAACTTAGCAAGAATCTGTTTCAAAATGATAAATTTTAAAAAATTAAAAAGGGCTGAGAATGTAGCTTAGAGGCAGAATGACCCTGGACTGAATCTTAAGTAAAAAAGAGATTTATACTTTTCTAAAATAATGATACAAAAAAAGAATTATACTTATCTAAAAGATCTGCTAATCCAAACTTATCAGCTTTTCCAAGGATAGAAAATTGTGACTCATCAGCTATATATTTCATAGACTCGGGCACTTCACTCATTTCATCCCACTGTGCCAGATGTGGAATAGCTATAAAAACTTAAGTGTAACATATAAATATAACCATATATAATATGAAACATAAAATATTATATTGTGTAATATTATATAACATGGTATTAATATATTATATGGTATAATTATGTGGTAAGAATTATAATACAATGATATTAATTAATAGAGTTCTATATAAACTTTATGATTTCCAACCTATTTCAATGTACCAATGTCATTTTAATTGAAATATTCACAGAGTAGAAAGTTTGGGGCTTACCTGGTCAATGTTTGTATGTAGTTAAATAAAAGGGATGGGCAGATGAATGAAGAAAAAGAATGTGGGAGATGCTCCCCATTGAAGCTCTACAACTATGTCCATTGAAGCTAATAAAATGCAGTTTTCTTAGCAGTGGTGAATGCACTTTATGCTCTTGCCTGCACTGCCCCTCCAGATTCACCCCTCTCTACTTATGTTGTGCTTGTCCCATTGCTCCTTATATATTATATATTAGGGCTTCCAAAACTCCAAGCTCTTTACCCTTTCCCAAGAGCCTCATGTTTTTTTCTCCTAACACTGGAATTAATTTTCTCACAGTCTTAAACCTCTCTACTCTTGTGTGAATCACTTCAGTTCTCCTGCCTTATCATTAAATACTATGTGCTTGGAATGGCCTGCTGTGACCACTCACTCTTAAATTGCTCTCCATCTCCACTTTTTATTCATATAGCACCTTTCACAATCTGTAGTATTTTATTTATTTCTTGATCAGTGCATTCCTCCCCTGTTCATAGCTACAGGGGAAGAGGCTCTGCTTCATTCACCAGAGCACAACCATAATAGCCTACATTCTCAGCCATGGCAGGAATTGTAATATGTGTTGGTTCAAAATGCGAATACATTAAAATCGGTGATCTGACTTTAATATACTAAAATTCACAAGGTTAGGAGTAATTTATAAACAGGTGACTCTAGAGGATATCATTGGAATCACATAATATGAAGCAATTTCTAAAACTTTTTTATAATTGACATAGAACCTGGGCAGATATAGGCCTTTCCAATGAAATTTTAGCTCTGGCCAAGACAGATTATCTAAGGCCAAGGATACCTCAGGTTTAAGGTTTAGATTCAGATAGAGCTAAGCAGAAAATGGAATGTAATAAATGAGATTGCTTGAAATAAATACCAGCGAAGATAAGGAAGCAAGTTAAATAGCAAATGAGGTAGGAACATGTCACTGAAGATCTTAAGCAGTAAATCATCACTCCAGTCTTGAATATATGAACCATAATATTTCGAGCTTATGTAATTAGAATTGTCATTTATTCTTCAAAGTTACAAAACACAAAATCATCCTAAACACTTTAAGTAATTTACACAAAGGATTAATAGAAAGTATAGTTTGAACATAGACGGTAAAAACAAAAGGAGCCAGTGATAAATACAAAATCAATCATAGAAAGTGTTTTTATAATTTATAAGCTAAATAAGCAAAAGAAACAAAAATTAATAGAATTGTGACTAACATTCTTTTTCTAGTCTTTTTTCAATTACCTTAACATATTGTTATTCAAAGAGCAATTATCAAGAATTTACTACTTGTTCCATCAGCATTCTCACTGCTGTGATCTAAAAACCCTGGTGACAACAACTTGAAGGAAGATTTTATTTCCTCACAGTTGTGGAGGCTTCAGGGGTTCAGTCCGTGTTAGGCCAGGTTACATGAGTGAAACTCAGGGCATGAAGAAGGGAGCAGAAAGATTGCATATGCACGAGTTTGCTCTCACTTCATGGAGGCTTGAAGCAAGCAAGAGCAAAGAGAGAGAGGTACCATATAAAATCCCAAGGTGACATCCCCAGGAACTCCTAATCAGCCACCAAGCCCCACCTCCAGCATCGATATCGTGTCTACATGAAGTCTAACAAGCATTCTAAATCAATGCCATAATACTACTGCTTTTCATATGATTGCAGTATGTCACTTGCTAAATAGTGCACTGAAATATAACATAAAATACATAAGCAATATAAATTTAAAATGAAAATCATGATATTTACTGAAGAATTTTTTAGATGACATTCTAAAATATGTTGACTTACTTTACCACTATATATAGTTTCAATATCATTAATTCTCAAACAATGTGCTGATTATCTAGTTTGCATCATTGAGTGCTTTGTGCTGTAGTAAATGTGTATTTTTGAGCTTTATTTTAATACAGTGCTTAGTACAAAGTAAGCATGTGATGCATACTTTTTTTTTTTTTGCAGGTATGGGGATGGAACCCAGGGGCATTTGACCTCTGAGCTATACCCCCTGACCTATTTTTTATTCTTTATTTTGAAACCGGGTCTCACTGAGTTGCAGAAGGCCTCACTAAGTAGCTGAGGCTGTCAGCGAACTGTGATCCTCCAGTCTCAGTCTCCCAAATGCTGGGATTACAAACATGAGTCACAACACCTGGCTGTGATGCATACTTTTAATAAATAAAGCAGATATAGTCTAGAAAAAAATGAATGTAAAACAAATCAAGAAAGTTAGGAAGTGATAAGTGTGCATGATGAAAGGTCTGCTGTAAAGTTGAGAATATTCAGCTACTGAATTGTGACACCAACAATTAATTAAATACAGTTGTCTCATAACATACTCAGTGGTTGAGCTTCCTCACAGCTGAACTAAAATTGTTTAAATAAAATGAGTCTCATTAACTTTTCTAATTGTTGTTTGCACGAAGACTTGAACTTTGCTTTTAAAAATAAACTGCTCCATCTGCAGCTAGTATAAAGTATCAGCTGGAAATGTTTAACCCTCATGAATCATCCATTTATTTTTCTTTTCCCAGCCAGTGAGCATCAGAGAGAGGAGATGCTGTAAGAAAAATTAAAAGTTTGTTTCAGGAACTTTATTTTATGTCTGTCTCCTGAGCTTATGCATACTAAAAGAAACAGTTAGCTTGGTTTCTATAAAGGTAAAAGTACATGCATCATGGGAATGGAACAGCTGCACAACTTTAGCCTTTCTTAGCTGTCAATGAAGAGGAAACAGATCATCAAAACGTGAATGCTTCATTTTGTGATGCTGCTGCATATTGTACAGCTCCAAAATGGCAAGTGTCTCTTGACAAGGAAAATGTTCCATTGCTGGTAACTGATAACAAATGTATGTATTCCTTAAGAGAAGTAAAATATATGAAGGTTCAACTTGACTTTTAGCATTTTAAGGTTAATACAAATAATATTAAAAACATACAGGAAATATTTTTGCTATTTGTTACAATTCTAAAAAATGTAAACATTTTTCATATAATGGTCCTTTTATGAATTAAAAAAATTCATAAGTAATTATTATAGAAAGCAGGTTTCTGCCAAATTTTATTTAATAATCTTTTCTAATTTATCTAACAAACAACTTTAATTTGTTTTTGTTTGTTTGTTTTTGGTAGTACTAGGAATTGAACCCAGGCCTACTCTATCTCTGAGATACACTCACAGCCTATTATATTTTTTATTTGGAAACTGGGACATGCTAAATTGATGAGGTTGGCTTCAAACCTCAAATCCTCCTGTCTCTGCCTTCCAACTAAAGAACTACAGGAGTGAGCCACCATCCCTGGTGCTGTTTCAATTTTTGTCTAGGTTTTTATACTTAAAAACTTGTTATAAAAAGCCCTGGTATTAATTTCAACTGAAATCTATTGATGTAAAAGTTGATGATGTAAAAAAGTATTGGATTCTTGAAAGTTATATCATGCCTGGGTGAATTTATTGAAAATTGACATAGTATTTTTAATTAATGAACATCATTTTAAATGAATACAATTTTACCAAGAGCTGAACTTACTTTTCTATGAGGGTAACTAAGGGATATTCACAAGTTAACTAAGATTTGTTCCTTTAAGATTTATTTATCTTGAAGATATGCATATTCTATGTCCCAGCAATTCTACTCAAGAGAAACAAACCTGAAAAATTGTACATTTACATAAGGAATTATGTCCAATAATATGTACAGTAGCATTTACAATATGAAGACACAAGAATAAGTTCACAGTCTGCAACAATAATCAAATAGATGAGTATATAACTTTATATTTAGAAATCAGAATTCTGAAAAGATTGTAAGATTGTAAGATTGTAAATTGCATGGATGAATTTTAAAAACACTGACAAATGATAAATGCAATCAATGTACACTTTCCATATTAATATCCTATATATAAATCTCAAAGACTGGCAAAATTTAACAATATATGCAACTTTCTATACATATGTGTGTTAGAAGTATAAATAAAAACATGAAAAAAAAATCAATCAAAATTCCAGGACATTGTTGCTATTATTATTGGAGTGTAAGTTTGAACAACTTAGAGAAAGACAAAGAGGGAACTTTAAAATATTGATAAATCTTACTTCTTTGGTTATATGTAGATATTTTAATATTTAAAATATAACACATGATATTTTATTTCAAATGATCTATTTAATAATTAAATAACAATTTAAAACTTTTATTATGCTGCAGGAGTGGTGGCGCATGCTTGTAATTCTCACACTTGGGAGGCGGAGACAGGAGGATCACACAGGTTCGAAGCCAGCTGCACTGACTTAAGAGATCCTGTTTCCAAATAAAAAGTATGAAATAGGCCTGTGAGTATAGCCCAGAGGTAGAAGGGTTTCCAGGAGCCTCAGTACCACACACACACACAAAAACATTTGTTATGCTACATCTGTCTGATAGAATTTTCAGGAGAGTAAAATATGTAGATGCAAATACTATTTATGCAACATATTGATATTGAAAAATAAATAAATCTCAATAACAAGAATTAAGAATCCAAAATCTTTTTTTTACAATTATTTTGTGAAATTTACTACTTTCCAACACAAAATTTACCACCAAAGGGATTTTTTTTAAATTTAGACTTTATGTAATGCTCAGAAATCTTTCACTGAAAGTGACAAAGTTCAACCTAGTTTAACTTAGAAAAAAAGAAAATTTTTATGCTAACATAATTTCACCAAAAGAAGAAACATATCACAACCTCCAGATATTTACATTTCCTACTTCTACATCTCTGCTTTCTTCTTGTAAACTGGCTTTTGAAACTACACAAGCTAGAGGAAAATTAATGCCAGCAGCTTGGAGCTTTTATTTTTCCAGCTTTGCTACAGAAATACACATTGAACTGTCATTTTTAATAAATGTAAGTAATGTAGATCCTTCCAGTATCTCTCAAAATCTTTAGCATTTTAATTATTTAAAAAACAGTGTGGCAGGCATGGTGGCACACACCCATAATCTCACTACTCGAGAGGTTCAGATAGGGCAATCACAGATTTGAAGCCAGCCTCAGTGTGGGGAGCCATTAAGGTTTTCCCCTTATCTTTACTAAAAGCATACTTCTGACTGTCCTGGCCCAGAGTCAACAAAGTTTGGGGCCTTGAAAGCTTCAAGGTTACTAATGCTAATGATGCTATTCTTCTGTCTGAGCTAAGACTAGGTTTGTGTTGCATCAGGGTATTGTTTGATCTGCCCTGACATTGGAATTTTTCCCTCCAGGGTAACCTAAAGCAAAAAACTATAAATACCACTAGAGAAGAAGACCCAGTTTTGGCCAGTAGAGATATCGACCCGAGAGTTGACTGGCGATCCTTCCATGCTTAGGAATAAATCATATTTGGAATTTAATTCTTAAGAGTTATATTATTTCATCCTCACTCCTCTCTTCGGAACCCGTACTTTTGCCGGCTGGCTCCGGCAGCCTCAGCAATTTAGGGAGGCTCTAAGTAACTTAGTGAGGGCTTGTTTCTAAATAAAAGATAAGACAAGTTTGGGGATGAACCTTAGAGTTAGAATGCTCCGGGGTTCAATCCCAGTTGTTTGGAATAAACTCATGGTTGTCTGTAAATTGCATTTAGAGAACTTTGAATTTTAACACAAGGGCAAAAATAACACATAAAGGAGTTGAGAACAGCTTCTGTATTTTTATCTTTGTAAATGTTACTAGGAGCTATATAAATATGAATCAGATGAGTGGGAGGGCACAAGGCAATGAGACTAGTCTGCAGCTGGGTGGCGTGGTGCATACCTATAATCCCAGTGACTTGGGAGACTGAGACAGGAGGATCAAGTTTTAGGCTAGCCTGGGAAACAGTAAGAACCTATCTCAAATTTAAAATTTTAAAAAAGGGCTTGACATACATCATGTTCAGTAGTAAGTGCCTCTGGGTTCAGTCCTTAGTATAGCAAAGAGAGAGACAAAGCACAGAGAGAGAGAGAGAGAGAGATACAGAGGTGTTAGTCTGTGAGATAAGGCAAATAATAAATAATTCAGGAGAATAAGTACATATGACCATATAATAAAAGGGTTGGGAAAATAATGTAAATTATGTAATTTAATCATTGTACCTCTTTACATTTTCCAGCTAATTTTTTTACCAAAAAAGTCATTTAAAAATAGGAATATGTAGTATTCCTCTCAAGTGTGGGAATGAAAAATGAATACTAATAGCCAATGATACGGAATCAGGATTTCAATGAGTAGATGAAAGAATAAGGCCCTAAGGAAACCCAGAGCTTTGGATTTTTTCGTTCGATATTCTTTTTAATTATTTATTTATGAGTTAGGTATTACTTCTTGAGCAACTCCTTTCCCCAGGCACTCTGCTAGGGAGTGATGTCTAAAGTAAAGTAAAACAGACTTAGCCCTTGCCTTCATAGAGCTTGCATTATTAAGAAGTGATAATTTTAAAAAAGTAAATAAATATATTGCCAGAAAATGAAAAGTTTTGATATAAACTGAGATTTATGAAAGGGAATGAGATAGAAAAAAATAACAGAATAATTATAAAACTTTTCAACTAGGATTGTTACTTAATACCTGGAAGATGAAAAAGAAATTTTATAATGATAAGAATATCAATATATAAAGGGATAAATGACAATTATAAACATATATTTACTTAATATAGTACAGAAATATTATGCTAAATTTAACATAAAGAAATTGAAAATTAAATGATTAATTAGAGACACTGAACCCAACTTTCAATAATGAAAATAAAAAGTAAACAGTATAAGAAAATAGAAGACTGTAACAGCAATATAAACCAGCTATATTAAGAAATATCAATGAAACATGCCACCCAAAATATAATGCATAGTTTTCTCAAGTACATATAAAACATTTTCCAGGATATATTATATGGTAAGCCATAAAATTTCCTCAGTATAAAATATGAATGTTATAAAAATATGTTTTCCTACCATGATAAAATTAAAATAGAAATCAGTTACAGAATGAAATTTAAGAGAACAAATAAGCAGAAATTAAACATATGTAAAAATGAGAATAAAAATATCACAAGAAAATTTAAAAATATTTTGAGTTACATGAAAAGGAAAAGACAACATATTAAAAATATACAGAATACAACTAAAGCAGTGCATAGGGTGAAATTCAAACTGATAAGAACTATTAAAAATCAGAATCTTAAGGCAACAGAAGTAATAGAATGTAGATTACAATGTAAATTTATGAAAAAGAAATAGTGAAGCAATAAAGAAATCAATTAAACCCAAATTTGGTTCTTCAAAAAGATCAACTTAATAAACAAAGATCAGAAGTGGTATTGGTGGATCATATGGTAGGGTCATTTTCATTCTTTTGATTATCCTCCATACTGTTTTCCAAAGTGGTCGCAATAATTTGCAATACCACTAACAATGTATTAGGATTTCTACTTCTTCACATCCTCACAGCTTTTGCTGTTTGAGTTTTTAATAATTGCCATTCTATCTGGGTTTAGATAAAATCTTAGGATAGTTTTGATTTGCATCTTTTGGATAACTAATGATGTTGAACATTTTTTCATCAATTTATTGACCATTGTATTTATTCTTTGGAAAGTGTCTATTTAGTTCATGTGCCCATTTTTTGATTGGTTTATTTGGGCTTTTTTAGTTTTGAGTTTATTGAGTTCTCTGTATATTCTAGATATTAGTCCTCTATGAAAGTAGTTGGCAAAAATTTCCTCCCATTTTCAGCTCTCAGTTGAGATTCTTGATAGTTTCCTTTGCTGTACAAAATCTCTTCAGTTTAATGCAATCTCATCTACAGATCCTTTTTTAATTTCATGTGCCTTTGGGGTCTTATTGAGATAGTTCTTAACTGTGCCTGTGTGTTGAAGTGTTGGACCTATGCCCTCCTCAAAGAGGTGCAGGTGTTTAGTCTGGTTTCCAAATCTTTGATCCATCTTGAATTGACCTTTGTGCAGGAGGTAAATATTCTCAAACTTTCATTCAATACTGTTACCTCTCTAACAAAATTAAATTTGAGTCCGTTCTTTGTTATTTTATATTTATAGAAATGTTCTACTTATTTTCTCTTCTATAATATATTTATTTAACATTTACATATTATGCATATAATATACGTAAAGAATTACTCTTGACACCTGGTAAAAATATTTTGCATTATTTTATTTTTCTTAAATGATTTTAGATGTTAGTTTATAAAGTTAATACCTACAAGATTTTTTTAGGTGGTACTGGGATGGAATTTGGGGGCTTTCTATTTTCAGGATACAATCCCAGACCTATTTTATATTTTATTTGGAAACAAGGTCTCACTAAATTTTTGAGAACCTGACTAAACTAAGTAGCTGAGGTTGGCATCGAACCTGCGCGATTCTCCTGTCTCAGCCTTCCAAGTACTGGGATTATAAGCATGTGCCACCATGCCTGGCTTCCTCCAAGATTTTTATAATTGATAACACTAGAGTTCTCTTTTTATTGTTAGAAATATTTCTACATTTTCAAAATATTTTATTCATCCATGAATACATTGTGAAAAAATTCTTCAACTCACATACAAAATACAACTGTGACAGAAAAATTAAGGGTTAGTTTTGAAGAGGTTTTAAATATAAGTGAATATAATTAAAATGCATATATGTAGATACATACACACACACATACACATGCATACAACCTAACTATAAATTATAAGACATTTATTCCATCAAATGCAGTTCTCAGATCTAGTACCAGAACATTGATGATTCATTATTATAGATGGAAGCCATACTTTCCTGGTTTCTTCATTACTCAATCTGATTCAGCTTTATTTTCTTTTAAGTTCATTGGGATTAATGATGCACTCCATTTATTTATTTATTTATTTATTTATTTATTTATTTATTTATTTATTTTGTTGTTGTTGTTTGTTTTTACAAGTCTGGGGGTGGAACCCAGAGGCAATCGACCTCCAAGGTACACCCCCTGCCCAATTTTTTTTTATTCTTTATTTTGAAACAGGGTCTCACTGAGTTGCAGAGGGCCTCACTTAGTAGCTGAGGCTGTCCACGAACTGCGATCCTCTGGTCTCAGCCTCCCAAATGCTGGGATTACAAGCCTGCGCCACGATGCCAGGCATGATGCACTCCATTTAACACAACAAAAGAATTCTAATTCTTAGTAAATTTAGAGTTTGTTCTCTTGTAAACTTACACTTCTCTGGTCACTAGATGGCCTGGAAATATGCTAGTTTTGTTTGATGACACAAAGGCCAGAAAGGAAGGTCATTGTGGACTCTTTTAATTATTAGATAAATACATTTTCTAGATAGTTTAATCTCTCATTTGACTTCAAAGTGATTTAAGGAAAGTCTTGTAACATGTGTGCCCATTCTCAATTATCTATGTTAATGGAGATGTGCAGATGTGTGTATAATGCAAGATGAATAAAAATATACACATATTTGACTTAGAGGACACCTATGCCATATGCCTTTAACAATAAGTAAAGTTTAAATCAAGCAATTGCTTTTGCATAGTTTGTGGTTCTTCTAAATGCTCTACTGCATCCAAATATTGAACATTATTATATTTCAAATTTAAATAAAAGTGCTATAAAGTCTCTTTCAAGTTTCCACCTAAATGGCTTATGCTTTCTTCTTGAGTAGGAGAATAGTATTGTGCTTTAAAAAGCCTTTCATTACATTGCTGGGCAAATAAGGGGTAAAGACCTTTAGAGACCCAAGATAGATACCAAGGGGTACTTAGCTCAATTTATGCTAATGAATAATTAATACCAAATCATGGTTTAGACTTTCATTGTGTGCATTGTGTTCTAGAACCTGTGACAATTCTCTGATGAACTTAACGTGGTGAGAAACATTCATATTGGAAGAGTAATGGTGAGAGTATTGCAAAAGGCAGGGCTAAGGGTTATGGGACCATTATTTACTTAGTATAAATGGGAAAGGTCAGAGAGTACCTCAGATTGTGTTATTGTGGTTGTGATCAGAAAAAAAAGTGACAAAAACCCCAAAGTAGGATGGTATAAAGAGGTGACACAGAAGAGCAATGGGTGTGACAACTGGAGCCAAGATTGTGGGAAAAAAAAAAAAGAATTAAGGATTTTAAGGTACCTTAAATTTATGTTATTTCTTTCACTCAGGGGATACTTATTTACTTTAACACCTAACTTGTGTTTGTATTTATGTATTGTTTTATAAAAGGGTACTTCTGAGACTGAATAAGCTTCAGTTTCCACAAGTTCTGGCTTTCTGTAAGCAGATATAAATTTAGCACAAGATAATACAGCAATGAGAATATCAGTATGACTAATTTAATGTATCTCTTATGGTATTTCTGATTTTTAAGATTACTAAGCATTAGAAAATCTAACTCTTCTCTACAGTGTGAATTGTTGTTGTACTTGTTGATACCTTAACGATGAACAAGCAACACCAAAAAATAACAATATTAAAGATAAATAAAATATAGATATACTTTCTTAAAAAGAACATCAAAATTTAAAATGGACCTTTCTCTTTTAAAGACTTTAGTTATTATGGAAAGTTCTGGATACTAGAGAACTATTATTCAGAATGTATCATTGGCTCTAATATAGTGGGAGTAAAAGCTAGAATAAATGCTACAAACAAAATAGAAATGACTTTTATTATTTAAGATTGTTTTTGTTTTCTTGTGTGAAAAAATCAAACATACAGTATAGATGTAAAGCTTCCTTAAGCAGTCTTTTCTTCCTCAAAACTTTATTAAAATGTTTGCCTTTTTTCCAATATCTTTTTATACATTGCAGTAAGAAAAGGATGAAGAATAAAATGGAAGTTTGGGAAGTGGACCTTACGGCTGAAAGAAGACAATAGGATAAGGTGGCCAGAGCATCGACTCCAGTCTGGAGTCCAACTGTGTAACCTTGAACATTTTACCTGAGCCAGTTACCAGTAACTAAAATAGAGATAATAACAGTAACTATCCCAAAGACTGTTGAGAGAATTGAAAGAATCTATTTGAAGTTTATAGTCCTTAGTCAGTACCAAGTATCCCCATGAAAGTAGTTTTCAGCTGAATCTTAAAAATGAACACCTTCTTTTTAATGATCAATGAAACATAATTTTAAAATACTAGAAAAATAATTGATTTTTTCTATGACTTGATAAATAAGTTAAAATATGATTTGTTAAGTATTCTTATGGTATCATAAGTAGGTGTGATATATTCAAAGAGCAAGCTTATAATAACTGTTAAATTTAAATTGTTTTACTCTAACAATACTTCACTCAAAAATTTAAATACCAAGAGTAAATACACAAGAGTGGGAAGGAGAGTGCATTTCTATCTATATTTTAGGAAACTTAGTAGTAGTTTATATTTTATAAATAAGATACTCATTTAATATATATTAAATCCAAATTGTATTGTAAACTATTTAAAATATTTAATATTTCTGACATTTATAAAAATACAATGCCTAAATACACTTACTATATGAAGTTGATACAATGTAAAAATGGAGTTTAAATTGTTCTGTAAGTAAACAAAATTAGTAATCATTTAGATTAGACATTATAAATAGAGAAAAAGAAGTATAGAAATAGTATGAGAAGATTTATATTTTAGACTTGTAGAACAATATTTTACTAAATTAGAATACAATTTCAGTTATTCAAAGATCAAAATACTGAACTTAATAAGGTAAAAACAAAATTAATTAATTTAAAAGGGTTTCCTAAAATTTAAGACTTATCACCAATATGTAATTTTTTTATAGAATAATAATTTATGGACAAAATGTTAGTATTCTGCATGGTATAAGAAAGCCTTGCTTTAGAAAAATACTAATGCATAACTGTGAGTGCACTGAATATATACTGATGTCTGAATTTTCTTTAATTCACTTAACAAAATAGGGAATATATATACTAGGCACTATTATCATTAAAGCAGTACAATTATCTTTTCTATGGGGATTCTTGCTGAGAAAAAAGGAATAAAATCATATAAAATGCACTAATAAATGTTTAGTGAGAAAAACAGACACAGATGACACTTTTGGGTTCCTTTGAAAACAGGGCCTGAGATGAAGGTTTGGGACAATAATTTATTTCTGACGTGATATAAGGAATAAGGAATGACATAGTAAACAAAATATGAAATGGGGAAAAAAACCAATGAAGTGTAGATTATTGACATTAAAAAAAAATGCTTGACTCTACAGATAATTAAAATAATAGTTTCCAGAAATTCCCAATGGAGTTCTAGATGAAGAAGGAGATACTATAGAGAAGCAAAGAAGGTGACCCGAGGGGATGGGAGGGGGCAAGAGGAAAATTCCCTAATAATCATGATGTACTTTAACAAACATCAAAGTCAATCACTAAGTCAAAGATGAGAAGAAGGGAGGAGGAGGGAATGGGGCAGGAATTGGGTAAGGGCTAATTGGGTGATGTGTGCTTATATGCCTCCACCATTTTGTACTCCGTTAAGATGTATGGCTACAATGTAGCAATAAAAATTAAAAACAAAATAAATGTGCCCTGGAAGAACAGAAGTCAGGCATTCATCTATTCTTCATTGGCCATTATTTGAAGAACTTTCGCAGGCCACGTGGGACAGGCTTACCATGCAAATGTCTAGCAGGCAGCTTGAGGAAATATACTGGAGTGTGAAAGCCTTTACACATGTGTGTGTGTGTGAGGCACATTTCCTTCCTCAGCTTAGCAGAGAGCCCAACTACTTACTGGAGAGCTCAGTCAGCCTGGTGAAGAACACGAAGGCGGAGTACTCCTGGCTTCTCACATCTTGGCCTCTGCTACCCTGACCTGAGCATGTTGAGTGCAAGGGGAAAATCGTGTTGAGAGACTCTCCATATAGAGAACACGCAGAGTAAGAGCTAGTTGACACTGGTAATTCTAGTTAGGAGATTTCTGTAAAGGGAAAAGAAAAGTGGGCATTTAAAAAACAATTTTTTCCGTGTGTGTGTGTGTGTGTGTGTGTGTGTGTGTGTGTGCGTACATGCATTTTATAAAGGCTCAGCAGTAACTCCACTTTTCCATGTGGATGGAAATGATGCACGTAGGGAGCAGGGAAAGCCAGTACGGAGATCAAAGTGAGAGTTAGTGAGGTGGTATATCACGTAAGCTGGTGCCATGTATTTGTTGCTGAGTGGGAATTAGAAAGGCTGATGATTTACCATGAAGACATCACAGTGTAATAGGAAGGAGTATCATAGGGGCTTACACTGTGCTGATATAACACACATATCATTTTGTTTAATTTATGGTGCCTGGTAATAAGTTTGGGATGTAAAATTTCCCACTGAGTAGAAACTTAGTTCTGAAAACATCTCTTTTCTCTATTACAGAAGATAGGTTAATTTTTAAATTTTATTATTCAATAACAACTAAAGATAAAACAAATTGAATTCTTTTCTGGAGCTATTCAAACTTAAGATTTTCTATTTTATTGTACTTCATGCTGTTTAGTGAAATGCACATACAATTTAATTCTGAAAAGAGTTACCATGGCAATACATGGATAATCCATTTGTATCTTTTTAGGAAATGTACAATTTATATTTTTAAAGCAACTCTATTTTTAAGTAAAATATAATAATCTTAAGAAAATATTCTTTATATTAATTCTCTCATTTTTCTTATTATCTTTAACTCTTATTTGACATTTTATATTATTATTTTTGGTATTTATGTGTGAAAACTTTTTTTAATTGGTGCACTGTAGTCATACATCCTAATGCAGTACAAGATGGTAGAGACATACATGCACACATCACTCATTTATCCCTTACCCTGCACTGTAAAGAACAAACTTATGTCATTGGTGAGGAAATGAATGGAACTGAAGAAATTATGCTAAGTGAGATTAATCAGTCACAAAAAATAAAAAAAAGTATGCTCTCCCTAATATGTGGAAGCTAGGGAGAAAAAGGTTAATAGAAGAAAATCTAAAAAGAAGGAGAATCCATAGATGAGAAAATAGGGTGGCCTAAATGAGGGGCATGGGAAGGAAAGAAGAGGAAAATTCCCCAGTATACTTGATGTACATTAACAAACATATTAAAGTCAATCACTAAGTCAGACATTTTATATTTTAACAGACACAAAATGATAATAGCAGAGGTTTTAAAAAAATAGTGTATATTTTAAACCACAATAAAGATATATGGAAATGTGCATAATACTATTTTGCCAATAGTAGGACCTCACATTATTGAAAATGTGAATTTGCTTATGAACACCTTACATATCCTTTTAATCTACAAACATTATTTTTTTAAGAGTAGAACATGTGACAGATATTTACTATTTAAATTCCAAGATCCATTTTTATTTCTTAATGAGTCTAAAATCTAAGTGAGTGTCCAAGAGGTGGCTAGATATGGACACTTGGAAATATTGAAGCTCAAGTTGAAGAATCTAGAAAAAGGATATATAATGTACTTCTGGAGGCAGGCATGGTTGCTCAGGCTTGCAGTCTTGGTACTTGGGAGACTGAGACTAAAGGATCACAGAATTGTGATCAGCCTTGCAAGTAGTCAGACTCTCATCAAACTAGTGAGACCTTATTTCAAAATAAAAATAACATAGGACTGGAGGTGTATCTTAGAAGTAGAATACCCTGGATTTAATCCCTAGTACCACACAGAAAAAAAATAATGTTTTTGTTTTTAATTATGTCTGATCTATTATTTTTTGTATTTGAATGGAGCTTTGATATCTACTTTATATGTTCATCTGTTTATGCTGGTGAAAATATTAAGAAATGACAATAATACAGAAAAAATGACAGAGAAATGTTTGTATAAAGCAGATACTACTGATATATCATGGAATTTGCAGAATTGACATAATGACAGACTTCAATATTTTATTTTTCTTTAAAAACAAACCCATATTTATTATTGTACAATTATCTAACAATTTATTTTAGGTATCAGAAATTAATACATGCACTGACACTGCTATAGGTAACTATATATATTATAGGACAAGAATTAATTTTTGCTCATAAGCACCTATGTGGAAGCATTAAACTTTGTTTACAAAAGCTCCCTACACATAATTTTCCTTTGATATATGTCACTATAAAAATTTGTATGGAATATATTTGAGATGAGTTTAATAATCACAATATTTTCTCTTTATTTTAAATTAATATGACAAATTTTTCCATATTTTGTTTTATTGTTTTTTTTTTCAGTACTGGGGATGGAATCCATGAGGATTCTACCTCTGAACTATAACCCCAGCCCTATTTTTTATTCTTTCCTTTGAAACAGGGTCTCACTGAGTTGCAAAAACCCTCACCAAGTAGCTGAGGCTGGTCACAAAACTGAGAATCTCCTGTTTCATCTTCCCAAATGCTAGGATTACAAGCGTGGACCACCACGCCCGACTATATTTTAAATTCTTTTAATTTGCATATTTTTTTAGTTGTTTTTAAGTGATTCTTTCAATTGGTAACTGTTCAAGCATGCTTGATTCCACTGTTTAATTAAAAATATTTTTTAGTAGACAAAATTTCCTAAAAGAGTTAATACGACCTGTGTTTATTTTGTTTATTTTTTGCTGGCATTCAGGGTAGAACAACCCCAGTGGCTTTTTCTATCTCCGGGCTATACTCCCAGACCTATTTTATACTTTTATTTGGAAACAGGGTCTCACTAAGTTGCTGAGAGCCTTACTAAGTAGCTGAAGCTGGCTTTGAACCTGTGATCCTCCTGTCTCAGCCTCCCAACCGCAGGCATTACAAGTGTGTGCCACCAGGACCGGCTCAGACTTGGGTTTATTTTTGAAAACATAATATTACATGGTAATATATAAGTGAATACAAAGTGAAAAATATTATATGTCAAAGTTTGTGGGGGGATCATTGTTTTTAGAAGACATTAGTTTATCCAGTAATGCTTTACAATTTTTGCAATGTCATTTTTTTTTAATTCTTGCTCAACATTATATTGCCTTGAACATACTCACACATTGTGTAATGTTTTATAAGACTCATATTGAATTTACGAGCATTCTCTAGTCCTAGGTTCTGGTCATTGCTGAATAGAGCAACTATAATTTTCTGGATAATAATCATACTGGACTTTTGTTGACTGAAAATCTGTCTTCCATGGGGGAAATTATCCCTCCTATTTTCTGATCCTTCCAGGTTGGCAGCACTACATTTTAAGGCAAGGGAAAGAATTAAACAGGTGCTATTGTTCTCCTAAGACTTAGAAGAGCCATGTATTTCTATATTTATACATTTTAAATCATTATAATATCTTTATTACATCTATCTATAAGTATATACATATGAAAATATGCAGAATGAAAGAGCAATTATAGATACTTAAATATTTCTACTTTTTCTACTGTAGGTTAAATTTAATGTAAACTTCCCAGTTATACTAAAAATAAATGCTTCTCCAATGAACTTAAAGAGAATAATATATTTAATAAATCACTTATAAATTTTAGTACTCATAGTTATTGTCACTTTTTTCTTTGTAATGTTCGGCACTACTTATAGTGACCTTATGTGTAATGAATACCATAGCATGTCATATTGAAAGTTATTAATGGTCTCAAAGTTTCAGCTATATTAATGGGTACAGGTATATTAGAAATTATTCTTATTTACAGTCTTGAAGGATTTATTTTCATCAAAATAGTGCCATTTATCTTCTCCTTTTAAAAACTAGAAAACTAGTCTAAAAATAATACTCTGTAAACTTAGTGAAATTCAAATTTAAAATGTTTAGGGTCAAAAGTAAATGTCACTTTCTAATGATGTATATCTGCAGAAGATTAGAGGATGTGTGCTCCTAATTGTTGTTCTTAGAAATTAGAAGGTTTGGACTTTCGATCTACAGGAGTTGTTTCAGAAAACAACTATGTATGATTCACAACACTTCTATTTCATGATAGTATTTGCACAGATTGTATAAATAAGTCTTAGCAATAATGAAACCTATAGTGGACCTTATGGGTAGAAACTAAAAACCATTTCCATGAGTACAAGACAATCTGTGCTCTGAAAACTCAAAGCCAACACAGACAGCATTAATTAACAAGGCCAGTTCTGACAAACGTGCTGGAGTAGTTAAGTCTATGCCATATATTTATCACATTTTCCTATTCTACAAAAGTTTTTCTACCCATACACAAAAACTCTGGCATCTAGTTCATCCTACTATCCTTTAGATATTTGCAGTGACCTCAAAAACATTCTGCCTATAATTTAGTACCATATTATAATGTCACAAAGAAAATCTTTCTAAGATGGATGTGTGTGTGTGTGTGTGTGTGTGTGTGTGTGTGTGTGTGTGCATGCATTTAGTACAGGGGTTTGATCTCAGGAGAATTCTACCTTCAATCTATACTTGAAGCCCAATTTTATTTTTCTATTTTGAAACAGGGTCTCACTAAATTGCTGAGAGTCTTACTAAGTTGCTGAGGGAAGCTGCTAACCTGAAATCTTTCTGTCTTAGATTCCTTAGTACTGGGATTATAGGCATGTGCCATCATGCCAGGCCAAAATGGATTTTAATCCTACTCTTCATGCTTTCTGTGGGCGATGCTATCTCCTACTAAGCTGAGTTTAAATCTAGCAAGCTCTAAAGTGAGGACGGCGGCTCTGTACTCAGGTAGGAATTTATTTCACCACATCAAAATGTTCAGCAATGTGGAGTCTCTAGTAGACCTCAAGTCCTACTGGATTTTCTTTTCTTCAACAAAATTTATTGTTACACTTTATTTATTTTTATTGGTACATTTTAGCCATACATCTAAATAGAGCACAGGATGGTAGAGACATACATACACACATCACTCATTTAGTCCTTCCTCACTTCCAAACCATTCCCTCCCCATTCCCCCTTCTTATATTTGGCTTAGAGATTGACTTTATATGTTTGTGAACGTACGTCGTGTACATTAGGAGTTACACTTTTTTAGAACTAGTGTATATCCATTTATAGGACAGGAACTTTAGCAGGATTACCTCGCTCATGCTTAAAATTACAACTTCATTTCCATGCGCCTCATAGACTTAATATCAGCTGTCCAGTGCATAAACAATGTATCATTTCTCCATTGACTGGGAAGTATATATAATTATACCTCCATTGATTCGAGATTATTTAAATATGCTTTTCATGTACTCTTTAAAGATCACTATCCTTTGAAAAGGGAGAGTAAGAATGATTATATATCAGTAAGTTTAGTTTCTCAGAGGAAATGATTCCTATAAATTGAAGTTATGGCTATGAACATTATAAGTATGAAATAAATGCATAGATTTAAGCAATAAAGCCCTGGAAAATCTCTGCATGTAGCTTAGATCGAGCCACAAACAATAATTATATTCAAATGAGCCTTTTATTCAATATAACCAACCTGCATAACGTTTGCAGTGCAAATCAGCAAGTACTGCAGAATTAAAAGCCCTTAGGGTAGCTAGTGGCCAGAACACTTCTTACATGCATGATGTCTTAAGAAAGCATGCCTTGACTGGTTGCACTAACAATTGCTTTTTTGTATAAACTGTCCTCCCCCAAAAATATACATCAAATTACAGTGCACTTAATTTCATTTAATTTTAATTACAGTATACTTGCATTGGACAGGTTTCTTTCAAACACTGATTTATTCTCTAAATGGAGAGGCATGGTTGTTATTTAAGATCTAATGTTCCCCACTGGTCACATTTGGGAGACTTTCCAACAGCAGGGCACGATTGTTATTTAAGATCTAACGTGCCTCACTGGTCACATTTGGGAGCTGTTTTGGCTGCATTGATTCTCTCACCTAACTGGCAAATAATATTCCAGTGCCAGAAAAGTTGCATAAATTATTTGATGTCTCTATCCAGAATTAAGCTAATTCTTCCAGAATTAAGCTAAGCTCTATTTTCATTCCTTTTCTAATTGAAGTTCTAAATAAATATACATGTATACACATATATGTCGGTGTATGTGTGTGTGTGTGTGTGTGTGTGTGTGCATAAGTGTCTCTCTCTCTCTCTATATATATATATATATGTGTGTGTGTGTGTGTGTGTGTGTGTGTGTGTGTGTTGTGTGTGTCCAAAAAAAAAAAAACAGCAATCACAATCTCTAGGATAGTAGTGTAATATTCTATACTTATTTTGTGTGTGTAGTGCTGGGGATTGAATCCAGGGGCAATCTACCTCTGAATTATACCCTCAGACTTATTTTATTTTTATTTTGAGACATGATTTTACTAAATTGCTGAAAGCCTTGTTAAATTGTTGAGACTGGCCACAAACCTGCAATCCTCTTGTCTCAGCCTCCTGAGTCCTGGGATTACAAGTATGCACCACCATGCCTGGTTCTCCATACTCTTGAGTAGATGATGGTCATTTGGACTATTTTATTGTTTTCTGAATTATTGCTTCCAATGTAATACTTTTGAGATTGGTCCATGTTATTCCCCTATATCAGTATTTTATTGTCTTATATTATTAGTATTTGAATATCCTAAAATATGTTTTTATTTAATCACTTCATGGTAGCTTTTTTATCTTTTTTCTTATTGTGCTGTTATAAAAAATGCTACAAATTTTCTTATTGGCATGTATTTAATTTCTCCTGGCAAAATATTTAAAATAGAACTGTTGAACATTGGCCAGCTAAATGTATAACTTTTTAATAAATCACAAAAAATTTCTCCAAGGTGGTTTTATTATTTTATGTTCCCACCAGCAATGCATAATTATCACAGTTGCTTCAAATCCTGGCCAACATTTGTTAATTCCAGGGTTTTTAATGTTAAATATTCTAGAGCATGTGAAATGGTATCTCATTCTATTTTCATTACACTAATTACTCTGTGTATTGAACACATTTGCATGTGTTTACTGATTATTTCTTTATCTGCTTTGATGAATGTATGATGAAGTTTTTAAACCTTTGAAAAATAAACTTTATAGGAGAAATTTGTTCAATATAGCTGAACTTCAAATCAAATCACAAACTCACATTTTAGAAAGATGGACAAATTGAGAATTTAAATTACTACATTTTTAAACACATAGTTTAACACATGTAAAAATAGATTCATATAAATGAGTTAGAATCCTGAGGTAAAATAATTCTGAATTTTATTTAATGAAAAGCTAGTGTAAATTATTAGCTTGGAGTTATTTTATTCAGTTACATTTTCCCAAATGCATCAAAAATTGAATCTGAATGTTTATAAGCTACAAGGACATATTGTGAGAATAATTCATCTAAATAATTTATTATTAGGATAGGCTGCAAAGGGAGGTGAAAATGCAGATCAGTCTGGTCACTTGACCTGTGTATAATTGATGAGCACAAAACAAATGAATGAGAAGACAATCTTAGGGGCATAATTAACCAGTCATGATAAGACTGTCTTCCTAAAACCCAAAATTCTAAGCATGGGTTCTATGTGTATAGATAAATGATGATTCTAAAAGTTTTATATATTTAAAACTCTTATTTAGTTATTAATAGAGTATAATTTATGCTCTGGTCTGTAGTCAAGTCAGCAGACAATGAATTCAAGAAAAATTGTATTGTGAAACTCTGAGCCAAGCTATATGAAATGAAGCCTGAACTGATGAGTACATGCTTTGCACAGTAACCATGTGTGTATGGTGAAGTGTGGAAGGCCCTCTGCTACTTTGGCTTCAAATATATGCTGCTTTTGGTGTCGTGGCACAATCCGTTCACTGTTGTCTGGTTTCTACCCATAAGGTATATTATAGGTTTTATTATTGCTAAATATCAGTATTAAAATTTGTATGGATATCATCATGAAATAGAAGCCTTGAAAAACATACATTTTTCTGGGACACATGGTGGAGATCAGAGAAGACTAAACCTTCTCATTTCTCAGAAAAATTGATAGGAACAAATACCCTCTAGTCTTCTACAGCTAGACAAAATTAAAAAGTTACATTTTGCCTGGCATAGCAGCACACACCTGTAATTCCAGTACATGGGAGGATGAGACCGGAAAATCACAGATTCAAAGACAGTCTCAGCAAGTAGTGCGACTTTCATCAACTAACTGAGACCTGGTTTTCAAATAAAAATAAAATAGGGCTGGGAGTATAGCTCAGAGATAGAATGTCCCTGGGTTCAGTCCCCAGAGCCAAACACACACACACACACACACACACACACACACACACACACGCACACACACATACTACATTTACTTACTATTATAACAAATTTTAAAGTGATGGATAGCTTCACCTTGTCTTCCAAAGTAGGATTTTTAGACTAGTTTCCTAGCTTTTAAGAGGAAGAGACAAGATATAACTATTTACATAAAGCATATCATATTTCAGAACACAATGATGCTTGTGTTTTACAATAAATTAATATTTGTCTTTTATTAGTTCAGAATGTGAGGGTTTTTTTTTTTTGGTGCTATCCTCGGGCTACACTCTCAAAACTATTTTGTATTTTATTTGGGAACAGGATCTCACTAAGTTTCTGAGATCCTCACTAAGTAGCTGAGACAGGCATGAACCTGTGCGATCCTCCTGTCTCAGCCTGCCAAGTACTGGTATTACAAGCATGTGCCACCATGTCTGGCTGTGAGGTTCTTTTTTTATATACAGATATCAGGTGTTCCAAATCTATTTTTTGAAATGATCTTACTTTTACTGTTGAATTGCCTTCACAAGTTTTATAAAAAATCATGTATGTATTTGAGCTTATTTTTATGCTTTGTTTCTTAATCTATTTTCTTTTTTTACCCCAAATACACAATATCATTATTCTTTTAGATTTATAGGAGGTCTTGAAATCAAGTAGTTTGAGTCTCACCTCAGTTACTTTAGGACTATTCTGACTGTTCCAGGGCATTTGCATTTTTAGGCAACTTTCAAAATCATCATATCACTTTCTGCAAAGAAGCATGATCATTTTTTAATGAGACTGTCTATTCATTTTGGAAGAAATAGATAACATTAAGTCTTTCAATCAATGATAATTACACGAATTTAAGTTTCTTCAGTATTTTCTCCTAGCATTTATTTATTTTTTAAGTTATTATACTTACTAGCGTAATTCTAGTGCAATGTGGTAAGAGGAAACTTGTCTCATTTCAAGTCTTAGAAGAAAATTAACCAATGCTCTACTCCAGAGTAGGAATTTATATTATCAATGACATAGAGTCTATCTTGACCCATGTCTAGGAAACTTCTATTATCCACAACAAATCTGGCCAGATATTACCTCCCTCTGTGCTAAAGTTCACCTAGAGAGAGCTCCAGCCAATTATAAAAATAAATAATAAATAAAAATAATGTAATACATCAATTTTTTTGGGTAAATTTTAGGGGAATTTTATAGACGAAATGTGATTTGTGATGATAGCAGCACCATCAGCGATGGCACACTGGCAATGAAATGCTGGCTAAAGCTCTCTGATAGTACTGAGTGAAGATACTGGTTAAAGAGAAAACACACTTGCTCCATTATTTGCATTTCCATTACGTATACATATGTATCAGTTGCCTGAAAGGCTTCAGCAAAGAATATTAAGGAACTGTAAGTTTATTTCTAAAGTAGAATTGTGTCTTAGGTTACCCAGAGACTCCCAAATTTATTTGGCTTACTATCCTTGGAAAAAAAAATTACTAAACTGGCTACAGTGGTACATGAGTGTAATCCCAGTCCTAGGAAGCTAAGGCAGAAGGATCAATAGTTTATAGCAAGAATCTCTACCACTTAATGAAACCCTGTTAAAAAATGATAGGAATAGCCAGGCGTGGTGGCGCAAGCTTCTAATCCCTGCGCTTGGGAAGCAGAGACAGGAGGATCACGCAAGTTCGAAGCCAGCCTCCCTGGCTTAAGAGACCCTGTTTCCAAATAGATATAATAGGTCTGGGAGTGTAGCCTGGAGGCAGAAGGGTTTCCAGGAACCCCAGTACCACCAAAAAAAAAAAAAAAAAAAAAAGATAATAAATTAGGTCTGGAGGTATAGCTCAGAGGTAGACTGCCCTTGGGTCAATCACACGAGCGCCGCGCACGCGCACACACACACACACACAAACACACAATTACCCAGTTCCTCCCTGAAAATGTACTTTCTTAAAGTGAATAAACAGAAAGATCCAGTGACAAATGACAGATTGCAAATTTATCTTTTACATAGGTGTACGTAAACGACATATATGCTTTTTGTTATTTTATATACGTATATTTTGTCCCAGCAATCCCAGATGGTGGTATCACCCACTTTGGCAACCTATGTGACCATATCAGAACAAAAAGTGAAGGTTTCTCAAAATAATCTAAACCTTAATTTAACCACTACTCTTATTTAAGGCCCACTTTTTGAAGGTTACACTTACCTATTACTTTTTCACAAATTTCTTCCTCTTTTCTTGCATACCAGCATGTGTATTGGTTTCCTATAAGTGAAGAAAAAAAACCTACAAAACTGGTTGAAATAACACAAATTCCTTGTATATTTAGAGTGTAGGGGTCCAAAACTAAGATGCTTGCAGGGCTACTACTTTTGTAAGGTCCACTTAAGACTTCATGCATGCTGGGCAAGCATTTTACCACTGAGCTACATCCCCAGCTCGTTCTTTATTTTTAAATAGGGTGACACTAAGTTGTGGAGGGCCTCACTAATTAGCTGAGGCTGGCCTGGAACCTGGGAACATTCTGTCTCAGCCTCCCACATACTGAGATTACAAGCACGCACCACCACACCCGGCTTCTTTCTGGTCTCTTCTACCTTTGGTATTTTTTTTTTTTTATAAATTCTTATCTTATAGAGGAATCACTTTATATTACTCCTCTGCTGCGAATGGCTGTTTCTCCCTGTATGTTTATGTGCCTGTGTTTCTTCTCTTCTTACTAAGGATTCTAGTGAAGTTAGATTAAAGGCCTGTGCCTATAATAATGCAGTTCTGGGATTGCAACATATATTTTGAGGAACCTCAATTCAACCCATATTAATATCATCTTATCACAGAGGTCTTTAAGATCAGATGATCGGGTACCACAGCTGCCTTAATTAATATATAGCTTTGTCACTTAATTGCTGTATTTACTTGGTTAAGTCATTTAGGCTCTGTCATCTGATCATTACCCCTTTATAAAACATGATAGCATATCTATGTTCATAGCTGCACAATTCACCATTGCCAGATTATAGAACCAGCCAAGATGTTCATCAACATATGAATGGATTACAAAACTATGAGATATGTACACAGTGAAATTTTACTTATCTATATAGAAGAACAAAATTACATAATTTACAGGGAAATGGATGGAACTGGAGGACGTTATGCTAAGTGAGATTAGTCAGTCACAAAAAATAAGAAATCAGATGCTCTTTCTAATGGAAGTGGAAGCTAGAGAGAAAATGGCTCGTAGGAGGAACTCTAGATTAAGAAGGAGATACTAGATGAGCAAATAAGGCGACATAACTGATGGGAGGGGAAGAGGGAAATTCTCTAATGTGCATGATGTTCTTTAACAAACATAACAATGTCAATCACTAAGCCAAACTTGAGAAGGAGGGAGGGGAAAGAAATGGGGTGGGAATTGGGCAAGGGCTAATTGAGTAATGTGTGCATGTATGTCTTCACTATCTTGTACCCTATTAAGATGCATGACCAAAATGCACCAATAAAAAATTAAAGAAAAACATGAAAGTAAGATTTTCACCTACATCACAGGACTGTTGTGAAAAAATGCCTACTTAATATATGTGAAATTTTATAGAGCCTTTTCTGGTATATAATAAATGCTAAAGAATTATCAGTTTTTACAATAGTAATGATTGAATTTAGGGGCATTTTACTTCCAAGTTATGCTGACAATCCTTTTTATTTTCTAGTTTAAAACAGGGTTTCACTAAGTCGCTGAAGGTCTCACAAATTTGCTGAGTCTGGTCTTAAACCTGGGATTCTCCTGTTTCAGCTTCCCAAGTACTGGTATTAAATTCATGTGTCAAGGCAGCTTGAATTATCTATTTTTTTATGTACTCAAATTTGGAGAAACTACCTCTTATATTTGGTGTCTTTATCCAAAAAATTACTCTTGTTTATTTCTAAACAATGACATAACCTACAAACTTTATTTATTAATACATTAAATCTAAAATACAGACTTGTTCTTAACACATAAGCTTTCTTAAATACATTCAATATACTTATCATATAAAACTTGTTTATTTGTTAGCAAAATCCAAAGTACTATGTATTCAAGGCTAATAAGATATCTATGTAGTTATATATATCATAATTATTTTATTTCTCCACTTTTGATTGAAACAAAATTCACTAGTTTAAATGTGTTCAACTGAATGTAGATTTGTTTTCTCAATGTCAAGAAAATTACAGAGCATACATATTTCCCTGAGGTTAACACGTGAAATATCTGTGGAATTATGGACTCAAAATAATGCCTTCTATTTCTCATGAAGTGGCAGTTTGTCAGATGGTAACACAATTTTGACTATTCTGCCACTTCTATCTCAAAGAGAGAGTTGCTACTGGGAATTCAGAATTGGCGGGCACATAAAAAGCTGCCTAGTATCTATGCTTATTACCTTCCTACACTAAAATTTTGCCTTTACATGACTCTAAGTTTTTGGAAATATTCAATACAAATGAAAGGGGATTGTGTAGAAGAGATTGGGATAATCTATTGCTAGTCACAATGCTGCATTTTATCAGAGGTGATAGATGACCCCAAACTTTGAAGGCCAGAGAAAAGTAACTGTGTTTTCCCTGAAGCTCATATACTTTAAAATATTTATGAAATCCTTTTTTAGACAACATAAAGAAAGCCACTCATATATTTCTGTTTCTATACTAAACCCAGTTCTGAATTTCATTTAAACACCGAAGTATAAACTGAACTCTCTACCTTAAAAATTTACAGTCTTTTTGAACTCTGATCATTTGTTAGTGGGCATATTTATATACAATTTGGTAACGTACTTAGTAGTTTTGAAAAATATGGTAATAGGATTTTAATTACAAGGCTATGAAACTATATAAACAACCAAATTAGGGCCCTGTAATTCCAGAGAATATAAGATAAACACTCCTCACCTCCATATAGTATTTTCAAATCTCAAGGAAAACCCAAAGATGTAACTGGCTCATAAAACAAACTGTAAGTTGTGAGTTATCATGAACATAACATAGGCAGATGCTAAGGAAAACCTGAAAGCAAAACATGAACCAAAAAAACAAGAAAATGAGTGTCCTCAGAATCATGACAGCTCTTTAAAATGCTGTAAACTCTCATGAATATAAACAACACTTTCAAAGGAGGAGCATCTGATAAAATCAACTCTGAGAATTGGGAAATATCCATTCTGCTTTGCTATTACCTGTTATGTGTTCTTGGGGTAGCCCATCTGTTTGGAACAGATGCCTAATCCCATCTCAGAGAATGGCGTACTCTACAATCGTCTGCAATGGGACCCCAGGAACAAAACAGTGACCTGGCTCTTTAGAAGTGAATTATTAGCAAGCAAAGTATTGGAATATGAGGACAGCCTTGATGTGTACTTTGAAGGGTATTTCAGAGCATGATTAATACACTTCCTCCATTTCCCTTGGTACTGCATGGACTCTACCTTTGGGTAGCATATTTTTAAGGTACATATGAACCAATTTTATTCTAACTCAATAGGTATGGAGAATAATGAGGGTTTTTTTTTTTTATTCCAGATCTGGAATTACTGATGAAACACTCCAGCTGTGTTTGACATGAAGAATCAATATTCCATATGAGCTCATTCTGTTCATGGTAAAAATGCTTTCATGACTCTCTTGACTGTGTAAGATGCTTTTATGAAAATTACTAATATTGACTCAGTAGAAAAGGATACAAAAAGCCATTTGCTTAAGTATTTTGGCAGCATGCCCATGAAACATTTTGAAGAATACCATTAAATCTTTCCATTCTCCTTCTTATTGCATTACAATTCAAAAATATATACATATGCTCCCTGCTGGTTTATCAAGAATATGTGTTTATAACCATTTCATAGATGGTTGTTTAAAAGTCTAAATAAGACACCTAGAGAGGGATTACCATTTTAAATATTTTAGACTTTTATTAAATTGCTGTGTACTTTAAATTGCCCTTAAAAGAGAAAGGATGAATAGACCAAAGTAAACTGTGTTTGGAAACATGTTGTATGGTATGTGTTTTAGTGGTTAATACAGCGGAGATGTAACATGATGACATCATTGAAAAAAGAAAGCACTTGAAAGTTTAAAAATTTACACTAAAATTTTTAATTCAATTGTTTAACAACAACAACAAAAATCGTGTAAACCCTACTATGTGACTGTAAATAGCCTGAAGTCTGGTAGAAACATACAGTTTCTCCTGGCCTTCTAAAGTTTCCAATCAACTTAGAAAAGTCAATATAAACAACCAATTTAGCCCAATCACATATGAAGCAAGACTATGAATGTATTTTAATGTGTATAAAATTAATTTAAAATGGTATACATTGATGTTGTATTATTATGACCCATTTTTGAAAAAAAATTATTTCATTTAGCAATATTTTCTAAATAAACAGAGTAAAAATATACTATAACAATGTAAATTCATGAGACTTTCAACCATTTACTGAGAAGGACAATTAAAAAATAGAACTATCTCTATTTCAAATCCCAACATGATACTTTTTTTTTTTTTATTATGGTCCACTTTCTGGACTGCAGCTGTGCCTGGTGAATAGAACATATGTAATACTTGCTGAGTTAATTTATAATTTTTATATCCTAGTAAATAAAAGTAAAAATATAAGCACTATGCTTTGCTTTTTTACTTCAGAAATACTAATGAACTTAATCCTCTTCTTTACCTTGAATCATTTTACTTTATGTTTATTTGAGAACCAAATAAACAAAAGAGGAAGTATGCCTTCATTTAATGTTGAAGGTTCCATCTACCCCTCCACTACTTCCATGTCAGATTGCTTATTGTTGTGGTACAACAGCAGCAAAATAAATGGAGGTAGATGGCCCAAATATAATTTTATGGCACTACTTAAAAGTGAAAAACTAAAAGTACGTTTTCAAGTTGAAAGTGAAAACTGTCCATAAAACTAATTGTTTTGTGATGACTTGCTTTATAATTTTGTGGCATAAAACAGGTGTGATGTGACAAATTAAGAGATTAGCAAAAGTCTAAACTGATATTCGAGTTTTTGGTATACAATAACAGTCTTAATAATAAAATAAAAATAAAAAATGATGCTGGTACTTCATATTTAGTAAATTTTGAGCAGGTCAAAAGCCAAAAGATCATAAATTTGTAGATTTGAAAAATATCCAGAAAGTGTAATTCAATTTTGTGAATTAAAATAATTAATCAGAAGAATTAGTCATAGATTCATTTTTCCTACCTTGTTGGCAGTGATCACTGAATCATTAGATTTCAAAGAATAATCTATTGATTTTAAGGAAAGAAAAATTACCAACAAGGAACGGATTTACTTTGAATAGGGCTAAAAGGAACTTCTCATACCTGAACATCCATTTATGTCTAAGTATCCATGAGAAGAAAAACTTGTTTTAGTATCCCCAGGAAAATAAGAATGGTGATATAATTGGACATTTTATGAGTCTATATGTGAATTTCTCCTTTCATTTTCTGTTAGTATGTTGTCTGTTTAAGATATTGCAACAGCTAACTGCTGTTGGGAGGGCCTGAATGATCCTGTCAAGGTCTGCTGTGACTCCTTAACCACATCTCATCATGCCTATGTGTTTAATCAAGTGTTGACATTTTCTTAGCATGTTTTACTTTGAGGCCACCATTAATACTGTTCAGGGACTAAATAACAAGAGGCTTATTCATTAGCACCATTTTTTAAACTAAAACATAAGCAAAATGTTCTTTAATCTATTAGTTCTTTAGCAATAGAACAACACAAAGTGAGCTTAAAGGAAATTTGGCTTATTTTGGATGAAGCAAATGTTTTTAAATGAGAACGATATTTAAAAACGTTTAATAAGATTGTCCTGATCAAATGATACTGGTTGAAATAAAAGAGAAATTGGCCAGTTCATATCAGCATACTTCCAATTCTATTACAGTTATATACTAAAAGGTATGTGTGTTTGTGTGTGTGTGTGTGTGTGTGTGTGTGTGTGTGTGTGTGTGTGTATGTGTGTGTGTGTGTTAAATCCAAGGGCATTCTACCTCTGAGCCACATACCCAGCTCTATTTTCTATTTTATTTATTTATTTTTTTATTTATCTATCTTTTATTTTATTTTATTTTATTTTATTTTATTTTATTTTATTTTATTTTATTTTATTTTATTTTGTGGTACTGGGGTTTCCGGAAGCCCTTCTACCTCCGGGCTACACTCCCAGACCTATTTTATATTTTTATTTGGAAACAGGGTCTCTTAAGCCGGCGCTTCCGGCTTCAAACCTGCTTGATCCTCCTGTCTCCGCCTCCCAAGCGCGGGGATTACAAGTGTGCGCCATCACGCCTGGCTTCTATTTTATTTTAAAACAGTCTCTTACTACATTGCTGAGGGCCTTGTATAGATAAGGCTGGCCACAAACCTGAGATCTTCCTGTCTCAGCCTCCTAATACTGGGATTAAAAGCTTGAGTCAACACATGACCAGCTTCCAATAGGTATAAATTTAAAATTACTTAGAAAAGAGTGTGTGTGTGTATACCCATGCATATCTGGTAGTATTTTTAGTCCTTCCCATTCAGACATGGAAACCTCCTTCTGTGCCCCACCCTTTCTCAGGACTTGTAAAAAACACTTATGAAGGGCACCAAGTTCTCAGTGTGTGAATGATATCCAAAGTTATTTTACTGTCATTCTTCTGGTACCAAATGTACTCCCTAATGCCCCCAAATTTCTTATACAACAGTCCTATCACCTTTCTGTTCTTCAGCTGTTATGATTACCATGATTTGTGTTTGGCCCAATCTGGCCTTCCTAATCTCCAGAGAGTCCCATTACAAACCAGAATTTTATTTTTATTTTATTTTTTTTATTTTTATTTTTTGTCAAGGGACCCAAACAACAAACGGCTTGAAAACTTAATTTGAAGCTGGGCGTGGTGGCGCACGCTTGTATTCCCCACGCTTGGGAGGCTGAGACAGGAGGATCGCGCAGGTTCGAAGCCAGCC
Organism: Muscardinus avellanarius; assembly: GCF_963383645.1. Taxonomy (NCBI): domain Eukaryota; kingdom Metazoa; phylum Chordata; class Mammalia; order Rodentia; family Gliridae; genus Muscardinus; species Muscardinus avellanarius. The sequence goes on along the minus strand of NC_137789.1, from coordinate 55,286,038 downwards.
TCAGCTACTTAGTGAGGCTCTCAGCAACTTAGTGAAACCCTGTTTCCAAATAAAATATAAAAATAGGTCTGGGAGTATAGCCTGGAGGTAGAAAGCCTCTGGGTTCTACCCCCAGTACCACCAAAAAAAAAAAAAAAAGAAAGAAAACTTAATTTGATGGAGTAGATCCTTTCCTCTTATCTATAACCACTGATAAGAACTTATCTGCAAATTATACATGGTCAGATTACAATATAATGCCATAGACTCTTTGACTTTGATTAATTACCAGTATAAGCTGCTGTATCTCATCCAATCTTTAGAAAATTCTATACTAAACTGTGACTTTTGCTGTAAGGAAGAGTACATGGACAATTTTTCTGTTTGTCTCCATACAAGGAGACTGCATAAGTTACATTGTTTCATATGAAATCAATTAAATAAAGAAAGGGTTTCTAAAGATAAAATGTTATTAGACATCTCTTTAATTAGAGTTAGGTATGTCATTCAGAGTAGGCTGTCAAGCTTTTCTGCAGATGCGATTTCTCACAAGAACTTTACATATCAATTCTGTTTCAATATTCCTATTCTTATTTCAGTGCAGTGTCTAAAGGCTTACATTGTCATTTATTGCAAGACATTTGTCATTCTTGTAAGCAGTTTAGCTTTTGAAGATGATGTAACTAAATGATTTCAGTACAACTAAAGACTTGATTGCAACTGGGGAGGTGTGTGATTACCTGAACTTACAGTTATCAAAAAGCTGCTAGTGGGGAAGGACACTTTCAGATCAGAGTGAGAATCCTCCTCATCTTTTGAGATTTCTCTTTGTCCTTCATTTGGTACTTAATATTTCTGGATATTCCAATAAATTTTTTGTTTTCTTTTTGGAGCAAATAACTAGTAAAATCTTAGAATATTTATGAATATGTATGGTAAATGGAGAGATTTACCCAAAATACTATCCACTAGTAGGTTTAGGATTCTAGCCTTCAGGAATCTCTCACACCTTACCAGTAAAATAAAAGCACACATCATAAAAGTGAAAGACAAATTAATTTCTATAATGTAAACATGGGGGTGAGGGTGTAGTTCAATGGTAGAGCACTTACTTGGCATTCATGAGACCCTGTGCTCAATTCCCACTTCCACAAAAATAAATGAATAAATGAATAAAGTGAATACTTTTGAATAAACATCTCATAAGAGAAAAAAATAAACCATAGCCACAATCTGAGAGGTGCCCCTCAATCATTTTCCATTTACTACTTCCAAGGAGAAATTGAGATCTGAAAGTTCAAATTAATTTGCTTGCTTTTAAATACTTTAAAATTTGGCCATATTCATAATTTTACACATATTCGGGTGTAGACCCTCATTAATCAAGTTCAGTCTTCCTCCTCCCCTATCTTTCCATTCAAGCTTTGCTAGTATTTCCCCTCCATTACCTGGGGTACCACTGGTATCCTCAACGTTCCCTAGTTTGGGCATATTAGAGGGAACGTATGTATCTTCTCCTTCTGTGCTTGGCTGATCTCATTTAACATAATGTTCTCCAGGGCTTTCCATCTTCTTGCAAATGATATAATTTTGTTCTTCTTTATGGCTGAATAGAATTCCATTGTGTGTATTTCCCAAAGTTTTGCTATCCATATTTTGGCTATTACGAATTGTGCTGCTATGAACATAGTTATGCATATGTTGCTATAGTTCTCTGGATTCAACCCTTTTGGAAAAATAACCAGGAGTGGTAGGGCTGGATCAAAATATGTGTAAAATTATGAATATGGCATGGTTACACTGGACAATCATTGGTGGAAGGGGGGAAGGGAAAACAGGGGAGGGGGGTGAGGGCACCAAATATAGTTTAAATGTATACCATTTATGTTCAATAAAAAATTAAAAAAATATTAACATATATATATATATATATATATATGTTTTAGAATTACATAAAAATGTAAACCTCATATTTTAAGCATATATCATGTTGGTTAATGATTATTTAATATGTTTATCATTAATATAAGATTGTAGAGGCATACATGCACACATAACTCAATTAGCCCTCCCCCACCTCAATCCCTCCCCTTCCCTCCTTCTCATGTATAATTTAGTGATTGACTTAGATATGTTTGTGTCTTATGAAAGCTACCCATTCAGTTTTATTTACCCATTTCTTTATGAGGATATTTAATAAATCTACAATGTCCAACTACTCAAAACATCAAAAAATATTTTAAAATTTGGTATATATAAAATGCTTCATTCTCTTCCTGCTGCTCTTCCTTCTCATTCACCTCATCCTTTTCCTTTTCTTTCTGAACATGTTGTGAGATTTGTATATGTATTTTTGTGAGGTAGTAGTAGGTTAATTCTCAAAGTTCTAGTATTCCATTGTAGAAAGAGATCACACTTTATTCAACCATTCTAAAGATTATAAAAAATCTGTTTCTGTTTTGGTTAAAATGAATGGTTTTGTAATGAAAATAATTATTCATACATTATCATGTGATTCTCTAATTATCTTAAAGTAAAAGATGAGGCCTTTGTACCATACCATCTACAGTCAGGAATCCTTTCGGTGCTTGTGAATCTCTGGTTTTCCATATCCTCACCAAAGTTTGGTGAAATCTTTCTATTCTTGGAATAATATTATAGTTTTAATTGCATTTTCTATGAATAATCACTTAAGCATTTTATATGATTTTAGACAATTTAGAATCATCATTTGTGAAATGCCTATTCTGTATTTTTCCTTTTGTCTATGTCCTTAACTTATTATGTTGTGATTAATTTGCATTGGCTTGTAAACTTTAAATTTGGACATGCATGGTCTGGAAACAATTGTTTTGTCAACTATATATTTTGTGACTATTTTCTTCTATTCTTTGTTTATTGTTATATTACTGTATTTTGCTGAGCAAAACTCCTTAATATTTGTATCTAGTTTATCAATGTGTTACTCAGGGCCAATATGTCATGCTTAATATCGCTTTCTCTGAATAAAAAGATGATATTCTCCAATTTTCTTTAAAAACTTTATAATTTATTTTTGTATTTATTTAAGCAATATATCAAGCAATATATTATTTTGTTTATGACATAAAACCAACAACGTAATTAAAAAAACCAAGTTTCTTCTTTTTTTTGGTGGTACTGGGGTTCCTGGAAGCCCTGCTACCTCTGGGATACACTCCCAGACCTATTTTTACATTTTTATTTGGAAACAGGGTCTCTTAAGCCAGTGCGCGCAGCTGGCTTCGAACCTGCGCGATCCTCCTGTCTCTGCCTCCCAAGCGCGGGGATTACAAGTGTGCGCCACCACGCCCGGCCCAAGTTTCTTATACTTACCAAATTGACAACATCTCTCATTGTTATTACAGTGTCACTTTGTTTAATAGCAGGTAACTATACACGAATGGTTATTTCTGGACTTTCTGTTTTATTTCAGTGATTTTTTTGTAACAGTAATAGTGTTTAATTATCTTATCTCCATAGACATCTTGATAACTCTATTGTTGATACCCATTGTAATTCTTAACTTTTGTTCTTTTTAAAGATTTTTTTTGTCCACTCTTGTCCCCTATGATTTAAAAATAATCAACTTATTCTTGTAAGAAATTATAAAAATTTCAACTTAGAAGCATTAAATTTATTAAACCACTAATATTTTTTATTATTTATATATTCCAATATATTGTATCAATTGATTTTTTAGAATTTTTTTATTTTCTATTTTTAATTGGTACCATGTAGTCATACATCTTAATAGGATACACGATGGTAGAGGTATCCATGCACACATCACTGTCACGCATTTAGACCTTCCTCACTTCCCACCTCATTTCCTCTGCACTCCCTCCTTCTCATGTTTGCAATAAACCAAGAGACACAAAAGGTAAAAAAAAAAATAGGATGTTCTTCCCTAATACGGGCAAGTTAGGGAGAAAATGAGTCTTAGGAAGAACTCTAGACAAAGAAGAAAAAACCATAAATAAGCAAATAAGATCACATGAGGGAGGGAGGAGAGGGAAATTCCATAATGCACATGATGTATATTCACAAACATATCAATCAGTTGACTTTTTTTAATGTGGAATATATTGAAAATGACATACATTCAGACTGTGTTTGGTGCTCTCCCCACCACTTCCATTTACCCCCTTCCCAACAACGTGTGTCTAGGTTAACCATGCTATTTTATATTTTTACACAAATTTGGTTGTAACTCCTTCAATAATCAACCTCAGCCTTCTTCCTCACCTATCCTTCCATTCAAAGTTTTGGTGAGGTTTCTCCTCTATTATCTGGAGTCCCTCTGGTATACCTAATACTCCCTAGCTTGAGGATATTAGAGAAAACATAAGTTTCTTCTCTTTCTGTGCTTGGCTGATCTCACTTAATGTAATGTTCTCCAAGTCTTTCCATCTTCTCACAAAGGACCTGATTGTTTTCTTCTTTATAGCTGAGTAGAATTCTATTGTGTGTATTTCCCATAATTTTGCAACCCATTCATCTGTTGATGGAGACCTAGGTTGGTTCCATATTTTGCCTATTACAAATTGTGCTGCTATGAATCTGGGTATTCATATGTTACCATAGCTCTCTGATTTCAACCCCTTTGGAAAGATACCCAGGAGTGGTAGAGCTGGATCATATGGTGGATCTATTCTCAGTTTTCTAAGAAATCTCCACACTGATCTCCATAGTGGCTGAACTAGTTTGCACTCCTACTAACAGTATAAAAATAATTCCTCTTTCAGCTCATATTTTTTTTTATTTTTTATTTTTTTGGTGATACTGGGGTTCCTGGAAACCCTTCTACTGCTGGGCTACACTCCCAGACCTATTTTTTATATTATTTTTATTTGGAAACAGGGTCTCTTAAGCCAGCGAGGCTGACTTCAAACCTTTGTGATCCTCCTGTCTCCGCCTACCAATATTTAAAGGCTTAAATATATGTATTTCTGTCTAGGAATTAAAAGTATTTATCCATAGTATACATACCAGTAAAAGATAGTGGCCATCTTACATAAAACTCTACATCACTGGCAGTAGTTAAAATGTACGAGAAAAACTTACTGTTTCTATGTGTTTATGTGCACATATCTATGTGAAACACAAGGAAAATTTACATTTGAATATACATTTGAATATGCTAAAGGACATGTTGCATTCTACTTAATTCAGTCAATTCAGTAAATGGATATCTTATAATTTAATTATAAATTATTTTCTTAGTCTAGTAACTTGAATGACTAGCAAGCAATCTTCAGCCAGATTCTCAACTTATTTGATGATATAGTTACCAACCCTATGAAACAGAATAAATAAGGCTGCAACTAATCACATTTCTAAGTAAGGCAGTAAATTAGGTGAATAAATGGCTACAAAAGACACACAATAGCATGGTACATATTTTAGAATTGTCAGGGTGATAAAATTGTTTATCAGAAGTCTATACCCTAACCAAATGCTGATACTAAATATTAATTTATATTACTTTGGAAAAAATCAATTATATATCTGGTAGTTCTACAGACTACATATCCGTTAACATCATTATTATACTAAAAGTTTATGCATTTTTTGATTCGATAGATGTATTATCTTTGAAAAATGAAATGCCTATCAATTCTAACTGTTGATGAATATATTTTTAATCATTTGGATAATTCAAGCAAACTCTTGACTATAGTCTTGTTCATAAGTAGATTTGTTTCATTATTTTAAGAGGCAAAATAGCTGTATAATTACAAAGAGAATCTTGAAAACAGTCATCATCAGTTATAATTTATCATAAAGATTTTAAGAATAAAATTACTTAGAAAAATTATCTTTTATTATTTACTAGTAAATATATTAAACTTCCTTCTTTTCCTTTTTTCACCCTATATGTCAAGTCAAACACAGTGGTCAATGGACAATAGAGTGTTAATTCATGAATGTATGCCAACTGCAGAGAATCCTGACTTAGAACATTGTTTAATACATTTAAGTGCTTTTACATTCTTGGTTACTTTTGACCCCAAATCATGCCTCAGAAGCAGCAAAATGATCATCTTTTAGAAACCTGACATTTTTGTTTATTAGAGAAAATCTCACAGGTTTTGAAACTTGAAAATTGTCTGAGGTGAGCATAAATATCAACCTTGTTTTTTAATAACTGCATAATATAGGCTGTACTTCTTTATGCCTTTTTTTTACTTCCTTTATAAAATAGGAATAACACTACTAATAATCTAGTTGTTTTAAGAATGGTAGAAAATAAGATGTAGCATTAGCACAATACTTTGGCAAAGTAAGAAGCCAACAAGGATTAGGTCCATTACCTTATCTATTTATTTATAATTGAATTTTTCCCCACAGTATTGTTTATTCTGCCTCCCACTAAGCCTGAATCATCTTAAGAGATCCAAATTCACTTATTCTTACAGAATAAACCTATATGGCTCTAAGACTGTTCTATGATCTCTTCCTTAGGCCATAATAAGAGGGACATTAAGACAAAACTTTGTGTGTGTGTGTGTGTGTGTGTGTGTTATTGGGGTTCCTGGAAGCCCTTCTACCTGTGGGCTACACTCCCAGACCTATTTTATATATTTCTTTTTATTTGGAAACAGGGTCTCTTAAGCCAGCGAGGCTGGCTTCAAACCAGCGTGATCCTCCTGTCTCCACTTCCCAAGCGCGGAGATTACAAACATGCCCCACCACACCCAGCAACAAAAAAATTCTTAAGAATGACATAATATTGGCAAAATAGTGCCAGTAAGCTTCCCAAAGTATCATTGAGTTTTGGAGATAAGGAGAGGCATAATCTCTTGAATTATTATTGAGTAGGTTCCTATACATTTTTTTGAGGGGAAAAGCTATGCAGAAATAACAGAACATACTATGACAATACCAGTTCCAGTAGAAGTTTTTTGAGCTTATTTCTGGTAAACTGATGTTTATAAGTCCAGGTATCATAGGTTTTAGCCTGTCCTGATACTAACCCAAGAGTTTTGCATTGTAAATTTAGAATCATATTATGACCTAAAGAAACTAATGTAAAATAAGAGATTAAGAATGGCCAGAATGACTATTTTATCCAAACTTTACTTATATGCAGATATGGCTTTGGTAGATTTTTAATATAAATTGATCAATATATTGCAAATTAGCCTAGATATTTGAGCAATCATTTCATAAAATGATGAAAATAGTTTGTGTGTGTGTGTGGGGGGGGGTGTACTGGTGTTCCTGGAAACCCTTCTACCTCAGGGCTACACTCCAGGAGGAAGGCGGCGCCAGCAGATCGGTGGGGGCCAGCACAGAGGCATGAGCACTAGTGCAGGTGGCAGAGATGGAGTCTATTATTTTGAAGAGGCAGAGACCTAATTCAACTCACCTTGATCTTCTGAAGAAATTGCACCAAAGGTAGAAATTGGAGGGGCAGACAGATCCAGTTTAGTTCACCTTGAGCTTTTGAGGAAATCTTGCCAAAAGTAGACTGACTGCACCTGCCACACATGCAAAGTCTGGACAACATGCTAAGTGGCAAAAGAGTTCGGGGAGTATCACAGGGAGCCCTGAATAGCCGGAATGGGCCTATATGGTGCGTGTTCTGGGAGTCATCAGCTCCCATGTCCCCTGCGCTTCTCTGTGCAGAGTGGGAGGCCAGGGTGCACGTGGAACAGCAAAGCCTGCTTTCCAAAGAGAAGGTGTGGACCTCTGCCTTTGGAGGGAAGAAAAAATTTATTGCCACTAGGTATTTGGGGTCCCAGCTTTTGAAAAAGACATGTACTGCGCTTGGGAGGTGGAGACAGGAGGATTGCGCAGGTTCGAGGCCAGCCTCACTGGCTTAAGAGACCCTGTTTAAAAAAAAAAAAAAAAATATATATATATATATATATATATATATATATATATATATATATGAAATAGGTCTCCAGGAGTGTAGCCCAGAAATAGAAGGGTGTCCAGAAACCTCAGTACCACCAAAAAAAAAAAAAAAATAATAATAATAATAATAATAATAAAAAGATAAAAGGGAACATCTGTAGACAATCTGCTCATAGTGGCAGAGACCAGAGCCAGATGCACAGCAAGGCCAGTGCCAGGGACTCTGAGGCCACGATAGGTACCTGCCTGGTGACTAGGCTGGCGCCAGGGCCAGGGATGCTGGGATTGGAGCCTGCCATGAGGCAAGACCGTTACTGGGGCTTCTGTCTGAGGCCAGGATCGGAGCCCGCTGAGAGGTGAGGCTGATGCCAGGGCCAGGGATGCTGGGATCAGAGCCTGCCATGAGGCAAAGCTGGTGCTTGGGCCTCCAAGGCCAGGATCAGATGGGGCCTCTGAGGCAGGGTTTGGAGCCTGCCGAGGGGTGAGGCCGGTGGTGCTGGTGCCAGCAAAGCCAGGACCAGAGCCTGCTGTGAGGCAAGGCAGGTGCTGGGGCCTTCGAGGCCAAGAGCAGAGCCTGCCGAGGGGTGAGGCCAAGATCGGGGCATGCTGTGAGGCAAGGCTGGTGCTGGGCCTCCGAGGCTGGGATCAGAGCCTGCCAAGGGGTGAGGCTGGAGCCGGGGCCAGCGTGGCTGGGATTGGAGCCTGCCTCAAGGCAAGGCTGGTGCTGGGGCCTTCGAGGCCAGGATCAGAACCTTTTGAGGGGTTAGGCCAGTGCCGGGGCCAGTGAGGCTGTGATCGGAGCATGCTGTGATCAGTGAGGCTGTGATCAGAGCATCCGAGGACGGGATCCTTGGATGTTGGGGCATCCAAGGCCGGGATTGGAGCCTGCCGAGGAGTGAGGCTGGTGTCAGGGCTAAAGAGGCCGTGATTGGAGCCTGCCGTAAGGCAAGGCCAATGCTGGGGCCTCTGAGGCCAGAATCAGAGAGCCTGCTGAGGGGTGAGGCTGGCGTAGGGGCCAGCGAGGCTGGGATCGGGGCCTGCCATGAGGCAAGGCCAGTGCTGGAGCCAGGGAGGCTGGGATCAGAGTCTGCTGGGTGGCCAAGCCGGCACCAGGGCCTTCAGGAGTGGGATCGGAACTTGCAACTCAGCATACACAGAAAAATATCATAGAAAATAAAAAAGATGCTTTCCTAATATGCAAAGACTAGGAAGAAATGGGTAATAGGAGGAGATCTAGTTGAAGAATGGGACCTATGGAGGAGCAATTAAGGTGACCAATCAGAGGGGATGGAATGGGGGAAAATGGAATCTCTTTAAAATGCATGATGTACATAAGCAAATATATCAAAGTTAATCACCAAATCAAGCATGGGATTGAGAGATGGGGAGGGAATGGGATGGGGATAGGAAAAAGGCTAATTGGATGATGTGTGCTTGTATATCCTCACAAGTTTTGTATTACAGTGTGATGTTTGACTACAATGAACCAATAAAAATATGTAAAAAATAAAAAAGAGGCTCTTCTTTGTCTTTTTGGAACTGGGAATCGAACTCAGAGTGCCACACCTGCAAAGCAGGTGCTTTGCCACTGAGCTACATCCTGGCCCTGCTTTAAATTATTACTGAATAATATCTCATTATGCATTCATTATTTGTCCTCTGTCACATAGGTGTATTACAAGTAACTTCTCCCAGGTAAACAAAATAATGCCTTAATAGTTTTTTTGGATAAACAAAATTCTCAAATTTAACATAATATAAAAAAGATCAACATTTTCTTTCTGAAGAAAATATTTTATATTATTTGGATTCCTTGCCTACTAAAGTTTTAGAAATATTCACCCATACTTTCTTTCAGAAGTTTTATTGTTTTAATTTGTATCTACATAAATTTATAATTTATGTTGTGTATATACTGTGGTTTAAAGCTTAAATTGTTCCTTTAATTATGGCTATTCAACCAGTACAATTTAATAAAAATATTCTTTCATACTAAATATAATATAAGGGAATAGAGAGATAAATAATTAGGAAGGGGGAGGAAATAGAGTGGTAATTGGGGAAGGGCAAAATGAGTGATATGTGCATTTATGCCTCTACCATTTTGTACTCCATTAAAATGTATGACTACAATGCACCAATAAAAAAATTAAAAATTAAGCAGAGGTATAATTTATTATAATGTATCTTACATATATATATATATGCTCATATAGAAACATTATTTTTCAATGTAACCTAATGCATATATATGTATATATAATAAAATTTGTTCATTGAATTATTTTGAGTTACAACCAGAAGCAGGTCTTGAGTAAAAATTTGAGTGAGCCATTTGTTTGAGACTGATCTTAAAATCCCCTTGAGAGAAGTGGGAAAATGAGAAGGAAAAGGAAAGAAAACTACATTGGCATGATGTTAGTAAAGTTATTATTGTGGACAAGTAGAATTTTTGAGGGCTAAAGAAACGGGGTCATGTGTACCTCCACTCTCATTCATCATTCACTAAGAGCAGGGACCAAACGTATTAACTCCTAGGATTTGTGACCCACTTGACATGAATCTAGAACAAGAATCCTGGCAGGGAAAAGTGTTTTCCATAGGACACATCTCACAGGTACTAGAATGATGGAGAGGGCTGAGGGATTCAGGGGAAGCAGCAGGAGGCAATCATAGTGTGGGAGGGAAATTCTAAAATGGTGCCATGATTTCCACCTCTTCATGCACATGTCTAATGTGATCCCTTCTTCATTGTGTGAAGTCAGAAACTTTTGATGATAATGGGCATCAGTCTGTGGTTGTGCTATATTATATGGCAAAAGAGATTTCCTAAGTGTTACTAAGAAGACAAATTGGTTAATTTTGGATTTAATCAAGAGAGACGTCATATGGCTGTGCCTGACTAACTCAGGTGGCATTCCTTATCAATGAAGATATTTAAACAATATATTTTTCTTTTGATTGTTTTAAAGAAAATCAAAGCTTCCATGAATGTTAAAGCTGAAAGTTATGGAATTGTCTGGATGAGCTCTTATGAAAACCTTGAGTCTTGGCCAAAACAGTGACTTAAGCTTTGTGAGAACCTTAGTAGAGAATCCAGTTATTCTGTGCCTGGACTTCTGAACTACAGTAATTGTGAGATGATAAATCTGTGCTGCTTTAAGTACGTAAGTTTGTGGTAATTTTTTATGTGGTACAATAAACCATGTAGATACATAACACATACACAAAAAACTGAAATATCTGGTCTTAAAACTACTATCCTATTATCACTAACTAATATTGAGGTAATTATCTCATTTACCAATGTCCATTTCTTCTGTAATATATATATAATATATATAATATATAATATATGATATATATTAGTATATATATTATATATGTTATATATATAATATATTAGTGAACACATGTACATATACTTGTCCAGTTTGAATTTTCAAGCTCTATTTTCAAAGACTCAATAATTCTTCTATGGTGAGAAAGTCTTTGTCTAGCTTTTATATAAGCAGTTATTTTGCCTTGTGTTATTATGTTATTCTGCTTTGGCTACCATAATAAGATACCAGAGATGATTAGCTCATAAAAGAGAAGTTTATTTTCTCACTGTTCTGGAGGTGAGATGTCCAAAGTCAAGGTGCTTGGAAGATTGGTTTCTCGTGAGGTTTCTCTTCCTAACTTGAAGATGGGCATGTTCTCACTGTGTTTATATATCACTTTCCTCTGTGCATAGGCAGAGAGAATTTTGGAGCTTCTTTTTATAGGACATATTAGGACACAACCTTTGTTACCTAATTTAAACTTAACTACCTCCTTAAAGCCATTTCTACAACCACAGTCACATTTGGTTTAGTATATTAACATTTTGTTTTGGGGGAACCACAACTCAGTCTATCATATTTTGTTTTTTTTTCACATTTACTATTTTATTTTTTATTGGTGCATTATAGTCGTACATCTTAATGGAGTACAAGATGGCCTATTACATTTTGATTGCTACTATTTTATAAACAGCTATCTGCATCACTGACACCACAGCAACCATTGTTTCCACCGAATCATTAGCATCCACCTCTTTACTTGTGTAGTACTGAGGATGGAACTCAAGATTATTTTTCCTTTGAGCTACACCCCAAGCCCTATATTTTTATTCTTTATTTTGAAATAAGGTCTCCCTGAGTTGCAAAGGACCTCACTAAGTAGCTGAGATGGTCCTTGAATGATGTTCTTCTTGTCTCAGCCTCCCAAATGCTGGGATTACAGGTGTGCCACTACACCTAGCCCTCCTCTTCTTAGTATTTACTTCCAAAAATTTATTCACTCTTTGTTAACATTTATCCAGTATTCTAAATGCACAATTACTTTCTATTTCAATTGCCAAGTGGCCTAGTGGCCATCTGTGTCTAGACCACTTAGATTTGCACTGAAGTATGATGTATAATATATGCACACACAATTTTTTACATATACTATAAGTATATACTTTATTAATGAATTTAATTAATTAGTCCAAAATGATATACTTGCTAATATATATTTGGGGAACTTATATGTATCACCATATAAGTGGATAACTTCCTAAGAAAAAATTAGCCTGACATGTATACCTGTAATTCATGGGGATGTTGATAAGAGGATCCTAATTTCAAAGCCACCCTGGGAACTGGGAAACTTAGCAACTCTATCTTAAAATAAAAAAATAAGAACTAGAAATGTAGCTATTTCAGTGGTCGAGTGATGCTTAATTCAATGCCAGTATACCATTCTCTCTCTCTCTCTCTCTCTCTCTCTCTCTCTCTCTCTCTCTCTCTCTCTCTCTCCTCTCTTTTACATAAACACACACACACACACACACAAACAACTAATGAACTAATGTATCTTAGCATCCTATTCACCTACTCTAATCTCCGATATTAGGAAAGAGGTTAATGTCATATTTCTAAGTCCTTTGGAAAAATCGCAAGAATTTTCTCAGATTAGGAGGTGATAGAGAGATGATGTTGAAGCTTCCATAAAAATGGAGTTCTTCACTTATGCGAAACGAATACACAAATTATATGACTATTCTGAAGAATGAGTAACATAAATCTTACTTCATATAAATTTTAGAGAAAAATAAAGCTCAGTAGAAAATTTTACCTGGAAACTTTAAATCTAGATCCCAGGATTTTAATTCTCAGGAAAAAAAAATTTTTTTTGCTCCCTCTGAACTCAATCTATTGGATTTCTTGCCTCTTAGGATCATGTAGACTTAGATAGGATTTCAATGATGACTGCATGAAACAAGATATAATTCTAAGCAAATATTCTCCAGGGCAATATGCCTCATGGAAATTCTAAGAACACTTAGAAATATCTCCATAGTGTACAATGTAGTCTATCACTCTAAGTTAATTGAAAAAATAAGTACTATAATAGATTTTGTGTATATATTCTTGGTCTAGTAAAATTTATACCATCTTACATCTATACTTAGAAAGATAGCTTTCTAGTATTTATGTTGATAAACATATCAATAGGTAGATAAGAGGTTAGCTTAGGTTAACTGGGAATTAAGATAGATGGGTAGATAGATAAATTGATAAGAAAATATAGAAAGTAGAGTTAGATAACTTCCCTAATTATGGGTATAAAAATTCCACATAATGATTACAAGAATAAAGTTATCAGCCCTTGTGGATCACTATACCCATCATTCAGTAATGATTACTTCAGATATGTCTGCTTAATAGGCATTTAGGGAAAGTCAGAAAATATTTAATTAGCCAAAGATTAAGGCTAGATTTGGGCAGAGAGTTCACAATTACATTAGTTAGAAAGAAGCCAAAATGAAGTTAATGTTTCTCTTAATTAGGAGAAAAAAGTTAGTCAACTACCATGAAACTACCATGTAGTTAAGCTGATAATTAACAATAGTCTTAAAATGTCTTTAATGTTGAAGACCCTAGTTAAGTAAACTCTTACCGAGTGAATCTCAATTACATCAAGTCATTCTTATAGACACTGGGGTAAAGTAACTATTAAGACATGATTTCTTCTCTCATCAATTGCACAGACTAAGGGAACAGATAGTGCATGTCCACATGCAGTTTCACTATAAGACAGAATGTCATCAAGGATCATTCCCCCATTGTAGTCACTGGTTTTCCTAATGTAGAAAAGGAGCTATATTTGGGGAACTATATCTAAAAATATTTTAGGAACTATATGGTTGTTGCCCTCATTGAGAATATTCTATCATAGGAATACTTACACAAGACTTATTTTTATATTCCCACCAAACTATAAAAATGAATAGAAAGGCTATGATTCAAAATTAAGAGAGTGTCATGCATGACAGAAAAACAATTCCAAAATAGCTACATAGTCTGGAAAAATGAGTTCAATTTAAAGATCTTATCCATTCAGGACAAATGTTACATTCTGTTCCTATGACTCAGTGGTTTATATACAAAGAAGTAGTATGAGAAGAGTATAAAACATTAACAATTTCCTTAATTTATAATTGCATGTGAGTCAGTAATATGATCTTAATGACTAAAAAGTTAATATCATTGCCAAGTATGGTGGTGCATGCTTGTAATCCCAGTGGTTGAGAGGCCGAGACAGGAAGATCATAGATTTGAAGCCAGCCTCAGCAACTCAGCAAGACACTCAAATTAGCAAACCATGTTTCAAAAATTTAAAAAAATAATAATAAAAGGCTGGAGATAGAGCTAAGGGGTAGAATGCTCTTATCATTAAAAAATTAATACAATCAGTGAGATTTTAGGTTTATTCTTTTGTCTCCTAGCAAGGACATTTCTAAGTACAATGACTGGAAAATAGCATTTGTTTTTAAAAGGCATGTTTTTAAGAAACAATAATATTTTAGTAATCAGAAATTGAGATAAAAGCCATTGACTCAAAATATCTACTACTGTGCTGCAAATATAATTCTAGTCAATGTACCAAGGAGTTAAGCAATTAAAGAAACTGAGTATAATATATTTGGTTATTATTCTTGATTATTATTTTGCCTCTCCTAGTGAAAGCCTTGTATTTTGTATTCCAGTTACTTCAGTATTAGCTACTTGGCTCTGAAAATTGCCTATGCAAATGCAAGTGCTATCCCTCATCAGGAACTCTAAAATCCATTGTGTCATTCCACTAGTGTTTTTTCTTTCAGTCATGTTGCACTTGAGGAGCCTTATGTTTCAGAGAAGAACACCAGTGCATCAGAGACAGTGCCACCCTAAAGCCAAACTAGCACATACTATGTGAAAAAAACAAATGTTTATGGTTGCAAATAATCAGATTTGAACTGTTGGTTTTAGAAACATATCCTAGTTAATTGTGTGTGTGTGTGTGTGTGTGTGTGTGTGTGTGTGTGTGTGTGTTACTTGGTTTGAACCTAGGGCCATTCTATCTCTGACCTCTGAGCTATGTCTCAAGTACATCTTTTTTTTTCAATTTTTATTTATAACATGATCTAACTAGCTTGCTGAATAACTTAATACATTGCTGAGGCTGGGCTCAAACCAGAGGTCTTTCTGTTTTAGCTTCCAAAATACTAGAATACTAGAATAAAAGGAATATACCACCATGGCCAGCTCTTACTTATTTGACTAATGATGAGGTCCTTTACATCTTTGGTTAGGTTTATTCCTAGGTATTTTATTGGTTTTGAGGTTATGGTGAATGGATTTATTTTCTTTATTTTATTCATTGTGGATTCATTGTTGGCATAAATAAAAGCCACTGGTTTCTTTAGGTTGATTTTGTAAACTGCAACTTTGCTGAATTGGTTAATCAGCTCTAGAAGTCTTTTGATTGAGTTCTTTAGGTCTTCTAGCTAAAGATCATGTCATCTGCAAATAAGGATAGTTTGAATTCCTCTCTTCCTGTTTGAATTCCTTTGATTTCTTTATCTAATTTCTGTGACAAGAGTCTAAAGGAATATGAAAACTATAAAACATTAAAGAAAGAAATTGAAGAAGACCTTGGAAGATGGAAAGCTTTCCTGTACTCGTGGATAGGCAGAAAAAATATAATCAAAATAGCCATTCTGTCAAAAGTTATCTATAGATTCAATGTCATTCCCATAAAAATGCCAATGATATTCTTCAGAGACCTAGAAAAATCAATCATTAATTTAATATGGATTAAGAAAAGATGCAGAATAGCCAAAGCAATTCTCAGCAGTAAGAATCATTCAGGAGGCATCACAATCCCAGACTTCAAATTATACTATATATCACTAGTAGAAAAAACAGCATGGTATTGGCACAACAACAGTTTAACAGAATAAAAGATACAGAGAAAACCCCACACACCTCTAGTCATTTATTCTTTGACAAGGGGGCCAAACTCATATGCTGGAAATAGCCTTTTCAACAAATAGTGGTGGGATAACTAGCTAAATATTTATAGAAAGATGGAACTAAATCCTTACCTCTCACCGTGTACAGGAATCAACTCAAGATGGATCAAAGACTAAGAAATTAGACCAGAGACTATGAAGTTATTAGAGGAGGGCATAGGCTCAACAACCCAACATATAGGCACAGGCAGTAACTTTCTCAACAAGACCTCCAAAGCTCATGAAATTAAATCAAGAATTAACAGGTGGGATGGCATCAAACTAAAATGTTTCTGCTCATCAAAGGAAGCCATCAATAACCTAAAGAGGAAGCCTACAAAATGGGGAAGATGTTTACCAGCCACCACTCTGATAGGGGGCTAATATCCAGAATATACAAAGAGCTCAAAAGACTCTATACTAGCAAAACAAACAACTCAGTCAAGAAATGAGCAACTGAATTGAACAGACACTTCACAAAAAAAGAGATACAAATGGCCAATAGTTACATGAAAAGATGTTCTACATCATTAGCCATCAGGGAGATGCAAATCAAAACTATGCTGAGATTCCATCTAACCCCAGTCAGATTGGTAAACATAAAGAAATTAAATAACAACAAATGCTTGTGAGGATGTGGGGGAAAAGGAACTCTTTTACACTGTTGGTGGGAGTGAAAACTAGTTCAGCTGCTATGGAGATCTGTGTGGAGATTCCTTAGAAAACTGAAAATAGATCCACCATATAATCCAGCTATACCACTCCTGGGTATTTTCCAAAGGAGTTGAAATTAGAGAACTACAATAACATATGCATACTTATGTTCATAGCAGCACAATTTGTAATAACCAAAATATGGAACCAACCTAGGTCTCCATAAACAGATGAATGGATTGCAAAATTATGGGAAATACTCACAATTGAATTCTACTCAGTGATAAAGAAAAACAAAATCATGTAATTTACAAGAAGATGGAAAGTCCTGGAGAACATTATGCTATGTAAAATTAACCAAGCACTGAAAGAGAAGAGACATATGTTTTCTCTATTATGCCCAAACTAGGGAGCATTGGGGATACCAGAGGGACTCCAGATAATGGAGGGGAAACCTCAGCAAAGCTAGAATGGAAGGATAGGAGAGGAAGAAGACTGAAGTTGATTAATGGAGGAGCTATAGCTGAATATGTGCAAATGTATGAATATAGCATAGTTAACCTGGACACTCATTGTTGGGGGAGAGGGAAAATGGGGGTGGAGGAGAGAGCACCAAGCACAGTTTAAATGTATGCCATTTATTTTCAATCAAAAAATAAAACAAAAATTTTAACTATTGTTTTAAGGTTGCTTAGCTAGAAAACAGGTGAGGTCATTGATAAAATTAAAATTGTCAGCCATCACGTTTGCTAAAATTTTGTTTTATTTAGTTGTTTATAAAGTAGACTCATTAGAAAGTACTGTAATGTAAACAGTACACTGTAAACACTAAACACACTGTAAACACAGTAATTTGTAAACATTATGGAATTAGAAAATACCTTTAACATTAAATTATATTCTCATTTCTAAGAGCTCAAAGTTTTATAATACTGGCATAAGGAAAACTATTTTTCTACTATAAATTACATGGTTTATCAACAAAGAGCTTAATTGATCAGTATTAAAAGATAATCATGTTTTGCAAAGGAACATTCATATATGTTCTATTATTTGTAACATAAATAACTGCAAGGTTGACTAGTATTCTGAGAACAGGGCCTTGACAGTAATTTATGAACTTTCAGTGGCCTTTCTGTGTTCAATAGTAAAAACAGTAAATCAATCTAACTAAATCTAACTTTGGCTAATAGTTAACATTTTATTCCTTAGATGTGACAGAAGTGCTTATTATTTTACACACTTTGTTTCCAGACATTTAACCTTAGAAAACCTCTCTCTCTCTCTCTCTCTCTCTCTCTCTCTCTCTCTATATATATATATATATATATATATATATATATATATTTAGTTATTATCCTCTTATGGAATTTATTTACTTATTAATCATACAAACTGGGATGACCACTGTGTTAAAACTCAGAAATAAAAGGCAGTAAGAATGACTAATAAGAATGACAAGATTTTGAAAATACTTTAAGTAAAGCAAATGAATCACTAATAAAATAATCCATAGGATTAATTGTGAACAATTGTTTATTTTCCAAAACAAAAAAAAATCTCCAATAGATTGAAGCTATTTTATAATTTTAATTTGTGATGGGATATGATGAAAGATTTAGTGGTTCTTAAGAAAATGTAAGATAGATATTCAAATTAATATTTTCTCACTAAGAACACTGAGACTAATAGTAGTTTTATCTTTAGTCAACATACAGTAATATGTTGAGACCAATTTATTTGAACTGGGATATTGCTTTTAAAACATATTTGATGCATTTGGGAGGCTGGGACTGGAGAATCATGGTTCGTGAACAGCCTCAGCTACTCATTAGTGAGCCCCTTTACAACTCAGGGAGATCCTGTTTCAAAATAAAGAATAACTTCACAGTCTCAGGTCTAATTGCTAAGTCTTTGATCCATCTTGAGTTCATTTCTGTGCATGGTGAGAAGTAAGGATTTAGTTTCATCTTTCTACAAATGAATAGCCAGTTCTCCCAGCCCCATTTGTTGTAAAGGCTATCTTTCCTCCAGCGTATGAGTTTGGCCCCTTTTTCAAAGATCAAATGACTATAGGTGTGTGAATTTGTTTCTGTAACTCTATTCTGTTAAACTGGCCAGTATGCCTGTTGTTGTGCCAATACTATGCTGTATTTACTATTATTGCTTTATACTATAATTTGAAGTCAGGAAATGTGATGCTTCCTGCTTTATTCTTATTGCTGAGTATTGCTTTGGCTATTCTGGTTCTTTTCTTTCTCCATACAAAATTAATGATTGTTTTTTCTAGGTCTATGAAGAATGCCATTGGTATTTTGATAGGAATTGCATTGAATCTGTAGATCACTTTTGGCAGAATGGCCCATTTGGATGATATTTATTCTGTCTATCCATGAACAAGGAAGATCTTTCCATCTTCCAAGGTCTTCTTCAATTTCTTTCTCTAATGTTTCATAGTTTACATTGTAGAGCTCTGTTACGTTTTTGGTTAGGTTTATTCATAGGTATCTTATTGGTTTTGAGGTTATAGTGAATGAAATTGTTTTTTTTAATTGTCTCATTATTGTGGATTCATTGTTGGCTTATAGAAAAGCAACCGATTTCTTTGGATTGATTTTGCATCTTGCAAATTTGGAGGGCATAGCCTCAACACTTCAACATATAGGCACAGGCAGTAACTTTCTCAACAAGGCCTCCAAAGCACATGAAATTAAATCAAGAATTAACAAGTGGGATGGCATCAAACTAAAATGTTTCTGCTCATCAAAGGATCTAAATCAAGAACCTAAAGAGAAAGCCTGCAGAATGGGAGATCTTTACCAGCCACCACTCTGATAGAGGACTAATATCCAGAATATACAAAGAGCTCAAAAGACTCTACACTAGCAAAACAAATAACCCAATCAAGAAATGGGCAACTGAACTGAATAGACACTACACAAAAGAAGAGATACAAATGGCTAATAGATACATGAAAAGATGTTCTACATCTTTTCAAATCAAAACTATGTTGAGATTCCATCTAATCCCAATCAGATTGGCAAACATAAAGAAATCAAACAAATGCTGGTGAGAATGTGAGGAAAGCAGAATTCTTTTACACTGTTAATAGGAGTACAAACTAGTTCAGCCACTATGGAGATCTGTGTGGAGATTTCTTAGAAAACTGAGAATGGATCCACCATATGATCCAGCTATACCACTCCTGTATCTTCCCAAAGGAGTTGAAATCAGAGAACTACAGTAACATATGTATACCCATGTTCATAGCAGCACAATTCATAATAGCCAAAATGTTGAACCAACCTAGATCTCCATCAACAGATGAATGGATTGCAAAATTATGGGAAATACACACAACTGAATTCTACTCAGTGATAAAGAAGAACAAAATCATGTTATTTTCAAGAAGACGGAAAGACCTGGAGAACATTATGTTAAGAGAGATCAACCAAGCACCAAAAGAGAAGGGACATATGTTTTCTGTAATCTGCCCAAACTGTGGAGTATTAGGAATACCAAAGTGGAGCATGGTGGTGCATGCTTGTAATCCCTGCGCTTGGGAGGCTGAGACAGGAGGATCGCACAGTTTCGAAGCCAGCCTCTGCTACTTAGTGAGGCTCTCAGCAACATAGTGAAACCCTGTTTCCAAATAAAATATAAAAAAGTAGGTCTGGGAGTAAATCCCAGAGGTAGAAAAGCCCCTGGGTTCCAACTCCAATAACACACACACACACACACACACACATATACACACATACACAAAAAAAGGAATACCACAGATGGACTCCAGATAATGGAGGAGAAACCATAATAAAGCTAGAATGGAAGGGTAGGAGAAGAAGGTTGAGATTGATTAATAGAGTACCTACACTCAAATATGTT
The DNA here is from genome assembly GCF_963383645.1 of Muscardinus avellanarius. Lineage (NCBI taxonomy): Eukaryota > Metazoa > Chordata > Mammalia > Rodentia > Gliridae > Muscardinus > Muscardinus avellanarius. The sequence continues at coordinate 55,265,289 of NC_137789.1, read as the reverse complement.
TAAAAATATGAATATAGCATGGTCAACCTGGACACTCATCACTGGAAGTAGGGAAAAGGACATTGGGGAGAAAAAGGGCACCAAGCACAGTATGAATGTATGCCATTTTCCATATGATTCACATAAAAAGGAAGAAAAAGAAAGAAAGAAAGAAAGAAAGAAAGAAAGAAAGAAAGAAAGAAAGAAAGAATTAAAAATAGGGCTGGGGGTGACACTCAGAGGTAGACTAACCCTGGGTTTCATCCCCAGTACCTAAAAATAACATGTTTTGGTATATTTATTGTAATTATAATGATCTGATTTCCCTTTTTTTAAAAAAAATCATCTATAACTACAGAGTAAAAAATAGCTCCATGCATGCCAAGATTTTTGCTTATTTCTGCAAAGTTATTTGTAATTCAGTGGTAGGGTATATCTTCTCATACAATGAAGAAAGTGGACCAGATTCCTGGTAAAAGAAAAAATCTAGAGCATGTAGTGTTAGATCATTGGTGTCCAAGCAAAAATGACAGCAGATAAAGCTAAATCAGCAAGGAAGGCTTTATTCAAGGCAGTTGCCATGGAAGGAGATAGCAGAATTCTGTCTGAACCCAGGTCTGCTGAAACAATGGGCAGGAGAGCTTTTGAATCTCTGAGATGAGACAGAGATCATGGACCATCTGTTTTTGCTAATTGGCTTTACCCTGCGGAAAAGCAAACTTTCTCCTATTGTTATGACAGGCAGTACTTTTACAACTTGGAGCAAGTTGGTTTCTACCCTCCCACAGAGACTTGGAAATAAGAACATTATTTTCCTTGGTGATTACATTTCAAAAGGATAGCTCCCAGGTCCTTGAGAAAGACATCCTGGGTTGTAAAACTGGCAAGAGGCTTTTAGAAAGATTTACATTTCGAAGTTGCAGAGAAAGCATTTACAAGATTTCTGAGATAAATGCTCTAAGAAAAAGAAGATCAGGGTCCTAGAGTCTGGAAGAAATCTGTCAGAAGTCTCACTCTGAGTAAAATTTTAATGCCCTATTGGGCAAAGGGCAGATTAAAATCTGAGTAGTATAGATAATTAAATGCCTTTTCACAGTGAAAAGACAATAATCATTATGATTCTAGTATTGATTCTCTACATAATCACTTTTGCGTCCTGTTAAGAATGTCATTCCTGTTTGCATTTTATTATCCATCTATGAATGTATATTTTGACTGACTGTAAACTTTGTTAATTTGAAGAAAAAATGAATTTTCCAATGCAGACATGCTTCTCAAACTGGCCTGCCATATTTGCTCATTGTTTTAAATTATTTTCTTATTTTATAACATTTGAAAAACTATTGATGCTTCACTATAATTCTGTTTTATGTGATGTGGCATTAAATATACAGGGAATCTAATTCAAGCCAAAAGAAGAACTAGAAAGTAGACTACTTAAAAATTAGAATACTTAAATAATAGTATCACTATTGCAGTTCCATTCAATCATATTATTCAAATTGGTCTTAGGTGATATCTACTCAACTCTGTACCTAGTATAAGCATATTTTAAAATAGTGTCTACAAAATGTCCTTTCATATAGTTCTAAGAAAGTGGTATTCCTGGTTTTCCTACTTCAAGATACATACACAATAAAGACTCCCATTGAAGTTTTGTACATATGTGGAATTAACAATGCCAATCTCAACATCATGAATAGGGAAGGGGGGCAAGCTGGCTGAGAGAGCCGGGGTAAGTTCATCAAGTGCTCTGCTGTAGGCATGTACCTGTCACTCTGAACTACATTACAATGTGAGACTACAGTGCATGACTAAGAGTATATTAAAAAAAATTATGATTCAGCTACCTGTTCATTTAAAAATAGGTGTGTCCATGTGATTTGCTTTAGCCAATGAAACATGTGAAGCAAGAAAATATGTGGAATTCAATTCTGGATGGAGGCTTGTAAGAGATGCAGCATGTTCCATCTTTTTATTTCTTTGCTGAGGGTATCTTAACAGCCTGTGTTGAAATAGAGCCTTTACCTTCCTAATCCTGAAATGGAAAAGACAAGCAGAGTCCTTTGCCAACATTCACTGGCCATGTAGCTATAAATAAAATTGGTCTCTGAATGATCATCTATTTGCAGAGAAAGCATGTACAAAGTTTCTGAGATAAATGCTGGAGGAAAAGAAATATTAAGGTCTTATTATTTGTCATTTGTACTGCTTAATTTTTAATTCTGCTTAATTTATTTTCTTCTCCCAAGCCAGATGTAAGGTCAGTGTCTGTGATCTGATCAGAATAAGCTACTAGGTGTGTCAAGTTAGATTCTCCACAATCAATCTATAAGTGCATGTGCATGGACCAGGTTATGGGTTAGAATAAGTCTTTTATCCCCATTTATACTCTAGAGTCTTTGCTGTTCTTCAAGTCTAGAAGAATTTTAACACTTCAATCTCTTCTGGCAGATTTTCTCAACTAGAAATTCTAGAAAGAAAATATATCATTTACAGAGAAATGGATGGAACTGGAGAATATTATTGAGATTGGTCAGTCACAAAAAGTAAAAAATCAGATGCTCTTCCTAATGCAGAAGCTGGGAAAAAAAGGGATCATAGGAGGAACTCTAGACAAGGAAGGAGAAACCATAGGTGAGCAAATAAGGTGACCTAACAGGGGGAGGGGAAAAATCCCTAATGTACATGAGGTACATTCACAAACATATTAAAGTCAACACTTAAGCCAAACATGAGATGGAGAAAAGGGGGAGGGAATGGGGTTGGAATTGGGGGAGAGCTAAATGAGTGATGTGTGCATGTATGTCTCTACCATCTTGTACTCCATTAAAATGTATGACTAAAATGCACCAATAAAAATTTTTAAAATTCTAGAAAGCAAGCATTGTGCCATGAACCCTTTCTCTCTCATATGACCACTGCTTTCTTTAGTTGAATTGTTTCCTCTGTATTTAAAAGGGTCATAGAGAATGACAGCCTTTAGGAAATTACAAGACTTAGTTTCAGTCCTTGAATAGCCTGAAACAACATTCTCTTCTTTAATTTTTGTCTAATTAAGAGGAAGATGCAAATGATTCTCTCTATAATAAAGAAAGCCTGCTCTAAAGTAGCTTTCCTCATCTCTGAGCACACATAGAACAGTAAGGCTTATTATTATTTTTTTCAATTCTTCACCAAGCAGATGGGACATAATATTCACCTAGCTACAGATATTATCAAGGATAGTTTAGAAGAAATTTGGCTCTTTCCTCCACAAGAAAGAGCCAAAGAAATTCCCAGGAAATAATTACCTTGACATGAAAATATAGAATAATTTGAATATAATTATATTTTTACAAACTCCCTAAAATTATAATAAATTATCCATGACAGACATCTCACTTCAGAAAACAGTTTTTCTATTTATCTGTTTGCTTGTTAGTTTGTTTTAATATATATTTTATTTAGTCCATTGCATTTGTATATCATAGTGAGGTTCAGAGTGATGCAAAAATACATTCACAGAATTCTTGATGTATTTTCTTCTGCATCTCACAGGCTATCTCTTCTCACTCCCTGCACAAGTTAATGAAATTGGTAGTGATACTTTGCTATAGTATATCTTAATATAGTATTATTTGAATTGTTTTCCTAGTCTATCCTCTTTTTAATGCCCCCAATAACTCCCTAATTTCTTTCCACTATCGATTGGTCTCTCTCCACATTATTTAAAGTCCCTTATATTTCTTATTTTCTTTCTAGCTTCTACATATGAGTAAAACCATACAAACCTTGAATTTCTGAAACTGGATGATCTCTTTTAACATAATTTTTTTTAGTTTCATCCATTTTCTCCTAAATGAAATCTTTTTTATGGCTAAGTAGAAGACCACTATATGTAACCACATTATCATTCTTCATTCATTTGTTGACAGCTAGTTCCATAATTTAGCTAATGTAAGTTGTGCAGCCATAAACATAGGTAAATATCATGTATTCTAACTTTAATTCTCTTAGGAAAATATCAAATAGTTGTGCTTGTTTTTATTAATAGGCTTTATTTTTATTTTTTAATTTTTGGTGGTACTGGGGTTCCTGGAAACCCTTCTACCTCTGGGTTACACTCCCAGACCTATTATATACTTTTTTATTTGGAAACAGGGTCTCTTAAGCCAGCGCAGCTGGCTTCAAACCTGCGCAGTCCTCCTGTCTCCACCTCCCAAGCGCGAGGATTACAAGCGTGTGCCACCACGCCTGGCTCTAGGCTTTATTTTTTAGATCAGCTTTTAGATAACCATGGGAAAATTAAGAACAGAGATTTCACAAAGACCACAAGCCTCCATACATGAAGATCCCCTTACCCCTGCCATCATCAGCCTCCCTCATTACAACTGTACATTCATCACCACTGCCTACACTGACACTCAATGGTCACCTAGTCTATTGTCCACATTATCGTTCACTTGGCATTATATGTCCTATGGCTTGGACATATTTATGCACCATAATTGCAGCATAATGAATAGTTTCACTGCATGGAAAATTCTTTGTCTGTGCCTATTCATATACTCCTCTTACTCCTTAACTTCCTCTTAATCCCTGGAAACCAGTAATATTTTTAATATCTTTATACTTAATTCTCCTGAGAGTGTAAAATAGTTGGAATTATACCATATGTAGTTTATTTCAAGTAGGCTTCTTTTCATTAGTATTACAAATCCCTGGTTTTTTTTTCGTAGCTAGTCGGCTCATTTTTACTTTATCAGTGTCTGCTACTATTTCATTGTCTGTACCTATGAAAGTTTAGACATTTGCAAATTGAAGGAGAAGGTGATTGGTTCTGAGTTTGGGCAGTCAAGCATATAAATCTGGCATAGTGGTGCATGATCATATGCCCAGTATTTGGGAAGCTGAAATAGAAAGATTACATATTCACAACCAGCCTCAGCAACTTAGCAAGGCCACCTACCACTTTTTGCGACCCTATTTAAGAAAGAAAAAGAAAAAAGAAAATAAAATAGGACTGAGGGTATAGCATTCAGGTAGAATGCCCTTGGGTTCAATCCCTCAGTACTACACACAAAAATAATTTATTTAAGTAAAAATATCTATTTACAAGGGTATATATAGATATGCGTCAACTCCTTGAGTTAATATCAAGAAGAAAAAGTTCAAAATTATATTGTAATTTTTGTTACATTTTGTTACATTGTAATTACATTGTAAGTTTTGTGAGAAACTGACACATTGCCTCTCAAAGTAGCCACACAATTTTTCACCCCCATCAGCATTTCCTCCACATCATTACCAAAAGTTTGCTGTTTCAGTGCTCCTATTTTGCTTATTCTTATAGGTATTCAGTGAAAGCTCATTGTTTGAATTTTCAACTCTCTGATGACACAAGACACGGAATATTTTTTTCATGAGCTGTATTTTTATTTCTATATTTCCTCTGTTTATATGTCTTTTAGGTCTGTGGCTCCATTTTTATTTTTTTCCTTTTTTCCTTTTCTTTTCCCATTTTAATACTGGTAATTGAACCCAGAAGCATTCTACCTCCCAGCCAGCCCTTTTTATTTTTTATTTTGAACAGTATCTCACTAAATTGTTGAGAGTCTAAATTACCAAGACTCAAGATTGGCCTTGAGCCTGAGATCCTCATGTCTCAGCCTCCCAAGCACTGAGATTATAGACATATATCACCACACCCAGCTTTGGCTAGGTTTATAAAAAGCTGTTTTGATTTATTTTGACATTTAAATGCTCCTTGTATACTTTGTGCAATAGTTATTTATATAATATGCATTTTCAAATATTGTCTCCTTGTCTGCAGTTTATCTTTTCCTTCTTTTGAAGTGTCTTTCACAGAGCTAAAAAAAAATTTTAATGAAATTTTTAATTATTTCCTTCATTGATCATGCCTTTAGTTTTTATGCAAAATCTTATTGTTGAATTCAAGATGATGTAGGCTTTTTCTTCTACTCTAGGCATTTTACAGATTTGAGTTTTACATGTAGGTTTGTAAGTTAACTTTTATGAAGGGTCTAACGTCTATGATTTGATTGCTTTACATGCATACATCCAGTGCTCCAACACCACTTATTGACAAGACTGTGTTTCCTATCGTGCTGTGATTACATCTCCTTCTTTCAGCCGATCTGTGCCTGTATTTAGAGCTTTACTAAGTTCCTCAGTCCACCCTCCACCCCACTCTTCTATTTCTATCTTGTGTTGAAACAGGATGCTTAGAGTGGCTTGGATTGGACATTTTTCTTCTCCTTGGTCACTTAAATTTTGGCAAATGCAATCAAGTTATGCTTTAGCTAAGTAACTTCAGTTGGGGGCCAACCTTGTTAAGAACAGGATGTCAAGGAGCATTTTAAAATGGTATTTTTTAAGCTGGGCGTGGTGGCGCATGCTTGTAATCTCCGCGCTTGTGAGGCTGAGACAGGAGGATCGTGCAGGTTCAAAGCCAGCCTCTGCTGGCTTAAGCGACCCTGTTTCCAAATAAAATATGAAATAGGTCTGGGAGTGTAGCCTGGAGGTAGAAGGCCCCTGGGTTCCATCCCTAGTACCACCAAAAAAATAATAAATAAATAAATAAATAAATAAATAAAATGATTTTTTTAATTTCCTCTGCTGGAAGCACAAGTGGATTTTTCTGACATTCACTGTGGAAATCTGGTGAGGCCCTGGATATCAAAGCTCACAGATATATGGGAACAAAACACTTCAAGTGTGTCTCCCAGAGTTTTGCATTCTCAGATATGTGCACAATCAGTTTAGAGCAATTTGTCAATGACAGTCCATGTTTTCTTACCTAGATATGGTTCCCGTATAGGTGTCTGCTAGTGTGTTCACTGCTCTGGTTAAGTTATGGTTTTCTGCATCAACTAGTCTGAATGCTTCTGACAGCATTATTACTGCTGTGACATGTACACCTACATACAAAACTTAAAGGAAAAGAAAATTTTTGCTCATGGTTCTGGAGATTCCAGTCCATGTTATTTCCATTTCTGCTGGGGCTGTAGTTCCTTAGGGCATCCTCAGGGAGCAAGGAGTGAGATAGGGTAAAGGATTGTGGCAGCAGGACAAAGAGAAGCAGGAAGCAGGAAGTTGCAAGAGCCAGCCTGGGAAAACACTGTCCCCAGCAACGCCCATGGGAACTCTTCACTAGCAGCTGAGTTTAGCCTCTAACAAGGCGCCTAGTATACCACCTGGGGAACATGCTATATTCAAACCATAACACACAGCAATTCACCAATTACAGTTCATGGTTCCCTACCCAGATACAGTTCCTCTGGAGGCTTCTGCTCCAGTGTTAATGACTCTGGCAGGTTGTGTGATTTTCTGTATCCATGAGGCTGTCTCTCTAATTTACAGGGCAATGGCTTGTCCTATGACCTCACCACTCTGAAGGATCCAAGAAGTGTTATTGATTTCTCAGTTTGCTCAGCTTTTCATTTATTGTTAGTATTTGTTGACTTCTACTTCTAAGCTTCTAGGAAAATAGATATCTACCCAACTGTTTTTTATTGTAAACTTTATTTCTAGACACTTTAGATGATTTAGTCAAAGTAACACCAAACAATAAACAATAAAGAAAAATAGAAATCCTCACTGTTAACAAATGATACAAATGCCAATTCTACAAAATACCATATGTGAAAATTTATATGGCCTTGAATGTCTAGTCCTGATTGAACATAGGGAAAGTTGCAGACTATTGAAAATATTTGAATAAAGAAAAAATTGATTATATGCCATATAATCATGCAATGGTTATCGGTCATGCACTGAAAGGTATCCCAAACAGATTGCTCAAATATGTCAGTTTTATTCTTACATTCAATATATAAATTTAAAATGAAAAAGACCAAAGAAACTCTCTTCCTAGGTAATTTTACACAATTTGTCACCTGCAAACACTCAATAAACATGCAAATTACTTTAGAAAAGCAGAGTTTGAAGCTGACCATGGGAGAGTGATACAGAACTTTTTATCAATTTCAGGATTAGTAATAATACTGCAATGGAAATGACAACAATGTTTTCAAGAATATTTAATATTTATAACACACAAACCAGGTAAGAAGGAATAAAAGCCAATTTGTTCCATCATGACTTAAAAAGAAAATGAAAAGGACATTAGTACAAAATCCTAAAGATCTTCAAAGCCTGTATGAAGGGTAATATATTAGTAAAAGGAATATAAAACACAATGAAGAAACATGGAAATTAATAACACAACAAAATTGGTATTAGTAACTGAGCTTCTGATCAGGCAGTTTCTGTTATACTGCACAGCATTTGGTCTGTTTTCCATCAAATGTTTTCAGTAGTGTTAGAAGCAATTGGGTCACAAGAGAAAGTAGAGGAAAAAGAAACTTGAAAATATCTTTAAAAACATAAAATTTCTCAATTTGGTCATGCGAAGATACATGAGACTTCTATTGCAGAAAGAATTAATTTTTAAGAAAACTGAATACTATTTGAAAAGCATAATAATGAAAGTGACATTGTTCAAGATAATAAAAATTAGAAAAAAGTGTTTTTCAAATCAGTACCATTGAAAGTAAGCTTAAGGGTTAGAATTGATTTACTGGAGAAGGAAGATATCAAAATCATCTGAAATGACTAAAGGAAAAACCAGAAATAAAACTAAGCTATTAAAAGTTTATAAAAACAAATGATTAAAACATTCTCAGATAAGATATCTGTTGCCTATACAAAAGAAGTATTCAGGGATGCAGGAAAGTAACACATGGTCTGGAATTTGAAATTACAGAGCATTTTTTGTTCTAAAAAACTGAACCCATGGTGTTCTACCTCTGAGCTATACCTCCAGCTCTCTTCTCTAATTTTTATTTTTTAATTTTAAACCAGGGTCTTATTCTAAGAAAAATAACATTCTAGACAAGCTTTTTATGATGTTAGTTAGCATATAACAAGACAAAAATAATTGAAATATAAAACTACCCAAATTTATTCCAAATATAAAAGATAAAAACAGAGTGGGATCTTATGTGTTTTATTTTTTGGAGATGCTAAAGTGACAGTATATTTCTCATATTACAAGCCCCATGAAAATGAAAATGTGTTGATATATTCAAATTGTAAAATGTTTCAACTTTTCTGTTTTTTTTTACTAATTTTATATTTAATATGGAAAAATATTAATATCCTTTAACAATAATTTTGTTATGCTGTGTATGGAAGAAAGAACTTTCTTAATTTTAAAATCTTTATAATTAATATTCTAAGTCATTTACATTCATATTAAGAATAACACAGGCTGAGAGTATATCTCAGAGGTAAAATGCCCCTGGGGTCAACAAGACAAGAATGGATAAAGAAAGAAAGAGATAATTAAAAAAGAAAGGAGGAAGGAATGATATACTTTAAGTGATACGGGAGAATAAAATAAAAAAGAAAGAAGGAAAGAGAGAAAAGGAAAGAAAAATGAAGGAAGAAATAGAGAAAGAAATGAAGAAAGAAATAAAAAGAGAGAGAAAGATAGAGAGAATAAATTAAGAGACCTAATTTTAATGACTTTATTTCAGTAATTCATGTGTGTGTGTGTGTTACTCAAGACTGAACCCAATCAGCTCTATCACTTCGAACAGTAAATTAAGATGCTTATAAGTTAAAATTATAGAGGGTAAACCCTCTTATAGTTCAATGATAAGATGACAGCATTACAATCATCATGCAAATAAGACAAAATGAATGTTACAAATATAGATATAAAATTCTAAATAATTTATTAAGCACCTTAAAATTACAATTGGATCATAGCATGTTATTATTTTAGTTAGAAGACAACACCAGTACAAAGTGTTTAAAAAAAATTAATTGAGAGATCACCAAACTGAGATGGCTCCAGTATCTCAGTCCCTATTATCAGCAACAAAACCTAACTCTAATTGAATAGTCAATTTAGGAAAGTGAAATTTAAAATTAATCAACACCATTGTTCCAGTTCTTTTGAGGATCCTCCAAACTGTATTCCAAAGTGGTTGCACTAATTTGCAATTTCACCAACAATGTATTAGAGATCCCATTTGTCCACATCCTTGCCAGCATTTGTTGTTTTTGTTTTAAATGATTGCAAATGAAATCTCAGGGTAGTTTTGATTTGCAACTTTCTGGTTACTAATAATGTTGAGCATTTTTTTCATGCATTTATTGGCCATTTGACTTTCTTCTTTTGTAGTGTCTATTTAGATCACTTGCCTATTTTTTGATTGGGTTGTTTTCTTAGTTGTGAGTTTTTTGAGTTCTCTGTATATTAGTCCTCTATTAAAGAAATAGCTGGCAAAATTTTTCTCCCATTCTGCTGGCTCTCTTTTGAGGTTCTTCATCTTTTCCTTTGATTTACAGAAGCTTTTCAGTGTAATTCAGTCCCATGTATTGATCCATCTTTAGTTTTTTGTGCCATTGGGGTCTTGTTGGGAAAGTTTTTACCTGTGCCTATATGTGCCTATGTGTTGCAGTGTATCTATGCCCTATCCAAGGAGCTGCAAGGTTTCTGGTTTAATTTCCAAGTCTTTGATCCATCTTGAATTGACTCTTGTTCAGGGTGAGAAAGTGGGGTTTATTTTCATTTCTCTGCATATGGTTAACCAGTTTTCCCAATACCATTTGTTGAATAGGCTATGTTTTTTTCCACTGTATATTCTTGGCCCCTTTGTCAAAAATCAATTGGCTGTAAGTGTGTGGATTTGATTCTGAATATTCTATTCTGCTCTATTAGTCTATGTATCTGTTTTTGTCCCAGTACCAAAGAAATAAAAAAAAAACATACTCAGGATATCATACACACACACACACACACACACACACACACACACACACACTTAGGAATAAACCAAGTAGGTAAAAGACATCTACAAAAATTACTAAAAATTTAAAAAAATAAATCAAAGAAGACCTTAGAAGATGAAAAGAGTTTTGATGTTCTTGGATGCCCAGAATAAATTTCATCAAAATGCCAATTCTTCTGAAAGCGAACTACAGATTCAATGCAATACCCATTAAATTACCAAGGTCATTCCTCACAGACATAAAATAAAATCACTCCTTAAATTCATTTGGAACAACAAAATACTCAGAATAGCCAAAGCAGTTCTCAGTGACAAAAATCATGCAGAAGGAATTGAATGAACTCTTTAAATGTCTAATTTTAATATGCAAAAGTTTATCTTTAGATAGTTTGGGTGTAAGAGGAGGAACTGAAAGGAGCCACTTTCCTCTTTCATAATAATCCCCAAGAGGAATGATTAGCCTGGCAGAGGCCCCACACTGAGCCCCTGGCTGGCTCTGCTTTCTACAAAATAAGACAGCCTTTGTTCATAGCACTCCCCCACCCCTCACCTCCCTATGGGCCCAAGCAATTGAGAGGCCTGTTCATTTCTCTTATAAATAATTTACTACCTTTTTATATTTTCTATATTTCTATTTTCCTCTCTTCTATGAGAAAGAGAATATAAATTTCTGAATCAAAAGGTCAGTGAAAGTAAAGAGGATGAGATGTATAGAAAACCATATATAAGCCTGGTGTGGTGATACACACTTGTAATCTAGTACTTGGGATGCTGAGATAGGAGGATCACAGGTTTATGGCCAGTCTCAGCTACTTAGTGAGGCCTCTGCAACTTAGTGAGACACTATTTTACAATAAAGAATAAGAATAGGGCTAGGGATATAGCTCTGAGGTAGAATGCCCCTGGGTTCAATCCTCAGTACTGAAAAAAAAAAAAAAAGATACTATGAGTCTATACTTATATAGGGAAGTTAATGAATAAATAAATGGTGGAGAAAAAGGAAAACATTACCATGGGACATAAGGCTAACTGACAGATGGGAAGGGAGTAATGGACTTTGAATATCACTAATCGGCCACCATCCCACTGCTTCAAAAGAATTGTCAGTGCATTCTAAACCTAGCAGATGAACCTTAAATGGGAACAGGATATTTGCATAAATTACTTATTAAGTCGAAACCTAGATAACACTTTAACCAAATGGTCAACATTAACCTCATCATTCATAGGACACTCTAACATCATGAAGCTTCTGATGGGAGACTCTGAGATGGACATGACATAATTTCTGTGTTGTTATTGTCCCAAATGCACTACCATTTTACATATGAATGTCATCCTGTCACTTCACCTATTTTGGAAGAATGGCTACATTAACAGCAAAAATTTTGCATTTATCATTGTAATTGTATTCTTTCTAATGATCTTCCAAGTTTACACTCGAATTGGCAATGTGCTTTGGCAAATCCTACAGTAATAAAATAGACACAAATAAAGATTTTAACAAGCCTTTGTAAAGATTTATTTCCATTCCTGGATCTCGCTCATCAACAGGAAAACTAGCTTGAAAATTTTCTATCAACACACAAATATGTGAGCAATAAAAATTATCATGTTTTAAGCCACCAAAAGTTGCAGGTGGTTTATAATACAAGCAATAGTTATTTAATATTTAGTTATCACATGTATCTTGATATTAATCAATGAATTACTGGGTTTTCAATTCTTTGACTATTTTATGCATGTAGATTATAATAGGTCAGAAATCATAATGTAGAGTTAATGTTATTTTAAAAATTAATACTTATATCATGTATTATATATTATATTTAAGTTTTTGTATGTGTTCCACATCTGAGATGATGGGACAAAATCTTTAAATAATAGCACCTATTTGTTTATTACTAACTGTATATAGGTTCCTCTTGCTATAGAACATTTCTATACAATTTTGTTCTCTGTTCTTCTCAGTCCTCCTTAGGAACTAGTCTTCTTTCACCTTAAATTAAGCGACCAGAAATTGCACTTTGATATAGAGCTTTGATTTCTTTTGTTAGGGTTTAGGAGAGTCTCCCTAAAGCCCATGCATTAAAGCTTTAGTCACAGGTCTGTGGTACTATCGGGGTGTAAGGGAACCTTTAAGAGCTGGTGCCTAGTAGGGATAGTTAGGCTAATGTGAAGAGGATACTGAGATTCTAACCCCTGTGTTTGCATAACCATAATTCTATGTAGCTTATGGTGATAAATACAGAACATTAATAATTATTTGAAAATATAATATGAAATTTTGGAAATACAAGTTTCTTACTCAGACATGCTAACTCACACCTGTAATTTCAGTTACTTGGGAGTCTGAGGCAGGAGGATGATATATTTGAGGCCAGCTTAGGCAACTCAGTAAAACACTGTCTCAAAATTATTTATTTTTTATTGGTGTATTGTAGTCATATATATTAATGGAGTACAAGATGGTAAAGGCACACATCACTCATTTAGCCCTTCCTCAGTTCCCACTTGATTCTCTCTCCCTTTCCTCCTTCTCGTGTTTGTCTTATTGACTTTGATATATTTGTATATCCTGCATAGGGCCAGGGAGTGCTTGTCTAGCATATATGAGGACCTACAATGAAAAAAAAACAGGTAAAGGAAATTCAAGTTTCTTGTAACTTGTTTAAATATTGCTGTCATTTTCATTTTTTCTTTATTTACAAATCTTAATTGGCTTTATTTGCATTTATAAATTCAAGTGGAATCACAGACCTAAAAAGAAAAAAAAGGGAAAAATTCAGAATCCTTTATACAACAAGATAATAAAAAATGAGTTGACATTCATAAAGGTAAAGTAGAAAGACAACCCAGTTGGTTACAGTTTGGGTTGTTTTATTTGAAGCTGGTTTGAATAATTTGTTGCTTATTATTGCCTGAGAACAATTTCAGTTTTGTTGGTAATATTCATTTTTTCCTCTCCAACTTTAACCACTTGTTTTTGTATTATTATTTAGTACCTTTAGTATTGTTTTCACCAAGAGCTACAGAATAACTCTTCTAATAATATATTATTTTGCCATGATTCATAGTTCATCAAATTATATATATATATATATTAATATGGCTTCATACCCAGTAACAGAAGCAAGTACAATACACTAGTAAATTCTAGATCATCTGTAGGTAGCTTCTCAAAATCTTGGTCAAAAAGGATGTACATTCTTTCCAGATAACGAATCATTCCCATAAGTGTGTGAGACATCAATCTCTTAGAAATCAAAATCCAAGGTACTGAAGATTTATTTAGTCCCCCAAACAGGCTTTGTGACCAAATTTAATTACACCAAACAGATAAGTAGTCTGATTAAGCCAGGCATGTTGGTGCATACTTGTAATTCAAGTACTTGGGAGGCTGAAACAGGAGGATATCAAGTTCACAGCCAGCCTCAGCTACTTAGTGAGGCCCTTTGCAACTTAGTGAGAACCTTTTCCAAAATAAAGAATAAAAAAATCATGCTAGGGGTGTAGCTCTGAGGTAGAATGCCCCTGTATTCAATCCCCAGTACCAAAACAACTACCTAAATAGTCTGATTATGCAGTATTAATAGGCTGATATTATACACTTCCTAAGGAATTTCCACTTAGAGTATTGTGAATCACTAGCTAGTACTCTCCACTTGTATCTGTTCAGAGTTCAATATCATGGCTACAATCATCCCTGGTAACTATCTACGAAAGTTCCCACAGAGCAAGAGTAGAGTAACCCCATTCTTATTCATTACCTAAACTTTGGTGAAAGCAGCCTTCACCTCTTCTCTTTCACAGAGACAGAGACAGAGAGATTAGAAAGTCTATTTAGCTATATTACCTGAGCCTCTTGGGTCAAACTGAAGGATCTCAAATTTATTCTGCAGTAAAAAAGCAAATAAAATATTTTAAAGACCAAAATATTATGAATAGAACTTGTTCTAAAAAGATAATTCCAGAACTGATGTGAACAATAAATTGAAATAATGATACAGAACACAATGGAGCAACCTGAAAAATATAGACTTTTGTTTTTAGTTTTGAGCAGCTACTTGTACAAATATCAGTAATAAAAATGGCTATGGGATAATTCACTCACACATTTTATTCTTTTTTATGATTTTTATAATTGCATTTTATTTTTTTTCTTTTAACAATTTTTTTATTGAACATAAATAGTATACATTTAAACTATATTTGGTGCCCTCTCCCCTCTGCCCCGTTTTCCCTTCCCCCCTCCCACCAATGGTTGTCCAGGCTATATTAAAAAAAAAATGGCTATGGGAGGGGGAAGAGGGAAATTCCCTAATGTACAGGATGTACATTTATAAACATATCAAAGTCAATCAAAGCCAAACATGAGAAGAAGGGAGAAGGGAAATGTGGTGGGTATTGGGGAAGGGCCAAATGAGTGATGTGTGCATGTATGCCTCTATAATCTTGTACCCCATTAAAATATATGTTTAGAATGCACAAATAAAATTGAGAAAAGGACATATGTAAAAAAATGGCTAGGGGCATGAGAAAGTAGATTTGTTAAAATCACAGTGTTTAGCTACCTTAAAAATTACTCTAAGTACTTAATTTAGAGTAATATTTAAGAACATTCAGTACCTTGCTGAGTGTCCTGGAATATGCCTGCAATCCTAATACGTGTGAGGCTGAAATAGGAGGATTGAAGGTTTAAGGTCATGTAGTAATTTAGCAAATCCTGTTTTGCTAAGGGTATGACTCAGAGGTAGATCACCCCTGGGTTCAAACCCTGGTATGATAAATAAGAAAAGAGTTTCAGGATGTCTCTCTCTCTGTCTCTCTCTCTGTCTCTCTCTCTCTCTGTCTCTCTCTCTCTCTCTCTCTCTCTCTCTCTCTCTCTCTGTGTGTGTGTGTGTGTGTGTGTGTGTGTGTGTGTGTGTGTGTGTGTTACTGTGGATCAAACTCAGGGATACTCTACCTCCAAACTACATCCCAGTCCTATTTTATTATTTTTTTAGTTTGAAACAGGGTCTCACTAAGTTTCAGAGGACCTCACTAAGTTGCCGAGGCTAGCGTCAAACCTGTGATTCTCCTGGATGAGCCTCCCAAGTACTGAGATTAGAATCGTGAGCTCCACACCTGGTTAGGATCTTATATAGAGAAATTTAGAAGTCACACCAAATTTGGTTCAGAAAATGCAGCAATAGATTTTATATTTTTATCTAAAATTAATTAAATGCCGTTTTAATGTAAACTGCTACATATACAAAAATGTAGGCCCACAAAGAATTTGGGTCATTCAGAAAAGGAATTATCTTTGTATTCAGGATGTTTTTATATTTGAAAGCCTTCTCCTTATTTTTAAATGATCTTGTGCAGGTTTCGTTTACCTTTTTAAGGTTTAATTTCTGCATTTATAACTTGAGGACGACGATCTTATATAAGAAATTTAAATGAGATAATTCATGTAGAGCTAATAGATGCAGAACACAGGGATTTCTTAATAAACATAATGATTGTATTAGTTAACAATCTTCAGCTATAGATAACTTGATTCTTGAACAAAAGTGGCTCAAAGTTTCATATAATTTTATTTCATGATAAATGATAAAAATTAAATATTCAAAGATACTATTTGTTGGTTATATTTTCAAAGCAAGACAGAATTATAAAAAACCGGGTCTTTTTTCAGTTTTCTCTTTTGCCATTTTAGTCCTAAAATGGTTGCAACAATTCTAGCTTATCCTCTTAATAACAATACACATAACAACAATCAAAGAAAATTCCTTTTTCTTTCCTTTCCTGCAGTGATGGAAAACAAAGTAAAATTACAGTAAGTTTTTCAGTAGACTTTTTCTAACAAATGTTACCTAGGATGGAGTCACAAATCTATACCTAGATCAACCACTGTCAAAAAGAATGGATATATAATGAATAACATATTGCAAGTACTTGATGTTTACCAATATTCAGTCATTAAAAAAATGGCTGGAGCTATCTTCAGTGAATATTGACCACAGAGACCTAAACAAATGTCACATTTTATTAGACAAGGAAGAAAAAAAGGTAGTAAATAAGCTGTACAATTGGTGATAGCAAGTATAATAATGAGAATATTGACATCCAAGTCAATATTTAGTCTCCAACACTGCTGCAAAGAAATCTTCATAGGTTAAGAATGTATACATATATGTGGCATTCTCACATAATATTTCTTAAGATTTCTACTGTATACATTTTGCCTTTTTTATTTTTAAAAATGTGTGAATATTTTACTCTGTTTCTTCACATTAGTTAAAAGGACTAATATAGCAATATACATATTATATATATTTCATTTATTCATAATAAATACTGACATTATAAACTTTAATGTAATTGCATTGCTTTAGTGTTTCAAAGTTTGAAATAGCTTTATTTTCTAACATTACACCATAAAAATACATTCTGCTAATTGTCACATTCTTATAAGAAAATATATTGACTATTTAAATTATGCATAAGCAATTACAGTGTTAATAGTAAGATAAATAGAAACCCATGAGTTTATATTGTGATTACTTTTGAAATAATGAGACAAAAATTTATTTTAGGATAACATGGCAATAAATACTTCATATTTTAATCTCAGACATGGTGTCTCCATTTTAACATTTATCACACTTTGATAACGCTTTTTGTAATACGAATCACACAAGAATTGAACATCTTCTGTCAGTACTCCATGAGGAGAAAGACCAATTTTATGTTGATCAATTTTCTGCCTACAATGATAAAAAGGGATGAAAGCATGGCAAATAAATTAATTTACAAGGGGGAAACATGTAAAAAAAAACAATAATTATGATAAATGAAAAAACAATCATAACATAACTGCTTACTGAAAAATTCTATACACAACCAACACTATTTTCAGATTTCACAGATATAACTTGCCAGCAGAAAATTTACAATTGTAAAAAGGCTCAGTGATAATAAGTCCACTTACAAAGAATTTAGCCATGTTTGAAAGGTATTTGCGTCGCCTGAGATGTATTTATCAGAATACAAAGATTGAAACTCATTTGCAAGTGGATAGTGCTTAAGTTTCACTAAATCTCAATTATCGATAGTATCTATAGGTATGGCTTGGACCTGGAATGTCCCCAAAGGCTCAAATGTTGAAGACTTGGTCCCCAGTGTAGAATGGTTCAGACTTGGGTTTTTTATAAAAAGTGACTGAGTCACGAGGGCTCTGACCTCATTAGTTGTTCTTTAGTCTGAAGGCTGAGGGTCGGTCCAGAGGCTTTCTGTGTGATTTCAAAAATCAGAACTAAATTAAGAAGGATAATGCTTCTCTGTAGAGATGCATGATGTGAAACTGTAGATCTATTGGTCCATTGCGTGTGAAGGATCTTGATCTGACATGCAGAAAGAAACATACAGGAAAGACGAGGAAGAAGAGGTGTGGTTTACTTGGTTCTAGCTGGTACAACCTCAGGCTTCTTAATAGAAGTGGCATTCCAGCATCCTTCCAATAATTCATCTTAGATCTAAGCCATTTCACATTATGTTTGTCACTTGAATCAACAGTCAACAGAACATGTTTATTTTTGGCAGAGATTTATTTATTTATTTTACAGTACTGGAGATGGAACCTAGGACATTCTACCTCCATGCTATACTCCTTGCCCTATTTTTATTCTTTATTTTGAAACAGGGTCTCACTGAGTTGTGAAGGGCCTCACTAAGTAGCTGAGGCTGTCCACAAACCACAATTCTGTTTCAACCTCCCAAATGCTGGGATTTCAAGTGTGTGTCACCACACCCAGTTATTTTTTATTTTTTATTTTGAAACAGGGTCTTACTAAGTTACAGAAGTCCTCATTAAGTAGCTGAAACTGTCCACGAACTGTGCTCCTCCTATCTCAGCTTCCCAAATGCTGGGATATAAGTGTGTGCCACCACACCTGGCTACAAAGATTTCCTTTCAATATTCTGGCTCTGTATTATTACAAGCTGAAATTTACTATTTTTTGTGCATACAAAACATGGTCACGTCTCAGGCTTTTGGCCTTCTAGCTTTTTTCTGCCTAGAATTTCCTTCCCTGCATAGATGCATAGCTCTTTTCCTCATTTTATTATTATTATTATTAGTAGTAGTAGTAGTAGTAATAGTAGTAGTAGTAGTAGTACTAGAGGTTGAACACAGGGACAATCTACCTCCAAAATAGATCCCTAACCCTATTTTTATTTTTTTATTTTTTGAAACAGGTCTTAAAAGGTGCTGAGAGTCTTGCTACATGCTGAGGCTGTCCTTAAAAATGTGATCCTCCTGTCTCAGTCTCCCAAAAACCAGGATTACAATTGTGTGCCGCTGTGCCCAAATCAATAAATCTTTATTCAAATATCACCTTCTCATTGAGTACTCCCAAAATATTATGACAAAGCTGTATACCATTCATAAAACTCGCAAAGAATATAATAAAAATGTATAATCTCTTTTTCACCATGTATTTATTGTTGTTGGTCAGTCAGCTTTTAACTACTGTAACAAATATCTGAAATAAATCAACCTATAAGAAGAAAAGGTTTATTTTGGCTCATGGTTTCAGCCTATGACTTTCCCTGTTACTTTGGGTCTATGGTATAACAAAGCAGCAGCACACAGTAGAGGAAGTCTGTTCTCATGGCGGGTGAAGTGAAAAAGCAGGAGAGGAAAGAACTGGGGTCCCAATATCCCTCCTCAGGGGCCCATTATCATTGAGTTAACTTCCTCCATCATGCTCCACCCCTTAAAGGTTCAAACACCTTCTATTGGACCATGGAACTAAGCCTTTACTACAGAGGCTTAGAGATTTGACATTTGAGATCTGAAGAATAGCACTCTGTTTACCAACCTTGCCTTTCACCAAAATATAAAACCTAGAAGGTGAGAAGTGTTTGGGCCTGTTCTCTATTGTAAAGAGCACTTAGAAACCATGTCTGGCACATAATAGGCATTCCATAAGTACTTGGTGAATAAAAATAGACAAGAAAATGAATAAATGGAAAGATATATATCCCTGTTAGAGAATATAAAAAATGTAATGAAGTTTTCAACTTTTTTCCATATTAAAAGTTGATATCAACTTTTCTCAGAGCAGTAGGTTTGTATTTTCTTTATTCTGTATAGTATTATCAGAAATCACAAAATCACTCCCTAGAGAAAAAAAAAACAGTCCTAAATAATAGAATAATTCCTATAGGAAGTGAATTATTAAATTAATATGAAATTTATTACCATATTTCAAAAACTCAGAAGAATTTTAAGTGTTTTTCAGAAAAGAACTGATAGGTGTTTCAAAAGGTAACTATGTAAACCTCAATTTAAACATTACACAGTAGTGTGTACATGTATATGAAACATCACATGGTACCCAATGAATATGTACATGCATAAATTTTATATTTTTGTATATAAGTTAAGAATTAATTCCATGCATATAATAACAATTTAAGGACTATTATTGAATAAAATATTAAAATAAATTAGTTTATAAAGCATGAAAAACTAAGGATCAGTTTAAGTGAGTGTAACACAATTTGCATAAAGAAGAAACTTGGAAACTGCACTGAAGATAATTAAATAAAACTTGAATGATGGTAAAACTATATCTAATTCAATAATGTAGGATGAGTATCACAAAATAGTAATTTCTCATATTTTACTAAGTGTTTCCGACAAGGTTTTTCTGTCAAGATTGTCTGTCAAGATTGTGATTTTTAGTCCAGTGTCTCAAAAAATATTTTTAAACAAGGCTCGAATTAAAGCTCAGTTGAGAACTTTTGCATAACTTACGAGAGGCCCTGGGTTCAAGCTACAGAACCACCAAAGGGAGAGAAAAAGAAAAAAGCTGGTGATTTGTCATACACTGAGAACCACACGATCCTTCTGTCTCAGCCTCCCAAGCACTGGAATTACAAGCATGTGCCACCATGCCTGGTGACTTCTTCTATTTATTATCTGCTAGATATCTTTTCTTCAACTTTTGAACATTTCACTAAAAATTAGAAATTTTTCAGAATGTAATATTTGCTTGCTTAAGAGAGGATGGTTCCCTTTCTCACTGGAAATATTTTAAAATCGGGTTTAATTTAAATTTTCTTATGTGTCACAGCCTAATAAAATAATAAGAAGTCTAAGTTATTTAAAATAAAAAACAGTAATCTTATTTTAATTTTCATCATCTTAGAAGTTTAGACCATTATATTCTTTAAACAGAATAAACCATACAGAAACTGTATCTATATCATCTATAAATTAGTGTAAAATTTATTAAGAAACAATCTGTAGTTTGGCTTTAATTATAGACAATTTATGAAAATACTTTTTCTTCCAGTAAATATATTTAGAAAGACGCTTTAGGGACATTGATAAATTAACTTTTAAGAAAAATGGCACCATCTATGCCAAGTGAAGTAACAGAATGACAAGCCACATTCTAGCCTTGAGATACCCAAATTGTGTTGGTCTGAGGCTATTTCGCTTACCCTTCAAATTCCTACAGGACCTGCATTATTTAAGAATTGTTGGATACATTATCTTTCAAATTCTGCAGAAAGTCTTTGTTAACAATGACACAGTCCGTTGTTACTGTCAAGCTTTTTATTATTAAGCCCTAAATTCACAATTACAGCTGTCTAAAATTCTACCAATGGCAGTAAAAGAGAAGCTACAACTTTATACAATACACTTTATTCTATGTAGCCAGTTGTAAAAAAAAAAAAATTAAGGCAAATTCTTTTTAACCAGCCCTTTGTCTTCTGATATAACTAGACATATCCTTACCATTTCTTAACATTAAATAAACAAAGAGTTCCATCCCCAGTATTGCAAGAAAAAAATAGTCTGTTAATACATAGCAACTTGTTTCTTCTTTTAATAATTAGTCATGCTGTGGCTCTGGGCATATTGTTGGGGCAGAGCATTTGGACAGATGCATGTGGCCCTGGGCCCTTGGAATTGATTCCAAGATCAAATAAATTAAAAGGAAATAGGGTTGTGCTGTACACTTTCCAGAGCATATATTCACCCAAATAAATACAAGTCAAATATTAGCCACCTTATTCAAACTAAAATATTTCTTAGCTTATTGCTTAGCAGAGCCACCAGTATTGACTTCTTTAAGGATAAGATCCTTTTAAATATTGTACATGTGCACCTATAGGCCTATAAAGTGATTTTGTCTTATATACTTTCTGAGGCATTTATTTTAAATATACTAAATTAAATTATTCTAGACAGCAAATTTAAAGAAAACTGTATGCATGAATAGAAGAAAAATGAATTATAGAGGGAAAAGAGAATTCAATTAAAATTAAAATAAATTACAGGTGTTATCATTTGTTTTACATTATAAAGAAAAATATGTATTTTTAGCTTTCTAATAGTTATAATGAAGGTAGGAACAAACAATATATAAAGATACTTTGTAAACTATTTTAAGTTTTACAATAAATTTAAAAGAAGGTGTTTTTCACAGCTTGATTCAGTTATTGTTATTATCATCATAATTGTGTTTAAAATACTCAACATGAGATTTACCTTCTTAAATTTTTAAGTGAACAATATCGTATTGTTCGCCATAAGTTCAATGTGGAATACATCTCATTTTGTACAACTAAGACTTTATATCATTGTCCAGAAACTTTACATTTATTTATTCCTCTGTCTCAACACCTGGAAACACTCATTCTTCTCTTTGTTACTGTGAGTTGGCTATTTTAGTTAACTTGTGTAAGTGGAATTCATGCGGTAGTTTGTATTTTTTTTGTAACTGACTTTTCTAGCATTGAATTAGATCCTTTAGGTATCTATACATTGGAACCTCCCCTTCTTTTAAAATGGGTGATATTCCATCAAATGTATATCCAACATTTTCTTTGTTCTTTCATGTATTGAAAGGTTGTTTCTATGTCCTGACTGTTATGAATAATGCTACAAGGAACATGGAAATACAGATACCTCTGAGATATTTTATTTGTGATCTAAGAATTGAAGCCATTGTAATAAATATTTATTAATAGCTAAATATTTTACACTTGTATGGCATGTTGTTTCTATATTATAAAAATCAAATTATGGTATATTGATTTGATGTTATGAATCTATCACATATAATCATTCACTCTTTTTCTAAGTGGTTCCATTCAGTTACAATAGAAATCACATTGTCTTCCAGTTAGCAAGAATAATCTTTAAGTATCAGTTTACAATTTTATCTCATGTTACAATTTTGCAACTTACAATTTTAACTCATGTTCCTATTTCATGATCAAAGCAATATGGCAGTATCTATACTACTGGAATGATCTAAAAATTTCAAAGAGTGCTTAAGAAAATCAAAAGATAAAGTCAATTTGTAATACTTTTATCGGTGCATTACATTCTTACATCATAATGTAGGTCAAAGTGATAATGCCATACATACACAAAGCACTTTAGAGTTTGCCCCAGCTCCTTCTCCACTGCCCCTTCCCCATACAAGAAATTGAGATCCGCATTGGGATTCTCACATACATACATACTGTCAGTGGATGTAATTTGATTTCTAAAATATGGGATCAGGAAACAAATTGGCAATTTTCAATATTACACAACACCTGTGGAATTGAGATGCTAATTGAGAGCATTCATTCTACATGAGGTCACTGTTACAAGGATACTGAGATGGCAATGTGTTCTTTTGCTAAAAAGTGAATAAAAACAAGTTTTTTAAAAATCAACAAAATTTTAGGTTATTCAATTACAAATTTTCTGACAGATCTCAGATTCTAGATTATTGAATTTAAATGTATTCATTATGTCATAAATTATGTTATGCATAAATACAACTACCATATATTGTGGTATATAGATGCAAAGATTTAACAAGCAGTTAACTACAGATGTATAGAAAGAGTTCTCTTGTGTGATATTACGTGTCCCTGGGTGATAATATGGCCCTTCACAGTCTGGCATCATGTAATATGACAAGCTCACCAATATGGGCTACGCTGGCTTTGAAGAGAACACACTGCACATTGGCTGTATTTGTTTCTGGCCTTAGACTGTGGCTCATCAAGAAAATTGGATGCATTAAAAACTGGCTTTCACTCACATCTTTCTTTTTCTCTTGAGTATGTCCTCTGAATAGCCTATTTCATGACCTAGGAGTAACAAAGTAAAAAAAGAATCATAATTCAAAGTTATCATTCTAGTCAGTCCTTAAATTTAAGACGTGATTTTGCTGTCTCAGATAACATATTATTTTCATATTTCTCAACTTTTCATGACTTTGTGTTTATATATTTAATAATGACAATAAATAATAATGACTTTAATGTTCTAAAGACCTAAATAATACTGAAAAATACAATAAGGTTTGTGATTTTTCTCATTTCTATGAAGAAACTGGTACTGTCAAAGGTTTATATAGTGTTTTACATATGCTATTTATGGTTCTGTGCACATTAATTCCATTATCATACATAATCATTTCAAATCTTCTGTAATCTAGATACACTATTATAATATTATTTTTATGAAAGAATTGAGGCACAGGATAGTTAGATAAATTGCCATAGCTAGAAAGCAACATACATTGGATTTAAGGCCAGTTTAGCATGGACCCAGGGTTCATACTCTTAATTTTTATTCCTAATCAAATATGAGAAGTGCCAGAGCATATTGATGACTAATATTTCTGAGCAGTATGCAGAACTGTTTAGAAACAGAATAATTTGTCATTAAGTAATATCCCTTTGTATTTCCTTCCTTTCAATCTTTAAAAGCAGTAATCATCTTTGTTCCATTAATCTCAGTTTCTGTTCTTGCTTTACCTCTATAAAACTGAGACCACAATTTCTCTTCCTGGGAATGTACTTCTCTTCTCTGTGATTGCCAGTTAAAGACTGAGAGCCGAGCTAACAAAACTCTAGATGCTGAGGCTGTTGTTGCTTGGAATGAGTAGCATATAACCACTGGCTTTATTCTCTGATTATATGCCTGCTTTATGTCCCATGCCATGGCTCCTGATATCATAAACTCCCTAGTACTAATACCCCATGGATCTCACATTTGCAGCACCTGCAGTTCTGAGAGCTGCCATAATCCTAGTACTGTCCTCCAGATGGACATTTTGAGATTTATAACATGGAATCTGTCAATATCATCCAATCTTTTGCATCTGTAACATGATCCATGTAATGCTGCAAACTAACTTAACCAAGTCTAATTAGTTTGAATTTTAATGTCATTATAATTTCAAATATTTGTGTCTGTGCAAAGCATGTAACTGTCTACATGTTTTGTATGTTTTAAAATATATTCTTAATATATCAATAGAGTCCTATAAATAGCCACAGTTAAGGAAATTTTCACTTATAAATTTTTGAGGCCTGCATTTTTAAAATCAAATGTTATTTGGTATAAAAACAATAACACATAAAGTAAATTTTCAGATGTATTTTCCTTTAAAATTGCTCTGTATCCTTACTCTTTTATTTGAATTCTTTTCATATAAAATATTTTGCTAAGTAAAAAAAAAATCTTGTTATTTCTACAAAATGTGCAATTAACATTCATTTTTGTCATAGAGACAGCATTGCAGGCACTGAAATGCTTTGTGAAGCACATCAGAATATTTTATCATAATTATATTAAGTGAAGAAAAAAGAGAATTGTGAGATTCACTTAGATTGATTTATTTCGTTTGTTGATAATGACATCAATTATCAGGTCCAGGTTGTTTTATTAGAATAAGAATTATTAGAAAGCATTGACTCACTCAGCATGTGCGCTGCATGTGGAAATGAAAATGCTATTAGGCACATGTAAAGCTTAATATTCTGAACATGCACATCAATCACTGAAAGAAGATTAAAATTCACTGTACATTTTTGCAAATCCGAATCTTTAAATTGCTAATTGAACTTTAATTGGATTTCATTTTAATTTAATTGTTCGTTCAAATAAAAAATGTTTACTTAAATACAAGTATGTGAGAGATTTGATGGTCAACTAATAGATTCTACTTAAGTCTATTAATTAGGCATATGTCCCCTGCTTCTAGAGACTTCAATTCTATTCAGAATACAATACCACTGAATACATTTGGAAGGTAATTTTTTAGTCTGATGATTGAAATAATTTTGTTCATTAAAACAGAGCTATTTTGGGGGAAAATAACCACAGGAATATTTTAAATTGCAGTATTCTACTTTATGCACCAATTTTCTAACAATTAGGAATCAAAACAAGGGATAATTTAATAATTTAATTCCTACCTCCCTTTTATTTTGTAAAAAATAGTATTCCATTTTGTTCAAGTGACTATAAAACTTTATCTTTTTTCTCCCTTTTAGCTTAGGGTTTTATGTATGCAATCTGATTAACAAATTCTTAGAAGCTAATACACAAATGTTATATATTCTGCCTAATCAAGTTAATTTATTTAAGACAATACACTAATGATTATATATATATATATTAGCTTATTCTCAATCAGCGGACTTATTTTTCAGAATTTATTCAGGCTTGTTTATAACTTAGAAATTTGCTTAAGAAATACAAAGTACAAACAATTTCATTTGTCAAAACCAATCTTCCTTTGAACATAACTATGTAAAGTAAAATCTTCACCAGCAATTTTTTGTGCTACTAGGTAGAACCCAGGGACATTGTAGATACACCCCAGACCTATTTTTTAGTCTTTTTATTTTTGAATCGGGGTCTCACTGAGTTGTGAAGGGCCTCGCTAAGTAGCTGAGGCTGTCCTTGAATGGTGATCCTCTTGTCTTTGCCTCCTGAATGCTGGGATTAAAAGCATGTGCCACCACGCCCAGCTTAGTGATATATTATACCTAGAAAACAACAGTAATATAATTAAGAACAATTAAATTTGTATTTTATCATATAACTTAAAATTAGCAGTTTACCTATTTTAGAGATGAGAAATCTAAGGCTAATATATTAAATAATATATTTGATTATGAAGTTGGTGAAAAATGCTCCATAGATACCTGGTCTTATCTCTAAAGTTTATTTTTTATTGTGTGGAATAAGTAAGCAAGAATGCTTCCTTTTGAATTATGAACTAGTCCAGATAAGTGAACAGAAACTACCAATAAACTCTATCATAAACTGACACTCTCAGTAATGGTAGGTAGTACTGCTGTTTCAGCAGTTTGGGCTTTTTCTTTCCTTTTAGTAACTTCCAGTCTCCTGATGCATTATTCAGGTATGTACTGCTGACAGTTTTTATGATCTGTGCCATTTGGAAAGAAAGTGTCTAAGTGCAGCAGAAAGGTTATGGAAGAGTTCAGGAAGCACTTGGCATTTCACTGCTGGGTTTGTTCTGAGAACAAGGTTATCTGGCCCTCTCCTAACCTTGAGTCTACCCATCAAGTGCTATCAAACTGCATTATTCTCTACTGACAAGAAGGAGTATATTTATTCCTAGTCCTCACCTGATATCTGTTCAATAAAAATATGATACATAAAATAATTTTTGCCTTTTCAGTGCATATACACCTTTCATTGTTATTTAAGCACATCTAGGTACTTAGTTACTGTAAAATGTGAGGTATTTCCTGAAAAGTAGAGAACTTAACATTGTCTCTAGTTTCAGTTAATTTGCCCTATTATATAAGCTATTGTGAAAGTATACCACTTACTGCAGACAACACACCAACACATACTTAATATTTCAAAAATGCATTACCAGGCCGGGTGTGGTGGTGCACACTTGTAATTCCAGCATTTGGGAGTCTGAGTTGGAGTATATAAGATTACTAGTAAATTTTATCCAGGAGCTAAGATTTTCATTGCTAATTTAAATTCTGTTAAATTTCTGATCCTGTTAGAAATTTAACTATATAAAATGAATACCTATTATAATTACAGAGTTGAATTTAATTCAGTTGTAATTTTTTACCTGTGAGGACTCTATTATGTACAAGCTACAGTGTTTAAAATATTAAAATAATAAATGCAGCATTTGCCTCTTCGACTTTTTCTGGGTACATTATCTACCCCCTCTTTATCTTAAATAATTAACTGATTCCTGGAGGGCTTCAATTGACATAGAAAAAAAAACACCAGCCAAGATTCAATGTTTCAGATTCAAAATAAACTCAGGAGATTCAAGACTGAACTGTTGATGCTTAATATTGCTAAGGTCAACCTAAAAAGTACCACAGACTGAATGGTTTAACAAACAAAAATTATTTTCTCATTTAACTAAATGTCAGAAGTCTAAGATCAAGCTATCTTCATGTTGTGTTTCTGCTGAGGCCTGCTTCTTAGCTTCCCAGTGGCCTCCTTCTCCCTATGACTGCACAGGATCTTTCCATAAGTGTATACCAGATCAAATTAGGGCATAGTAAGAATTCATTTAGTTTTTATTAGAAAAAAGGGAATTTAAACACATGGTTTTTTCTGGGGAAAATATATGAACAGATAGACACACACACACACACACACACACACACACACACATACACACACACACAATGAAGTCTAGCCTTCATTATGTTCAGTTTTACTTAAGGTTGGTCTTTTGGGGAAGGCTAAATGATGTGTGCATGTATGCTTCAACTATCCTGTACCTCATAATGATGCATGGTTACAATGCACCAATACATTAAAAAAAGAAAAAAAAAGAAAGCTTTTTCCATTATAAAAATAATATAAAACACATACATATCTACTTTGGTAAGGTTTTTGTTTGTGTTTTACAGTACCTGGAAGTGAAACCAGGAGCAATCTACCACTGACCTGCACTACAGACCTTTTTATTTTGAGACAGGGTCTTGCTAAATTGCCCAGGCTGGAATTGAACTTGTGATTTACCTGTATCAGCCTTACAAGATGCTGGGATTATAGGCATATGCCACCATGCCTGGAAAATAAACTACTTAGTGTAGATATATTATACATTATTTGGAAAATATTTATATTTTCAGTGGTTAATCTTGGTAGCCTACGGCACCATTTCAAGAAATGCCTAAAAAAATTCTTCAAAGTCCTTTCAAGTGTGTCTGTCAGGGTGTAGCTAGAGATGATTGGCATGTGGGTGGGGGAATGGATTGGTGGAGGTCCTCCCTGAATATAGCTAATGCCATCTAATAGTCTAAAGACCTGAAAATAATCAGTAGGGTGAAGCACCTTGGTTCTCTTTAGCATTTGTTTCTGTTACTGTCATCACCCGTGGATATCACATCCAGATTCCTTAGCCTTTGAATATTAGACTTACATCTATGACTTCATAGCACATCAATGCCTTTAGCCTCAGACCGGGGATGCACCAGTGGTCCTTCTTTTTCTGAGGCTTCCAGCTTCTTGAGATTGAGAAGCCTCTGGTTTCCCTAACTTGCCAACCTGAAGACTGCCTTTGTGACACTATCCAGCCTCTGAGCTTGTAAGTCCCTAGTACATCCTCACTCAAAATTAAATATACCTTCTATTGGTTTTGCTCCTCTAGGGAACTCTGCCTAATACAATATTTTGAGTTGTTTTTTTTTTTTAACATGAAATTCAAATTAAACTAAGTACTTTATATTTTATCTGGCAAACTTAGAAAGATGGGTAGATCATCTGTAGAGAAGTTTGGTGTTTGACAGGGTGCAGATAACATAAAAGGCTTTTGGCATTGAATTTGAGGGTTTTTTTGATCTAATGCTTTCTGCTATAGATTTTTTTGTCTCAGATAATTCTTGAGGATGGGATTTGTGTTTTATGGACCATGGCCTACCAGGAGCTCTAGACTAAAATCTCAGAAAACTGGAAAGCACCTATATCTAGAAAAGTAAACATTAGAATGTCCCAGGAAATTTTAGAAGTAGATGATTAATGCTAACATCTCAACTATGTTATGAGAAGGAATTCACAGAGCTCTTACAAGAGTGCTGCGAGAGGTGTCAGTGTAGGAATCTAATGTCCCTTGTAACTTGAACATTTTATGATTCAAAAACTGGAGAGAATACCACTAAAATTTTCACTTTAAAATGGGTAGTTTTATTATGAAAATGTCATCTCAATAAATTACTAAAAAAGTATGTAGACCCAGAGACATCCAAGGTTTCGTTTTTGGTCATCATCATATGAGTGTGGGCACTGTGGATGACATGTTCTCAAGTGTTCCTTTTCCAGGATACTGATTGTTATATATGTTATAGCCTATAATTCACTTTGTTTTCTCCATTTCTTCCTCTAACCCCCTTAATATTGTAGTACCCCATTTCTTATCCTTTGGATTGTTAATTATCTAATTTTTATGCTTTCTCCTTTGGAAAAATGATTTGTTTCAATTTTTACAGCTTATTTGCTAAAATTTTTAATTATGGTATAATTTAATTAGGTATGTAGACTTCCGGGAAGATGGCGACCGAGAAAAGCGGGGCTTAAGAGCCCCGCTAACAACCAATCTCCATTACCAGAAAATCAGCACCTTTCATAGCCAGAAAACAGCATCACCAGAGAAACAAAAAAATCACCAGGCTCCAGAGAGAAAGCAGACTGAGAACAGAGCTCAGAGCCACAGAGGAGATACACCGGCCTCACGCCCAAGGACGGGGCAGCAGCGCCATACTGCTGGCGGCAGCAGCAAATTCACCAGACGGCTACAGCAAGCCGAGGTGAGCCGCTGTGGAACAGCCAGGCGGGATTTTTCAGTGCAGGGAACATCTAAAGCTCCTAGTGGCTGAGCTCAGCACACGCTGCAAGGACTCAGAGTGGAATTCAAAACCAAGAAGAAATAAGCCAGCCTCACGGCCGAGGGCGTAGCAGTGGCGCCATATTGCCACTGGCAGCAGCAGCAGCAAATTCAATGAGTCCAGTACAGCTACACCTGCGAACTCAAGAACAGTGAGTCAAATTGTGGGCCACAGAGGATCCCAGTACTGTACTCCCTGGGACTTAACCCAGTGGGGGAGTGACAGTAGCAGAGATATCACACCATAGGAGAACGTGCAACCTGGCACCCCCCATAGTTTAAAGCAGCCTCTATCGACTCCCTGGGTCGGAGACTCTGTGATACAAGCCAGTAAAGGAGTAGTGGGGTCTGAGATACTACAGACTTGAGATCCAGAGCACATTAAGTGAAGTCATAGTGACCCAAGGGAAGAACCCAGAGAAGGCACAAACTTCCGAAATCATGGGAAAGAGGAATAACACTGGAGCAATGAATGCCCACAACCCCACAACATCAGAACCCGATAAAACAGAAAATCAGAGATTTCTGGAAGATCAAATCAGGAAAATAACTGTAGAAATAATAGAGGTGCTTCGAAAAGAACTCAGAGAGAGCCAAAAAGAGATAAAGGATGCAATTAATGAAGTAAAGGCCTCAATTCAAAGCACAAACAACTGATTAGACCACATGGAGAACAGAATCTCGCTCTTAGAAGATGATCATTCCAAAAATGAATGCATAGTTTCTAATCTAGAAAAAAATATCCAACAGCAGGAATCTGACATTGAAGAGATATGGGCCCATTTTAAGAGAGCTAACCTAAGAATAATTGGAATAGAGGAGGGAAAAGAAAGTGATACCAAAAGGATCAACAATCTCTTCAAGGAAGTAATAGCAGAAAATTTTCCAAACATAGAGCAAGAGGTTGATACACAGATCCAGGAAACTTATAGAACTCCCTTTAGAGAGGATCAGAAAAGAGGATCCCCACGCTACATAATTGTCAAAATGACCAATGTGGAAGCCAAGCAGAGAATCTTAAGGGCAACAAAAACAAAGGGCCAAGTGACATTCAGAGGCAAACCAATTAGAATCACTCCAGACTTCCCAAACCAAGTCATGAGAGCCAGAAGGGCATGGAGTAACATATTTCAAACTCTGAAAGAAAACAACTTCCAGCCAAAAATTTTCTATGCAGAAAAACTTTCTATAAAATTAGATGGAAAAATAAGAAGCTTCCATGACAAACAGAAACTGAAGGAATTTATGTCTTCAAAAACAGTGCTAGAGCCGGGAAGATGGCGACCGAGAAGAGCGGGGCTTAAGAGTCCCCCTAACAACCAATCTCCATTACCACAAAAAGAGCGCCTTTCATAGCCAGAAAACACCATCACCAGAAAAACAAAAAAACCACCAGGCTCCAGAGAGAAAGTGGATTGAGAACAGAGCTCAGGGCCACAGAGGAGACACACGCGCCCGAGGACGCGGCAGCAGCGCCATACTGCCGGCGGCAGCGGCGAACTCAGCGGACGGCTACACCAAGCCAGGTGAGCCGCTGCGGAACAGCCAGGCGGGATCTTTCGGCGCAGACAGCATTTAAAGCTCCCAGTGGCTGAGCTCAGCACACGCTGCAGGGATTCAGAGTGGAAACCAAAACCAGAGAAGAAAAAATACGCCAGCCTCATGGCCGAGGGCGTGGCAGAGGCGCCATATTGCCACCGGCGGCGGCAGCAGCAGTGAATTCACCGAGTCCAGTACAGCTACATCTACGTACTCAAGAACAGTGAGTCAAATTGCAGGCCACAGAGGAGAAATCCCAGTATTGTGCCTCCTGGGACTTGACCCAGTGAGGGAGTGGTGGTGGCAGAGATATCACACCATAGGAGAACGTGCAACCTGGCACCCCCCATAGTTTAAAGCAGCCTCTATCGACTCCCTGGGTCGGAGACTCTGTGATACAACCCAGTAAAGGAGTAGTAGGGTCTGAGATAATACAGACTCGAGATCCAGAGCACCTTAAGTGAAGCCATAGTGACCCAAGGGAAGAACCCAGAGAAGGCACAAACCTCCGAAATCATGGGAAAGAGGAATAACACTGAAGTAATGAATGTGCACAACCCCACAACATCAGAACCTGACAAAACAGAAAATCAGAGATTTCTAGAAGATCAAATCAGGAAAATAACTGTAGAAATAATAGAGGTGCTTCGAAAAGAACTCAGAGAGAGCCAAAAAGAGATAAAGGATGCAATTAATGAAGTAAAGGCCTCAATTCAAAGCACAAACAACCGATTAGACCACATGGAGAACAGAATCTCGCTCTTAGAAGATGAGCAATCCAAAAATGAAGGCATAGTTTCTAATCTAGAAAAAGATATCCAACAGCAGGAATCTGACATTGAAGAAATATGGGCCCATCTTAAGAGAGCTAACCTAAGAATAATTGGAATAGAGGAGGGAAAAGAAAGTGATACCAAAGGGATCAACAATCTCTTCAAGGAAGTAATAGCAGAAAATTTTCCAAATATAGAGCAAGAGGTTGATACACAGATCCAGGAAACTTATAGAACTCCCTTTAGACAGGATCCGAGAAGAGGATCCCCACGCCATATAATTGTCAAAATGACCAATGTGGAAGCCAAGCAGAGAATCTTAAAGGCAACAAAAACAAAGGGCCAAGTGACATTCAGAGGCAAACCAATTAGAATCACTCCAGACTTCCCAAACCAAGTCATGAGAGCCAGAAGGGCTTGGAGTAACATATTTCAAACTCTGAAAGAAAACAACGTCCAGCCAAAAATTTCCTATCCAGCAAAACTTTCTATCAAATTAGATGGAGAAATAAGAAGCTTCCATGACAAACAGAAACTGAAGGAATTTATGTCTTCAAAACCAGCGCTAGAGAAAATACTCAAAGAGATTAACTACAAAGAAGAAATAGGTAACACTCACCAGAACCAGAGAAACAAGAGTTTCCATCCAACAGACAACTAAGATTGGTTATCTGTGGAGATTCATTATTTATGTTAGTCTTTTACCTATCTCTAAATTGTATTGTTTGCCTTTATTGTTGTTAATTTTTAGGATTTCTAGTTGGAATATTAATATACCTTCAGATATAGCATTTGGAAATATTTTATCCAATTCTATTAGTAACTTTTAACTCTGTTTACATTGTCTTTGGATATACAATATTTTCTTTTATTTTTTAGGGAGTTTGTATATTCTTCTGTTGCCTGTGCCATTGAAATCATATCCAAGAAATCACTGCCAATTTCAATGTTGTGAGGTTTTATGACCCAGATTTTCTCCTAAAAGTTTATAGTCTTAAGATTTATATTTAGGTCTTTTATCTAGTTTGAGTTAATACTTGTATGTGGGATTAGGTAAGGGTCCAATTTTATTCTTTTCCATGTAATTATTATTTTTCAACAATACTTAGTTAAAAGATTATTATTCCCACCACCAAATCTTCGTGGAAACCTTGTCAAAAATAACTTGACAATATAGGGAAGAAGTTAGCTCTAGGCTTGTATTTAACTCCAATGGTCTATATATCTGCCTTTAGAACAGTACTACACTGTTTCAATTATTGTAGCTTTATATGGTTTGAAATCAGAAAATATACATCTTCTAGCTTTGTTTTTGCTTCGAGATTGTTTTGGGTATCTAGAGTCCATATTCCATATCAGGATAGATTTTTTTCTGAAAAATAAATATATAAATATATGATAGTTTCACCTAAAAAAAAGAAAAAAATATTCTCTGGTAAGAAAGAAAGCAAAAAGAAATATTGAAATGTTATCTTTAAGTCATCAAAAGCTTGGTATCAGACAAATGAAACTGTTATGTGAGATTATCATTTTTAATTTTGGATCAATTGCTATAATACTAGATGTCAACTACTAAGCCAAGCATAGGAGGGGGGGATAGGGAGAGAACGGGGTGGGGATCGGGTGGGGGCTGACTGGGCATTGTGTGCATGTATGTCTACAAAAGTATGTATCCCACTATGATGTATGAATACAGTGCACCAATAAAAATAAATATGAAAAAAAAAAAAAACAGTGCTAGAGAAAATACTCAAAGAGATTAACTACAAAGAAGAAATAGGTAACACATACCAGAACCAGATAAACAAGATTTTTCATCCAACAGACAAATAAGATTGGTTATCTGTGGAGATTCATTATTTATGTTAGTCTTTTACCTATCTTTAAATGGTATTGTTTGCCTTTATTGTTGTTAATTTTTAGGATGTCTAGTTGGAATATTAATATACCTTCAGATATAGCATTTGGAAATGTTTTATCCAATTCTATTAGTAACTTTTAACTCTGTTTATATTGTCTTTGGATATATAATTTTTTTTTTTTTATTTTTTAGGGAGATTGTATACTCTTCTGTTGCCTGTGCCATTGAAATCATATCCAAGAAATCACTGCCAATTTCAATGTTGTGAGGTTTTATGACCCATATTTTCTTCTAAAAGTTTATAGTCTTAAGATTTATATTTAGGTCTTTTATCTATTTTGAGTTAATATTTGTATATTGGATTAGGTAAGGGTCCAACTTTATTCTTTTCCATGTAATTATTATTTTTCAACAATATTTAGTTATAAGATTATTATTTCTACCACCAAATGTTCGTGGAAACCTTGTCAAAAATAACTTGATAATATAGGGAAGAATTTAGCTCTAGGCTTGTATTTAACTCCAATGGTTTATATATCTGCCTTTAGAACAGTACTACACTGTTTCAATTATTGTAGCTTTATAAGGTTTGAAATCAGAAAATATATATCTTCTAGCTTTGTTCTTTTTCAAGATCGTTTTGGGTATCTAGAATCCATATTCCATATTAGGATAGAGTTTTTTCTGAAAAATAAATATATAAATATATGATAGTTTCACCTAAAAAATAGAAAAAAAAATTATCTGGTAAGAAAGAAAGCAAAAAGAAATATTGAAATGTTATCTTTAAGTCATCAAAAGCTTGGTATCAGACAAATGAAACTGTTATGTGAGATTATCATTTTTAATTTTGGATAAATTGCTATAATACTAGATGTCAACCACTAAGCCAAGCATGGGAAGGAGGGATGGGGAGGGAATGGGGTGGGGATCGGGTGGGGGCTGACTGGGCGATGTGTGCATGTATGTCTACAAAAGTTTGTATCCCACTATGATGTATGAATACAGTGCACCAATAAAATAAATAAATAAAAAATAATTAGGTATGTAAATACTTATAAAGAAAACTCAGTATACTTTTTTGATTAGGTCTCTTTAAGGAAAATTCAAATAATGTAAATCCATGTATGAAATTTTACTGAGGTTTGTGGAGAAAAGCAAGTGAGAGTTACAGTAAGCATATCTTAGATAATCATTAGTCCCTCAGAATTAATTAATATAGAAATTACTGCTTTAGTCCAGAAAGAATATTTTCATAATTCAATATATTATTTGTGTAAAATAGTTATAGTAGCTTGGTCTTCAGTACATTGGTGAGAGTGGTGCTTTCTACTTCCATAATAATAACTTGGTAGAGCACAGCCAGTAACATACAGGTATCGCTCTGCCACAGGTGAGCCTCTTGTGAGAAGAAACCATAAACCATGCTGCAGTGTGAATGCCATCTTCATTCTATTTTCAAGATGCACTCAAACCTCCTTCAACTGTCCCTGGGAAGAAACATTGAAAGCACTTTTCTATGATATAGAGCAGTCATGAATCCCATTTTGGACAAGTATTGGCTAGAAAGATGCACTAATTTCTGGGTAATTGGTGGTTGGTGGAGGGGTACAGTCATTTTCCATTTTGTCTACAGGCCCTCAAATTGGCCTTTTTATTTTTTTTCACATTTTTATTAGTGCATTGTATTTATACATCATAATGGGGTAAAAATTTGTGTAGACATAAATGCACACATCACCCAGCTAGCCACCACCCAGTCCCCACCTCTCTCCCTCCCCATTCTTCCCTCCCATGCTTGGTTTAGTGGTTGACTTCAATATAAATAAGTACATCATAAGTTTTAAAGAGTGTCCCTCTCCCCACCTCTGTAAAACAAATTGGCCTTTTTAAAATGTGCTTGGTAGTCAGGCGTGGTGGCGCATGCTTATAATCCCAGCACTTGGGAGGTGGAGACAGGAGGATCAGGCAGATTTGAAGCCAGCTTAAGAGACCCTGTTTCCAAATTTTATACATATATATATATGTGTGTGTGTGTGTGTGTGTGTGTGTGTGTGTGTGTGTAGCCCGGAGGTAGAAGGGTTCTATCCCCAGTACCACCAAAAAATAAATAAATAAAAATAATAATAATAATAATAAATAAAATGTGCTTGGTAATGAGTTTGCTGTCATGGTGGTTTAGGCCCATAATCCCAGTTCTTGGTGTAATCCAAGGATTTAAGAGGCTGAAACGGGATGATCACAGGTTGGAGGCTAGCCTTGGCAACTTGCTGAGAACCTCAGCAACATAATAAGAATCTGTTTCAAAAAAAAAATAAAAAAAAAGACTGAAAGTGTAGCTCAGAGGTAGAATGCCCCTGGGTTCAATTCCCAGTACAAAAAATAAATAAATAATTAAAAAATAAAACGGCTTGTTTTAAGTGGTTGGATTGATAACCATCAAAATGTCCATTTTTCCTAAAGATGCTTCTCTTCAAATTGGAAGGCATCTTGAACAAGTTTACAGTTATTTCTGCCAAGGATTTCTTTCCAAATGCATTATCTATTTTTCCACATAAACACTATTCCATGGGCAAAATGTCCTATTTTATTTTCGAGCTTAGGCAGTTATTGCCCTCTTCCCCTACTGTTCTAGTATTAATCCATCCTTCGAACTTCCCCACTGCCATTTTTTTTTTTTAATTTTAGGTAGCTTACTTTTGAAGATCCTGGTCTGAACTGATCTTTTCTTGCTCTGAAATTCAATAATAATAATACGGCAGATCAATTTATGAGATAATATATTGTGCAGTGCAATGTGATATCTATTTGGAACATTTCCTTTACAATAGTGTCATGTTTGTTTTTGCCTGGAAAAGGGAGAAATGCTTGCTGAATATGATTATATTGAGAGTACTTTGTACTTTTTGCATAATCTACTTTGTTTTTAGTGGTTGTTAAAATCGATTACAAGAATGTTTGGATTTTTTTTTTTCTTGGCTCCTTTTTTGCCCCTTTCAGTGGTGAAAGCATTTGAGCCATTAATGAGGAAGCTTCCATGACTCTGAGCACTCCCCATCTTTTGCCCCACACCATTCAGCTGCTCACAACTTCTTTCTGTCCCTTGAATGTCTTGAGCCTGTTTCCTTTTTTGGGTCTTCTCCCTGCCCCCTCTCTTTTTTTTAGACCTTCCTTTCTCCCTTGTTTTTATGTTTATAGTCAATTGATTAGAAGTTAACAGAAAAAAAAAAAAGGGAGCCCTCAGCATCCGCAGTAGTATATGATAAATATATAAAATATTATTTGTTGCCGGGCGTGGTGGCGCACGCTTGTAAGCTTGTAATCCCCACACTTGGGAGGCAGAGACAAGAGGATCGTGCAGGTTCGAAGTCAGCCTCGCTGGCTTAGGAGACCCTGTTTCCAAATTTAAAAAATATATAAAATATAGGTCTGGGAGTATAGCCCAGAAGTAGAAGGGTTTCCAGGAACCCCAGTACCACCAAAATTTAAAAAAGAAAATATTATTTGCTGGTGAACTGTAGATTGAATGATTCACTGAATGATGGAGAATTTAAAAAGCCTATCATAAGAAAGATGATGATGATGATGATGATGATGATGATGATGATGATGATTTGGTGGCACTGGGGTTCCTGGAAACCCTTTTACCTCCGAGCTACACTCCCAGACCTATTTTATGTTTTTATTTGGAAACAGGGTCTCTTAAGCCAGCATGGCTGGCTTCGAATTTGCAGGATCCTCCTGTCTCTGCTTCCCAAGCGCGGGGATTACAAGCGTGCGACTCCTCTCCTGGCTTAGAAAGATTCATCTGATAAAACATCTTTGGGGAGAAATGTAGTCTTTTCTTACAGACTTATGATTAGGACATTGAGATAGAGTCTGGAAGCCTATACTAGGACTGAGTCAGAAGGATTAGAATAGAAAAATATAGCAATGAATCTGTACAGATGATTCTTTGAATTTTCACTTAACCTTCTTGATTTCTTCTATTTTTCTATTTCTATGATTTTATGGTTAATACTTTTTTAAAAAATAAGACATGATTAGACATATCAACCTCATTATAAAAATTAGGACAGCCGTGGCTATTATGTGTGCCCCCCCCAAAAAAAGTATAGTGAGACTTATTCTAAAGCAGATGGCCATTTGGCCTGAGGCACATTTTTCTTGTGTCCAATTTTTCAGTAGAATAAAAATATTGAGCATCATGTCTAAAATACTGGAGCTATATATTATTGAATTTTACATCCAAAGGTGAATCATAATGGTGAATCATACATCTTTACATTTTGGAGACTACAACTCTCTTTTAAAATATATAGCATGATACAGCAGATGCATATTTTTTACTTTTTGGTTTTTTCTTTTATTTTTTATGCTTTTATTGGTACATTGTAGCCTCACACCATAATGTAGTTTATAGTGACAGTAGCATACATGCACACATCACTTAGTGACTAACTCAAATTTTATTGTAAATTTTATATGCAAAATTTAAGAGTATTATATGAAAAGTTAGAAATTTCTTGAATCCTCTAGAATATTTTCCCCTAATAAATAGGATTCATACATTTTAAATTTTAAGTGTTACCGTGTATGATTTTACAACAAATGTTAAATCATACTATGTGTTATATTTTAGGGAATGTGAAAAATAATTTATTCATCCTCAATAATTTCAGATTACATTTGGATTACTTCAAAAAATCATCTGAAACAATCAGATTATTGAAGCCTTTTAACACTGAATCCCTAAAATGGGGAAATAATTGTGCCAAAAAAAGAGCTTTCATTAAACTCTCCTTTTGTTTGCAAACGGATCAGTTCCACAACACTGATGTGACATAAATTTCATCAGATTAACATAGATTTCGAAGAATAATAAAATAATAAAAATGCCAAATATTACATTTTGATAACACATATTCAGATATCAAACTTATTAACAAATGGAATTCATACACCAAAATGCAATATCTTATTCTTACAGTCTTTTTGAAAACTATAAATGAAGTAATGCTTGAGAAGTTGCTTTGTAAACCACTGAATGCTATAATAACAAAAAAACATTATTAGTAGCTTCTGAGAATGAATAAATGCAACTGAGCTGCTAGAATAATTTAAAAAGTTTTTTACAATTGAAACTTGTATTACAGACATACAACTATTATTATTCAATCTTGTGAGATTTGTTAATATAGTAATATTAAAAGCTGTATATCTTCTATGTAATTTTATATTTTGCCATACTGTAGTAGATCACTGCATATACAAAGCAGAACATACACAGTTTTGAAAAATATACATTATGAACATTTTCATAGAAAATTTTATAATGTATAAAATAAAGTTATCACAAATTTAAAAAATTTTAAAAAGCAAAATTTCTGGGATATAGTAATAATTAGCTGTGCACTATCTAAATGCACTCATCAAATTATAAAAAATATATACAATAAACATTTTTCATGACAATGAAACAAATCTTAGGTAAAATTAGCTATTTATAACTTAACAATTAAGTTAGAAATCTAATTACTCTCATAGACATCTCACTGTACCAGCCCAGTGCTATGATTTATATGTATCCCCACATTCTTGTGTTGGAAATTTAATTCCATACAAAAGAAGTTGTAAATTGATTAAATAATTTATTTATTTATTTATTTTGGGGTACTGGGGAAATATTCTACCTTTGAGCTATACTCTAGCCATTTTGTTTTAAAACAAGGTCTCTCTAGGTTGCCTAGTTTCTTTCTACCTTCCTGAGGCTGTCCTCACATCTGTGAGCCCCTTATCACAGCCTTCTTAGTACTGGGATCACAGGTGTGCACCACCATGCCAAGCTCAAACTAGAAAATTTAAAAATGATTAGGTCATAATGGGTCTGCCCTCAACACTGGATAAACGTCATTATTACAGGGGTAGGTTCATTATCAGTAGACATTGTAAGAGTGGGTTTTCAAAGCATGAGCAAGATTAGATTCTTCTTGTGTGTTCATACTCTGCTAGGCACTGGTCTGAGTCAACAGTTTCGCTGCTATCTTCCAGTAAACCTGACCACGCAGATCAGAGGAAGGAGGAGTAATTTTACTCACAGTGTTTTTGAGATTCCAGGTTCAGTTCTTCTGAGACCTGCAACTTTGGATTTAAGGAATGTTGGTGGGAAGCATAGACAGGTTTCAAAACTGTACAAGATCTCTGTGTCTGACCACGTGGAGACTGGAAGCAAGAGAAATAGCAAGCAAGGGGATTCAAAGACAAATATTAAATCATAAATACAAAGCCAGGCATGGTGGCGCTCGCTTGTAATCCCAGCATTCGGGAGGCTGAGACCAGGGGATGGCGGTTCGCGGACAGCCTCAGCTACTTAGTGAGGCCCTCTGCAACTCAGTGAGACCCGGTTTCAAAATAAAGAATAAAAAACAGGGCAGGGTGTGTAGCTTGGAGGTCAAATGCCCCTGGGTTCCATCCCCAGACCCCCCAAAATAAATAAATAAATAAATACATAAGATGAACTGTAGTATAACTGTTTTATTGTAATAATTTTGTCATCAACTCCTACTGATATTTCAGTGATCTCAGATGTTACCAGTCTTCTCTTAAAATGTCATCTATCTTTATTTGAGCAATTCTTCTCACTCATATCACAGTAAAAATGAACTCTCAATTTCATTGTCTAGAATACAAACAACATGCAAAATGTGTTTTAATGGGCTATTTACTTACTTAGTAAGGCTTTCTATCAACCATTTATTTTTAGTTTAGTTTTTGGAGAGTCAAATTACAGGAAGATTTTCAAATGCTAGGGGGTGGGTGTAAAGAAAAAGCGACAGTTTTAAAGATACTTGTGTTAAATATGTTTTAAATCAACAAATTTTGGGAAATTTGAGAATCAGAATAAATAAGGGAGAGTAAATTTTGCTGCAGCATAATGGAGACAATATTTCATGAGTCATATTTTTATATCTAATCGGAATAAAGGTATTGATTACTTTTTTCAGGATTACATTTCTAAGGATATTTGTTAGCAGATTGCTTTGAAAGAGAGAGTCAATTGTACATTTTAGGGCAGAAGAGATTTATTTCCCAAGTGCTGGGATTTCAAGTGTGCGCCACCACGCCTGGCTTCAACTATACATAATTTACTGTAACATTAGATAGGTTTTGACATATGTCAGTGCCCCCTTAAACAATTAAAAAAAATAAACCATTACCACAATTTAGATAAGGATCATATGCGTCATCATCCTCCAGAAGTTACTTCCTGCCCCTTTGTTTTTCCTACCTGGTAACCCCCATCAATCCTCCCACTCCTAGGCAACTATTGATCTGCTTTTTGTCTCTAGATTAGTTTGATTTTCTAGAATGTTATAGAAATGGAATCATGCAGGAATGGTCATTTCCATCTGATTTTTTTTTGGTTAGCATACTGTGAGACTCCTTTAGCATGTTTCACATAGTAATAATTAATTTTTAAGGCTGAACGGTGTCCATTGAATGGATATATAACATTTGTTTAGTTATGGATGGACATTTGGGGTGCTTCTAGGCATTAACCATTATATAAAGCAGAAATGAATATCCATAAATAAGTCTTTGTGTGGATCTGTGCTTTCATCCATCCTGAGTGACAAGGTTGCGTAATTGTTCACACTTAGCTTTTGAAAAAAATATTTTTGAGAATTCCTAGCAGGATTACAAAGAATTAATAAAAACCTAATGATAACCAAAATGTGGAAAGGGGATATTTCTTTGCTTACAAGTTTATTTAATAAACATAAATGTGATAACAAAATAATAAAATCACTATTTTGCCATCAAAAAAATTACTACTGTTTCTATCGAGGGTAATCAATGGATGCTATAATCTCCAAGTGAAAATTTTCAGGGACAGAATAGTCACATGCTCCCAAATAGTCACATGAACAGGAGAAATCACAGAACAATTTTTCATCTTTAAAATACAATGATAAAAAGTAAACATTTCAAATAGATTGCAGATGCTACTTATGCAAATGATCAGATTTAGACTCACTAATAATGCAACAACCTTATATAACTTCTAACTAGATATAAAAAGGTTCACAAATACTTATGTTGTTATTTCCAAAGAAGTCTAACCTGAATTTTATAATTAGCTAATAATTAAAGAAATACAGGTTTGGTCCATTCTACAGGACATCTGACTTAGGCCCTTCAAAAATATTGATGTGAAAGCCAGGAGCAGTGGTGCAGGCCTATAAGCCCAGGACCTGGGATGCTGAGAAAGAAGGATCAGAGATTCAAGTCCAGCAGTGTGTGGTAGTTTAGTGAGACCCTGTTTTTAAATAAAATATAAAATAGGGCTAAAGTTGTAACTAAGAGGAGAATGCACCTGGGGTCCATCCCCAGAAACTCACACATACACACACACACACACACACACACACACACACACACACACACGGTGGTAAATAGATGACAGGTAAGTAGATTATAAATAGGTGATAGATGATAGATAAATGATGGATAAAAGTGATACAAAACAAAATGGAAATGGTAGATGATTTTTTTTCATTTTATAGAAAATTAAAGATATAAAGCCAATAAATGTCATTTGTGATATTTTAGTGGGCCTTCAATACAAAATATACCTAAAAGCCCCTTTTGGGATGTTTAGGTAAATTGGCATTGACATTTAAAATGCATCATTATTTTTTTTATTAATGCTGAATTTCAGATTTGCAGTAGTGGTATTGTAGTTTAAGAGATAAAGCAAATGAAACTAATTATTAACCATCAATGAGTCAAAATTAAATTGTATAGGTGTTCTTAGTGCTCCTTTTACTTGTAATATTTTTAATATAGATCACAGGGGACATTTTTATGTTAAGGACTTTCTTTCATCATAATTTTATAATTTTCCAGTGAGTGAACTGATTATCTTTCCTGGAAAATTCCATTTGCATGTTACAAATTAAGTCGAATATGTATAACATATATGAAAACAAATAATTAACCTTAGTCATGAAAATCATCAAAATCCAAATTCAACATAAAAATTTTCTGTTGCCATGGGAACTTGCTCAGTCAAAGGGCAGAACAACACCAGATATCAGAACTAGAGGATGAATGATGCAGCTTATTCTCTATAAAATGAAGACATATATTCTACTTCCATTATTCCCTAGCTAGATTTAGACTGGATTGTCCAGAGAAGAAATCTGCTATCAATGCACCCTGTGTGGCTGTTTCTTTCCCCCTGTCTCTTATGTCCCACTTCTTCATTTGTGATTTCTGGGATTAACTCCATGATAAATTACTGACACCTGGCCCTTGCCTCATCTTCTGCATTTAGGGATCCTCAATCCAAGACCAATTGAAAAAGCTCTAGAAATTTATAACAATTTTTTTCTAGTTATTTTAATTCAATAATATTGAAATTATGTTGTTTTAAATTAAATGATAATGTGATAAACCTTTCCTTAACCTAGGTCATATGCTACAGAAATAAAAGTTCTTATGGAATTCTTGAGCATAAAATTAAAGTGCTCTTCATACAAACACTCCAGAAACTTTGCAACCACTTGAGATTTTGTGTTCCTTGGGATGCAACATTATAATTAATACATCAAAAACTTTTGTTTTTAATTTTTAAACTTTTAATGACAGTCAATTTTTCTTTTAATTTATCCAATTATCCATTTTAATTCCCACATTTAAAAAAATATAGTGTATATATCTATTGTACATTTTCTAAAGCACCAAAGCATTAAGTCAGATAGGATCTTTTTCTTCCTTTCCTTCTTTCTTTCTTTCCTTCCATCCTTTCTTTCTCCCTTTCTCTCTCTTTCTTTCTTTCTTTCTTTCTTTCTTTCTTTCTTTCTTTCTTTCTTTCTTTCTCTTTCTTCTTCTCTCTTGTGGTACTGGGGATGGAAAACAGGGACATTCTACCTCTGAGCTACATCCCTAGCCTTTTTTTTATTCTTTGAAACAGGGTCTCACTAAGTAGCTGACTCTGGCCACCAAACTGCGATTTTCCTGTCTCAGTCTCCCAAGTACTGGGATTACAAGTGTGTGCCACCATGCCAGGCCCAGATATCATTTTTCTGAACAAGTGTGTTATGCAAACAGGCTTTAATTAGTAAGTGAAGTAATTTACACTGTTTTTTAATATGGAAAG
Source organism: Muscardinus avellanarius (assembly GCF_963383645.1). Classification (NCBI taxonomy): domain Eukaryota; kingdom Metazoa; phylum Chordata; class Mammalia; order Rodentia; family Gliridae; genus Muscardinus; species Muscardinus avellanarius. The sequence continues at coordinate 55,220,461 of NC_137789.1, read as the reverse complement.
GTTCATGAATGTGTGTGTCATCCTTGTGCAGGGGCCATGCAAATCTGTATTTTTCAAATTTTAGTACGTGTGCTCACAAGCAAGTGCTAGTTTACATTTTAAGGACAATTGTTTGCCATCAAAATAGGATACTTGCTAATTTTTTTCTATTTTATAATCACCATGACTTTCAGTATTTATAGATATTTTTTTCATTACTTTATATAAGTGAAGAAGAAAAATTTAATAGAAAAATAGCCTGGTGAACAAGATTTTATCAAGAGAGCAGAGGAAGGGCTCTACTATGCATAATAACAGTTATTCAGTTCAGTATGAAAAATGCGGTCACTTTTTTTTGTGGTGCTGGGGAGTTTTTAATATGACTTTCCTATTCAGTGTTCCCTCACTATCCATAGAGGATTAGTTCTATGATACACAAAGCTACCAAAATCTGCATATGCTCAAATCCTTTATATAGAAATGGCTTAATATTTGCAAAGTTCCACATATTTGAAATTATTTCTAATACCTAATTCAATACAAATGTGATATAAATAATCACTATATTGTGCTATATTTTGGGGTTTTCTTTGTATGTGATGAACTAGGAATTGAACCCAGGGGCATTTTAACTCTGAGCTATATCCCCGGCCCTTTTTGATCTTCTATGTTGCTAAGTTATTATAGCTCCTGGCCTCCGCCCTGTGATTCTCTTGTCTCAGACATCCACATACTGGGATTATAAGAGCATACCATTACACCTGGCTCATTATATTGTGTTGTTCAGGAAATAATGTAAAAAACATCTGTACATTTTCAGTATACACACGATTTTTAAGAATATTTTCAATCTGAGTGTGGTTGAATCTGCAGATATAGAATCTGTAGATACAGAGGGACATCTGCACATGAATTATGGAAGGGAAAAATACTGACATTTTGCTGTACTTCAAAGTTATGCATGCACTGACATAACATTATTTATTCTAATGCAAATTCAAATATATCATAATTTTTCTTAACCACTAAACTTGCAGATGCCCAAGTGTTTAAAATTTATTATCTTCGGTTTAGGGTAATAAATATAAATCTAGACATAGGAGATGGAAGGTTTTCCTTTGGCTGAAATCAATGTTTTTAATATTTTTGATAGTCCATGGATGTTAAAATCTTCCTTCATGTGAGAGTGGGGTTGGGGATGAAAAGGTTCAAATCAGCAATAAAGCTTTCTACCAGTCTTTGTCATCCTTGGAAAAAGTACCTCTGAAATATTTGAGATGGACAATAAAAATTGCTCCTGGCTATCATGCAGAAAGGAAAATCTGATGGTATAATGAATCAAAATTTTCATTTATACTATGAACCCCAAATATTAGATTTTTTGCAAGTTTCTTTATATTTTTCTTCATAGATCAAGTTAAAGATGTAAAGAAAACAAGTGTTAAAACTCAATATACTTTTTAATTCATGCAAGTAACATTTTGTTCAAAATATCATTGCTTCACTTCCAACACCATGAATCTCCCACTCATTTTCTTTAATAAAATTTTAATTTTAATGCTAACTTTGAGTGAAAGTGCAAAACATATTTTAAGTTTACCTCACTATAAATACAACTAAAAATTTTATAGTACTCTCTGGTAGGCTGTATTTATACTAGTTTGGAAGCAAAAATATGTTTCTGAAGAGATGTATGTTTAATAAAAATTGCAATTCTCATAGTTTTATTTACATTTAAGCAATGGATAAAATTAAAACTCTCTAATTATAAGAGAAGAAATATCAACCTGGTTTTTAAATGACAGTAAAATATTCCAGATATTAGAAGATATCTATTCCAAAATCAATTATTTTAAGTAGATATTATGCATAAAAAATTATCATATTAAAGTAAGGAAAACCTAAAAAATACACTTTTGGAAGTATAGAGTAAAATATATATATACATATATATTCACAAATTTTACATACACATCAGATTTCTCTATTATTTTTCCAAACCTTCATTCTGTAAGTAGTCTAGCCAATTAAAATCTCTCAATTGAGAAATAAAATAACTAAAACTTTGGATCACTAAAAAATACAACTACATTACTGAATATTTTGAAATATTTTCAAATGCTGTCCAAATATATATTTTCTATTTAATTCCAGATTTCCCTCCCAAATATAGAAAAGAACCATCACAAATCTCTAGGCAAGAGAGACAACTACTTCCTATACCACTGCTGGAGACAGGTAGTACGGGGAGAATTTCAGTTAATGATTCTCTTCCTCAGTGCAGCCAGGCTCCTGTCTGCTGCTCCCTATAATATGAGGCGACAGTGTAAAAAGAAGCACTGGAAAATTAAGGGGAAAACCTACTGCCATTCTTCAACTCCTGACACCTAGGTGGAAAGGGAAAATAGTGGCTTTAGCCACCAGTGAGTTTGAAAAATACACTTAGCCATGACTGAGAACCGATGTTATTGTGATAAAGAGTAAATAAAGGAGAGATAAAATGGGATTTGGTGGAAAGGATACTAAAAGATACTCGGTCACTAAAAGGAAAAGTCATTTTTCAGAACCAGAAGCCACAGAACACCTCTGAGCCAAGCAAAGTAAAAAGCACAATATAATGTGTAGCAATATAATTTTTCATGGGTCACATAAAATCTCATCACAAACAACTTTTATTTCTAATTTATTTTTGAACTTTTAAGATAACTTCTGGTTTAAAGTAGGTGCTCTGATCTCGATTTCTTGCAGTGGAACTACATATTTTATATTATTGGTTCGCATATACCTAATTTGTAATACTTGATAATAAAATTTTTCATTTTAATGAATTAAAAAATATAAAAGTTTAGTAACTAATATCTACTTATTCCTCATGACTTTTAAAGACAGTTGCTTCTACTCACTCTCTATTATTTTTCATCTGCATTTAGTCTATCAAAAAATATTTGTCAGTGACTATTCCATACCTCACACAGTGATGGGCAGTATGCAATAGTTTTGCCAGTGGGAAAACTTACAAGTTAGAAGATAGGCAACTAAACCAAACGGTGACTGTCAACAGTGAAACTGTCCCACCACCCGCCCCAACAAACTGTGCTGGGCTTCTTCTGGGAAATCATACTGATGCTCTTTTCTCCCTCTTGTCTTTTCCATTAGAACTCAAATTTGATAAAAGCAGGGACCATGTTTTTTCTTTCTTCCAATGAAGGCATATAGAACTTTAAAATTATTTTGTAGAGCTTGCTACTGATTTTTTGGTATATAGATATCAGAATAATTAGTTGCCATTTGAAAAGTCTATGTATGAGTTATGTACCTAGCAAGTAGAAATAATGAACATTGAAGGAATCTAAACACTGTTTCTAATAGAAAGTTAGAAAAATATATTAATCATAAAGAAACAAAATTAAATCGTGCTGTAACCACCTTTATGGAAATAAATGATAGTAAGCAGCCATAGAATAGAATAGAGTATAATAAAGAATAGAATAAAATAGGTGTGTGTGTGTGTGTGTGTGTGTGTGTGTGTGTGTGTGTGTGTTCTCCCTTCTGGCATAGTTGGTTTAGTGAAGCAATCTAAATATCAAATCTCCCCTTCTGGCTTCTTTTACAAAGATACTCATGAATCTTCCACATTATTTCCCTCAGGGAAATCAACTTTCACACTTTTCTCAATAAATGCCTGGGATTTCTCTCTCACTCTCTTTTTCTTGGTCTTTCAAGCTTGCTTTACTTTCACTGTGTGTTAAATTTGTTTTGCTTGGCATGATTCAGTTTTATTTGATGGATAACAATGCATGGAACAGTATGTTTTAACAGATCCAATTGTTTTATAATAGTCCATGAGAATTTTTAGAATGTTCAGAATTTGTAATAGCCCCAAAAGATTTGTCCAAATTCTAGCTTCTAGTGCTTGTGAACCTTACTTGGAATAGGATGAGCACTAACCCAGTATGTCTGATCCCCTTCTAAGAGAAGAAGAGGCACAGGGACACAGACACACACTGTACGTAAGGCCATGCACAGGTAATAGAGTTTGGGGGTGATGTGTCCCCAAGCCAAGGAACACCAATGATTGCTGGCAACACCAGAAGGTAAGATATGGGCATGAAGATATTCTGCCTTGGGTTCTTCAAAGCAATCATGGCAGTAAAGAAACTGTGGTTTTTACTTTTGGCTTCTAGGACTGTGAAAAATATAAATTAAGTTGCTCAATTTGTGATGCTTTTTTTTTTACATATCTTTATGAATTGAATACACAGAACTCCTATAATTCAGTTAAATGAAACTATGTCAGAACATACAAACCGAAGAGCCAAAATGTGTCAGAAATTATGTATTTAATTTGAAATTTGTGAGTGTGTGGCTTTTATCCTGATAAGGATCTGTTTCTAACATCTGACTTGCGTGACACTCGGGAATGTGGCTTTCGGGGTTTTCCCAGGAAACACTAAACAGGAAAGGATGGCTCACTATGTGTAGCTTGTGTGTGAACACTGTATTGTAAATGGTGAATATATGGTTTGTGCTAAATACCTGCTTTCCTTCTGGGAATCTGAAATTTTCATAGGTGCTAGGCAATGATGTTTACATGGCTAGGTTAAAATAAAACTTTGGAAGCTGAATCTCTAACTGGTTTCTATGTAGGCATGAAGCATGTGAGCATACACACACACACACACACACACACACACACACACACACGTATTTCTGTTACTGAAAGAAAAGTACACTCCCAGTAACTTCCCTGGGAGGAAGGGAGCTTAAGGAAGCCTTCATATAGATCTTATCTGGGTTCACTTGTATCTTTTTCTCCTTATGATGGGGATCTATTTCCTTAAAACATGTGATTATCAAAATATAGTTGTGCAGACATTTGCATTCTGACCCTTGAAGCAACAGGCCATGAAAAAATTTCAAAGGTATATTTTAACTCAAGAAGTCATTTAGTTTCCATCACCCATATCTCAAAATATGTAGCCATATAGCTATATTGAATGAACATTTAGTTTTGTCAAAACTATGTCTACTGTTGTTTAAATTCTGTCTCTGTTACTTGTCTATACAATATACTATTTTCAATGTAATTTAAATAAAGCTTAATTATAAGCAACATGATATTTAATATTTGTTTGAATATATTTAAAATCTTATATATACTATATAATACATATGCATTATAAAATTGTTATAATATACAATTTGTATAAAATGTATATGATACATAATAGAAAATACTGGAACAAATATATAAATTATGGAGAATAAAATTACATGCAAAATAAAATCATAAAAACACTAATATAAAATACAGATTGTTTAAAGCCTAAGTAAAAGACAGTAAAATACTATTGTGCTGAAAACCTATTAGATTACAAAATCACCCATCACTCATTTAATTTGTGACCATCAGCTTTATCTACAATGCAGTCTGTGCTCCAGCGGTCATCTATGCTTTCAGAGTATATAAATCTCCTTGTTACTTGCTGTCATCAAAACCCTGGGAGTTCCTTTTATCCCTAATGTTGTATTTCTCCTCGCATGTGTAGTAGAATATGCCTGCATCCTGAATCCTTTAGAGATGGATTCATTCATCCACTACTCACTTTGAAAGTGATCATGATAATTTTGTGGTGCATTTTAACTTTTAAGTTATCAGGTATTTTATTCAATGTGGGTCAACATTATTTCTTTGAACATCTATTATTGGGGATAGAAGAAAACAACTTCAAATTATAAAATTAATTATTTTTTTGTGTATCATTAAAATATGATATAGTGATCTGAGAAAGATATTAGACATACTACTTTTAAAAATAATATTTTAATGAGTAGAAAAGCACAAAGAAAATATACCACAGCAATGAGTAGGCATTATGCTATTTACTATTCAAAAATTCAAAGACAGGTAAAGTCAAAGAAAGGTTGTATTTATTTTTTAATTTAAATGTAATAAAGGGATTCATTTGAGGGACCATGTAACAGTTCTGAGGTATCAGTATTGTTTTCTTAATGAAATGCACAATTCTTAGGATCTTCTTGGGATGTATAAATAAAGTCCATTGTCTAAAAAGTACATTTAAAAATATATTTTATTGGTACACTGTAATTATAAATCACAGTGAGTTTCAGAGTGATATGAACATATATGCACATACCACTTGGTGTTTCCCTCTGGATCCCACCTTCCCCTATATGTATAAATGAGATTGGCATCAATGCCTTCATATATGGACATAGCATTATTTGAACTGTCTTCATCAATCCTCCAATCCTCTTTTTTGCCATTCCCACCTCCCTTCCCCATCCCCGTTCCACTATTCAACTGGTCTCTTTCCTCATTTATCTGAAATTCCTTTTGTTTCCTATATTCTATCTAGATTCCACATATGAGAAAAAACATATGACCTTTGACTAACAGTATAATATTCTTTTAGTACCACCCATTTTGCTGCAAATGGCATAATTTTGTTCTTTATAAATGAGTAAACACTACTGTGTGTTATATGTATCGTATTTTCTTTATCCACTCATCTGTTGATGGACACCTAGATTGGTTCTATAATTTGGCTATTGTGACTTGTACTGCTATAAACATGGTCTTAATACTTATTCTATAGGTAAATTAAAAAGTAAATACATGTACTATGTATAGCATAGCTAAGTTTAATGAGCAAGTTTTATACAAGATAAATTTCAAGTTCCTTCTTGTGCATTTAATAGCTAGTTATATTTAAAAATACAATATTAATTATAATGATTATTTAAAATCATAATAATGTTTGGTGCATGAATCTGTAATAAACTCTAAATTTAAAGTGTAAATATATTTATGATATATAATGATTTTAAACAAGCATATTTATTTTCAAAGCAGTTTTTATTTGAAATCTAGCTTCTATATAAAGACATATAATAACAATTTTTGTGGGATTGTATAAAGATTTTCAAAAATGCTTTCTCTATATTTTTCTATTACCTTGACATACCTAAATATGTATGTTAATTGTTTACTTAAAACATTTTTGGTTTGTTAGTAGTCCGTTTAAAACTCCTGAAATATAATTTTCAAGTCAGTTAATCTAGATATAATATAGGTCTCTTTTCATTTAATAATTTAATTAGCATTTTCTTCTACAAATATATCTATATTTAAAATAGTTCTGTACAGAAAATTGTATTTTATGAATATAATATATTCACAGATAAGCATGTCAATTTGCCTGACTGAATCTGGGTTGTAAGTATATAATGTTAGGATATGCAACTTGATTTTACATCCATGAAAAGTGATATTGATGAATGCAGTTGTATTTAGATCTTTTACTAGGAACCTAGAAGCAGGAAAAACCATCCAATGATTTCAGCACTTAGTTTTAGGATCTAATGATTCATTGGTTTGGCATTATGCTATTATATATTGAAATATTTTTGTACGGCCAGAGATGTGAGTAATGCATTTTTTATTCATCTGTTCTATTGAAAAATGTGATGATGACATCGTGGATTTTATAAAGAGTAATCAAACAAAAGTACTCATGTGGACTAAATAGTTTAATTTAAAATTTAAATTTATAGATGTGAGCCGCATTATACAACAGAGGCTGAGCAATACATTTAGGAAAATAAAAAGTTATTAAAATGGGTAAGAGATGTTCTCTGAAATTAAAAGAATCTCTGGGTAACTGAGTAAATGACAGTTGGCCACATAAATATTAAGACAGCAGAAATTTAAAGTATGAACATAGTAAATACATAATTTTGTAGACAAATTTGCTTTTATAAAATATTATAAGTGGTCCGTGCGCCACCACGCCCGGCCCACTTCTAATATTTTATAAAAGCAAATTTTTTATCCCCGTGCTTGGGAGGCAGACACAGGAGCATCACGCAGGTTGGAGGCCAGCCTTGCTGGCTTAAGAGACCTTGTTTCCAAATAAAAAATATAAATATGGGTCTGGGCCAAGCGTGGTGGCACACACTTGTAATCCCAGCGTTAGGGAGGCTGAGACCAGAGGATTGCGGTTTGAAGACAGCCTCAGCTACTTAGTGAGGCCCTCTGCAATCAGTGAGACTGGGTTTCAAAATAAAGAATAAAAAATAGGACAGGAGGTGTAACTCAGAGGTCGCATGCCTCTGGGTTTCACCCTCAGACCCACACACACACACACACACAAAAAAAAAAGGGTCTGGAAGTGTAGCCCGGACATAGAAGGGTTTCCAGGAACCCTAGTACCATCAAAATAAATAAATAAATAAATAAATAAATAAATAAATAAATAAACAAACAAATAAATAAATAAATAAATAAAATATTATAAGTGAAAACAGAGTGTTATATTGGGATTTTTAAAATATCTTCTTGTTAGAAGTAAACTTAGCATTTATTTATTTCGCCATTGCAATGTGTTTAATATTCTAAAGTAGAAATAATCTTCACCTATCAGTTTTGATTTTTAAACCCAGAATATGATCATTTTAGCATCTGTAAGCAGAACTCTCCATTTTGTACTGAGCGTTAATTGACAATATATAGCACCTATTACTTAGTTTGGGAATACTTTTTATTTTTATTTTTATTTTTTTGCAGTACAGGGAATGGAACCGAGAGGCACTCTACCTCCAAGTTATAGCCCCAGCCCTATTTTTTTGTTTGTTTGTTTTTGTTTTTGGAACAGGGTCTCACTGAGTTGCAAAGGGGCCTCAATAAGTAGCTGAGGCTGTCTGTGAACCGCGATCCTCCGGTCTCAGCCTCCTGAATCCTGGGATTATAAGTGTGTACCACCATGCCTGACTAGGAATACATTTTTATTTATTGTTTTATTAAGTCATATGTAAAACTTAAGATAGCATTTGACTATTAACAGCATAGCTCGTTTATACTTTAAGTTATCATTATAATGACCTAAATAACATCTATAAAATTCTCATTAAGTTTCTTAATAGTTTATTTGTTTAGGTATTGGGAGGGTCAAACCAAGGGGCATTGCCTACCTCCAAGCTATACACCTAGAACATTTTATTTTTTAATATAGGGTTCCCCTAAATTGCTGAGGCTCTAAGTTGCTGAGGCTGGCCTTGAATATGTAATCTTCCTGTCTCAGCCTCCCAAGTACTGATATTAAAGGTATATGCCATTATACACAGATATTACTATAATTTATTTTGATTTTATATGTTTCAATATTTCACTTTAAAATATTTTATTAGCTAAAGTTTACTCTGTAGATCTAGGCTGTTTTTGTCATGCTGGAGAGATTTTCTGTATTTTTCCTTATTTGTTTTGATTTGTGATTTATTTTTCCAAAAACAAAATGTATTAAATTAGCAATAATTATGAGCATTAACAAACACCACAATGTATGTTAGAGCAAACATACATTTTTTCCAAATAAAATTTCAATAGACATCTATCAAATTATCAAATTTTCTCTGAAATAAGCTCAGCTATGAAAACTGTATATAGAAATATGGAGATAGAAGCAGAACAGCAGCTAAAGAAAAGTTTCTACTCAAAAGGTAGCAACAGCTAGAATATATTTGAAAGAAACTCAATTCCATTATTTGAGTAATGACAAGAATTAAATTAATGAATTACTTAGATATTACTCTACATCATTGAACAGACTCATCTGAAGCCCTCTGCAACTTAGTGAGGCCCTGTTTCAAAGTAAAATAATAAAATAGGACTGGGCATGCAGCTCAGAATACTACTGGGTCCAATTCACAGTATCACAAAAAATAAAAAATTAAATTGTTGTTTTAATTTTTATATTTGATGTTCAGTCTGTGCAGTTGTTTATGAAGTGTTTGTAGCCAAAACAAAACAAATAGAAGAAAAGAAAGTAAAAAGAAATAAAAGAAGACAGACAAAAGAGCCCAAAAAGCCTTCTAAAATTCAGCCTCTAAACTCTTTCTATAGATTTATTTTGAATTTGGCTATCTCTCTTTCCCTGTTATTTAGGATCCTTTCCTTGAGAGAAAAGTGAATTACTTTAGTGCAGGCAAATTTGTCCTGTGATGATAATTATAACTCAAGTAAAAGGCCTTGGAAATTTACAACACTCAAGAGAAGGGTATTTAACATCTGGGCAGGAAAGGAGACTAAAGTCAAAGGAACTGGAATAGATTAAGAAATGGAGTAAGTGGTTGTTCAAAAAGGTGGAAGAAAATCAGGACTGTTGTTATAGATTCCCTGAGATGTTATCTACGAAGAATGAAGAGTTAGAATATAGAGTGCTAAACATGTTATCAGCAGAACACTGTAATGTAGAAATGGTGGCTGGTTTTTCTACAAAACGAATTTAAACGGGAAATTTGATGTGAAAGCAAGTGAACCCCCAGCCCCAGAAGGATTACGTTTTAAATAAAACCAAAGTTTAAAAAAGTGAATTTTTTAAACTAGAGGGGTGGAAAGTAGCAAAAGGACACATTTATTAGTCCAATGATTATCTGAGAGATATTCAGATAGTTACTCAATTTGTGGACAGTGGAGGTCTGGACTTCCTCTTAAACAAGGAGGGTTGGTGGGTGGCAGGTGTCTAATCTCTTCCCTCCCCTTGGACCCTTTGTTTACTAAGCATCTCAGTACTCTCAGGTGGGAAGAAGGGCCATTGTGACTAAAGGTGTGGGCTCTTGGAGGCTTCTGCCTAAGACAGAACACACCCTATAGGATGGAGCTAGTGATTATAAACTTTCCAGATTTTAAAGCTATATTTTTTTTCTTCCCAACTCAACTCCTTTTTACCTAATATTTTATTTATTCTATCCTATCTGAGTTGCATGACACAGAGAGTTAAGTAGGGGTCTATTCTTTCTTCTTTCTTCGTATTCTCCTTTTTCTTTTTCTTTTGCTTCTACTTATCACTCTTCCTCTTTTTTATAATCCCTATAGAGAGAGATAAGCAGATTTTATATCTCTTGGTCACCTAGTAGTGGATACCTAGTAGATACTAAGACATCACTATTCAAGCCTGCTATAGAATAGCCACCCACTTTTACTTCTTGGAGGAGGTTACTATATTCTTAACTGGCTGATATATCTTTCCTTATAGTTATGACTAATATTGTATGCAGGTTCAGCGATAAATGAGACTCGAGAGTCCAAGGGTATGTACCAATTGAAACCTTGATTAACTGGCCAGCAGTGGGTGGTACTCTCAGTCCAGTGACTGAAGGGATATGCTGTCTGCCTGGGAAAGAGGCTTAAAATCGAGTAACTTGTGCTATTACATTTGATACAGGCACAAGAATTTGTGGAATAATCTTAAACTTAGCCAATAACAGAGAATTTTTCCTTTTTTTTTTGGAAGAAGGGAAAAGGATGGGCAGCTCTTTCGTTTTCTGGGCTTTCTGAGCAAAGGAATAACTCAGAGGTTACACAGATTTAACAGACATACACTAATTTGAATGACTGGTTTCTTTTATTGATTGAATATGCTGTCATCAAAGTTTTTTGGGGACTATCTCTCTGAGACAGATCTTTTTTTTTCTTTCTCATAGTTTTAAATTCTTAAAGCGAGATTCTAAAATCAGGAAAAATAGAACAAAATGAGTTGCACATGCAAGGGCTTTTTTACTTTACACAGGGATCCAATTATAGCAATTTACAAATGAATGAAATGGCAAGTGTGGTTAGAAGTATTACATTTAACTTTGGCAAAGCTGACACTAAACAATGAATATTATTAAAGGGGCTTGAAGTTTAACAATGAATCCTGTCTTCACTGCTAATTGGTAGCATACATGGGAGAAGCAAGAAGCTAACTCATACAGAAAAGCAGTATTGTCATCGCAATGTAGGGAAACATCTTTTGATGGCTTAAAAATACAAAAAATTTTCTATCAATACTTTTTATACGAAAATGTCTTTCAAAAATAAAAATGTAAAATGTGCATCTTATGTCTTATAAATATGCACAATATTAATAACTGTCAGGCATAAAACAAAAGTGAGAGGTTAAGAATGTTCATAACATAAAGACGAGGAGAATGGTAAAAATTTGGTCTGAGGTTCTGAGAATGTTATGTCAATGTGTTACATCATTGAGGATACCAAACTATGTCCTGATCACCTAAAACCATTGATTCAGTAGCCACGAACATTTATAATGTCAATCAATTTAAGGGTTTTCATGATGTATATTTTTATATGTGTTTGGGGTATTAAGAATTGACCTCAGGGTCCTTCTACCTCTGAGCTACACCCCTACCTCTATTTTTTATTACTTATAAAGTTGCAGAGGGCCTCAGAACTCAGCTGAGTTCTGGTGGGGATCCTAAAATCCTCCTGTCTCAGCCTCTCAAGTACTGGAATTACAAGTGTATGATACCACACTTGGCTTTACTATATACTTTAAGTTCAAAATGCTTTCTGTTTTCTAGAATTAAGCTTTTTGAAAATATGATCTATATATTTTCATTATTTGAATGAGAATGACTGCATTATACATCGATAATTTAAATTTGTGTCCAATTGAAGTGACACATAGAATTTAACAGAATTTATTTTTTAATCTATGGAATATGGCATAAAATTTATTTTTTCAGTCCAAAAGCCCAGAATTCAGTATATTTCTTAACTATGTTGTTTTATTGCTGTTTAGAGTTTTACTTGTTTTGCAATATATCAAAAATGTGTATATTCTCAGAGATTTAATCATCTACAATGCAATCTGTACAAGTCCATAGAGGTAATTTTTTTCAAGAAAATCTTAAGAAAATTGCTGCCAGTAAGAGAAAAAAAATTCCAATACAGAGCAAAACACCAAGAGTAATATATTTTCTTACATATCCAATAACATTTTATGGGACAGCTTTGTGAAAGCAGCTATAGCGTGATTTTGTTTTTAATAGATATTGGGAAAGATAGAATTTCCTAACTGAAATGTAAATTTACAATTGGATTTTCATACATAGTATTTATATTGACTTCTTTAGTAGTTTCCGAATAGATAATAAATATTAATTTAGTGAATGTACTTATGAATCTATTTTAATTCAACATATCAAATATATTTAAGAGAAGTTTCAGTTCTTTATTTGGTTACACAGAGGCTCTGATCCTTAGCATCCTCAGTGGGTACTCCCTGGCAACTACAAAGAAGCGAAAGGGCAAATTCAACTCAGCATTTTCACAGAAAGATTCGAGGTTGTTTAGCAATCACGTGTAAAAAGAGAACAAAGGTGTTGTACATTATTAAAATTAGAAAATCCTATACGCTAGTGTTAAAATGATAGCTCTTGCTACTCAAGGCTCAGGAAAAAGAAATAAGAATTACCCGAATTTGATATCTTAACATTGTGCTACCCAAAAGAATAAAAACCAAACTGCAAAACTAATGCATGAGTATCTATGCTCATAGTTGTACAATTCACCATTGCCAAACTATGGAACCTGCCGAGATGTCCATCAACAGACAAATGGATTAAAAAACTACGGAATACATACACAATGAAATTTTACTTGGCCATAAGGAGCAAAACTACATTATTTGCAGGGAAATGGATGTACTGGAGAACATTATGTTAAGTGAGATTAGTTTAGTTAAAAAAGTATGAAATCGGATGCTCTTTCTAATATGTACAAACTAGAGAGAAAATGGATCATAGGAAGAACTCTAGAGAAAGAGGGAGAAACTATAGATGAGCAAATAAGGCAACCTAATTCAGGGAGACAGGAGGGAAAAAGAGGAAAATTTCCTAATGTACATGATGTCCATTTACAAACATATCAAAGTCAATCACTAAGCCAAACATAAGAAAGAGGGAGGGGGAGGGAATGGGATGGGTATTGAGGAGGGGTTAAATAAGTGATATGTGCATGTATCCTTATCTTGTACCCCATTCAAATGTATGACTACAATGCACCAATAAAATAATTGTGTTACTTGGAGATTTTAAAAATATGTGTTTTAAAGGCTGGAAATGTAGCTCACTGGTAAACTGCTTGCTAATATGAGGCCCTAAGTTTAATCCTAAATAAATACATAGCAAATAAATAAATAAATAAATAAAATTTTCATCTTTCAGGGTCATCAATTTTGCTATAAGGTTCATAAGAAACAGAAATTAAGACCTATCTCAGGGTAGGGGAAAAGTTTTTCCCAGAAAAACGTTCTCTGAGACTTCTCACAGTTAGAGGTCCCTCTCTTCTCCAGGAGGTGCCAGATGACCTTATGACTGCAATGTCTGTAGAGAAGCTCCAGGGAATCTGCACATCCCTCCTGTAGCTGTCAGTCCATGACTGGGCTGGCTGATGTCAGGATCTCTGGAGACACTTTGATGTTAAATAATCCTTGTTGCCTCTGTTCCCCTTTCACTCGAGCTACTTGGTTGGATCCAGGGTGAATCCTTGGGGTCAGCACACAATAGCAACATGTTCATATAATATGAGTGACAATGAGTCAGTGCCCTTCACACACATACTCTCTCACCAGGTATCCATCGTTGGTAACCAGTGAGCCAGTGCTCTATGCACACATGCTCAATTAGCAGGTAGACCTAGTAGGCAACCATTCAGCCCATGAGCCACTGCCATCTACACATATACCTTGTCACCAGATAGAAGTAGTATGAGGTCAAGGAGCCAATGCCTTCTGCACATGCTCCATCACAAGTTACCTATAATAGGTGGCCAGTGAGCCAGTTCCCTTTACACAGGTGCTTCATCAGCAAATAGATATAGTCATATATTTGGTAGTATCTACAATCTGAACAGCTGGACCATCTTTGTGTTCTCCAGTCTTCCTGTTCATTTTGGAAAGAATGAGGGGGAGCATTTATCTATCCTGAGTCAGGACCTTCACCAAGAGCTCCCTGTGCTTATGGACAAAATCCAGCAGTGGTAAAGGCTTTAGATAGCTGGTATTAGAGGCTCCCTTACAATAGCTTTTTATGAGGTCATAGCAAGAAATCAGAGGGTCACAACTGAACATGGCCCAGCGGCTCACTCACTTGTGGGCCTCCAGGACCTTTTCCACTTTAATAAATATAAAGAATCCAGAAGCATTTATTCTTCCCTGGGTCATGGACACTGGTGATTATTTGTTTAGACATTAAAATGTGTAGGATGCTTTCAATGATCTTTTGACTTTGAGTCTGAAAATCTGTAATAATTTTTGATTTTTTAAAAATACTTATATTGGTGCATAATGGTTTCAAAGACCTGTAAATTAGGCCTGAAACTTTGAAATTCCTAGAGGAGAGCATAGGCCCAACACTCAAACATATAGGCACAAGTATAAACTTCCTCAATAAGACCCCCAAAAAATCAAGAAATTAAAGCATGAATTAGTAAATCACTTGATATTAAACTGGAAAGTTTCTGTTTATCAAAGGAAACCATCAAGAGTCTAAAGAAAGAACTTGCAAAAATTGGAGAAGATTTTAACCACCTATTCATCTGATAGAGGACTAATACTTAGAATATACAATGTACTTAAAAGACTTAACACTAAAAAAAAAATCAAGAAATGGGCAACTGAACTACATTTCACATAAGAAGAAATATAAACAGCCAATAAATATATGAAAAATTGTTCAAAATCACTAGCAATCAGGTGGTCTAAGGAAAGGTGAGGAGGAATATCTTTTCATTAATGAAAATACTACCATGATTATGTGTACATATGTAAATATAACAACATCAGTCTCAGTACTCTTTACTGAGAAAGGAGAAATGGATATGGGGGTAGGGGGTACCAAGTACTGTGTGCATGCATGTAACCTTATGTATGTCACCTTATGAATGTGAGACTATAATAATGTACTAACAAAAGCACATTATAAAATAATAGAAAAGACTGGGGGTGTAGCTAGAAGGTAGAATGCCTCTGGGTTCAATCCCTAGCATTACAAATAAATAAATAAATAAATAAATAAATAAATAAATAAATAAATCTAAGTAAATAAGTAATGAATAAAAAATAAATACTTCATCATATCTCAGTTTCTTTTGTTAATTTATTTTTTATTTGTGCAATGTATTCATACATCATAATGGTATAAATAAAATACTTTTGTAGACATACATGCACACATCGCCTAGTTAGCCCCTACCCAATCCACACCCCATTTCCTCTCCATCCCTCCTTCCCATGCTTGGCTTAGTGGTTGACATCTAGTTTCATAGCAATTTATCCAATATTAACGATGATAATCTCACATAAGTTTCATTTGTTTGATACCAAGCTTTTGATAACTTAAAGGTAACATTTCAATATTTTCTTTTGCTTTCTTTCTTACCAGAGAATATTTTTAGATAACATTTCAATATTTTCTTTTGCTTTCTTTCTTACCAGAGAATATTTTTTCTTTTTTTTTAGGTGGAACTATCATACATTTATTTATTTTTCAGAAAAAATCTGTCCTGATATGGAATATGGACTCTAGATACCCAAAACAATCTCGAAGAAGAACAGAGCTAGAAGATGTATATTTTCTGATTTCAAATGATATAAAGCTACAATAATTGAAACAGTATAGTACTGTTCTAAAGGCAGATATATAAACCATTGGAGTTAAAAAAAAGCCTAGAGATAAATTCTTCCATATATTGTCAAGTTATTTTTGACAAAGTTTCCACGAACATTTGGTAGAGGAAATACTAATCTTTTAACTAAATATTGTTGAAAAATAACAATTCCATGAAAAAGAATAAAATTGGACCCTTACCTAACACATAAACAAATATTAATTCAAAATAGATAAAAGACCTAAATATAAATCTTAATACTATAAACTTTTAGAAGAAAATCTGGGTCATAAAACCTCACAACATTGAAATTGGCAGTGATTTCTTGGATATGATTTCAATGGCACAGGCAACAAAAGGATAAATAAACTCCCTAAAAAATAAAAAAAAAAATTGTATATCCAAAGACAATGTAAACAGAGTTAAAAGTTACTGATAGAATGGGATAAAAATATTTCCAAATGCTATATCTGAAGGTATGTTAATATTCCAACTAGAAATCCTAAAAATTAGTAACAATAAAAGCAAACAATACAATTTAGAGATAGGTAAAAGACAAACATAAATAATGAATCTCCACAGATAACTAATCTTAGTTGTCTCTTGGATGGAAAATCTTGTTTCTCTGGTTCTGGTGTGTGTTACCTATTTCTTCTTCGTAGTTAATCTCTTTGAGTATTTTCTCTAGCGCTGGTTTTGAAGACATAAATTCCTTCAGTTTCTGTTTGTCATGGAAGCTTCTTAATTCCCCAACTAATTTGATAGAAAGTTTTGCTGGGTAGGACATTTTTGGCTGGAAGTTGTTTTCTTTCAGAGTTTGGAATATGTTACTCCAAGCCCTTCTGGCTCTCATGACTTGGTTTGGGAAGTCTGGAGTGATTCTAATTGGTTTGCCTCTGAATGTCACTTGTCCCTTTGTTTTTGTTGCCTTTAAGATTATCTGCTTGGCTTCCACATTGGTCATTTTGACAATTATGTGGTGTGGGGATCCTCTTCGCTGATCCTGTCTAAAGGGAGTTCTATAAGTTTCCTGGACCTGTGTATCGACCTCTTGCTCTACATTTGGAAAATTTTCTGCTATTACTTCCTTGAAAAGATTGTTGATCCCTTTGGTTTCACCTTCTTTTCCCTCCTCTATTCCAATTATTCTTAGGTTAGCTCTCTTGAAATGGGCCCGTATTTCTTCAATGTCAGATTCCTGCTGTCTGATTTTTTTTTTTCTAAATTAGAAACTATACGTTCATTTTTTGAATGATCATCTTCTAGGAGCGAGATTCTATTCTCCATGTGGTCTAATCGGTTGTTTGTACTTTGAATTGAGGCCTTTACTTCATTAATTGCATCTTTTATCTCTCTTTGGCTCTCTCTGAATTCTTTTCGAAACACCTCTATTATTTCTACAGTTATTTTACTGATTTGATCTTCTAGAAATCTTTGAATTTCTGTTTTATCAAATTCTGATGTTGTGGGGTTGTGGGCATTCATTGCTCCATTGTTATTCCTCTTTCCCATGATTTCGGGAGTTTGTGCCTTCTCTGGGTTCGTCCCTTGGGTCACTACGACTTCACTTAAGGTGCTCTGGATCTCGAGTCTGTGGTATCTCAGTCACCACTACTCCTTTACTGGGTTGTATCGCAGAGTCTCAGACCCTGAGAGTCAATCGAGGCTGCCAGGGGGATGCCAGGTTGGGCGTTCTCCTATGGTGTGATATCTCTGCCACCGCCACTTCCTCACTGGGTCAAGTCCCTGGGAGTACAGTACTGGGATTTCTCCTCTAGGGGCCACAATTTGACTCACTGTTGTTGAGTGCGCAGATGTAGCTGTAGTGGACTCAGTGAATTCTCTGCTGCTGCAGCCGGTAGCAATATGGCGCCACTGTCACGCCCTCGGCTGTGAGGCTGGCGTATTTCTTTTCTGTTTTTGAGCTCTCCTCTGAGTCCCTGCAAGGTGTGCTGAGCCCAGCCCCTGGGATCTCTAGATGCTCCCTGCGCCAAGAAATCTGCCGAATTCCTCCTGGCTGATCCGCAGCGGGTTACCTCGGCCCGCTGTCCACCGCTCCTCTATGGAGCCTGGTGGGCTGTTGAGTGCGTTGGTCTGGTGTCGTCTGGTGAGCTCACCGCTGCCGCCAGCAGTAAGGCACTGCTGCCGGGTCCTCAGGCGTGAGCCGGCGTATCTTCTCTGTGGCTCTGAGCTCCGTTATGAGTTCCCTTCCTCTCTGGAGCCTGGTGCTGCGAGGGAAAATGGCACCCGCCACTTCATGCCACGTCTCCAGCTGCAGCACTGCGGTCTGGTGTGTGGTGTCTCGTTTTTCCAGCCCTCTTTTTCTCTGTCCTTTACAATTACATTTTTCCTTTCTCTGCTGATGGTGTTTTCTGGCTATGAAAGGCGCTGATTTTGTGGTAATAGAGATTGGTTGTTAGCGGGGCTTGTAAGCCCCGCTTTTCTCCGTCGCCATCTTCCTGGAAGTCCCTAAATTTCTTTTTTTTTGGTGGTACTGGGATTCCTGTAAGCCCTTCTTCCTCCGGGCTACACTCCCAGACCTATTTTTATATTTTTGAAACAGGGTCTCTTATGCCAGCACGGCTGGCTTCGAACCTGCGCTATCCTCCTGTCTCCGCCTCCCAAGCGCGGAGATTACAAGCGTGCGCCACCACGCCCGGCATACTTTTATGTGTGTCTCTGTGTGTGTGTGTGTGTGTGTGTGTGTGTGTGTGTTAGTAGAGAATAAACCCAGGGACATTGTACCTTTGAGGTCTCCAGCTCCCAAACTTGTTTGTATTTATTTATTTATTTATTTATTTATTTATTTATTTATTTATTTTAAATAGGTTCTCACTGCCAGGCGTGGTGGTGCATACTTTGTAATCCCCTCGCTTGGGAGGCAGAGACAGGAGGATCGTGCAGGTTCGAAGCCAGCCTTGCTGGATTAAGAGACCCCTGTAACCAAATAAAAATATAAAAATAGGACTGATAGGTCTTAGAGTATAGCCCAGAAGTAGAAGTGTTCCATCCATAGTACCACCAAAAAAAAGAAAGAAAGAAAGAAAGAAAGAAAGAAAGAAAGAAAGAAAGAAGAAAGAAAGAAAGAAAAGAAAAGAAAGTTCTCACTAACTTGCTGAGGACCTCACTAAATTGTCGGAGGCTGGTCTCAAACCTATAGTCCTCTTGTCTCAAGCTCGCAAGTACTGGATTTACAGATGCCACCATGCCTTGCTCAACTTTATTTTTCTTTCAACTCAGAATGACCAGTATCAAAAGAATGGTAGCACCTCATTCACATTGTTATATGATGACAAAATGCTCTACTTCCTAAGACAGAATCTTGTCAGCATCTATGGAGCCTAGAGGAAATTTATTAATTTAATTGTAGGAAGACACCTGTTTATAAGATACTTCATTGGAAAAAATCATTTTTATCCCATTAAGTTATACAGAGAGAGAGAGAGAGAGAGAGAGAGAGAGAGAGAGAGAGAGAAAGAAAGAGAGAATATATATATATATATATATATATATATATATATATATATATATATATTGTATAATAGTTTTGGTATGTATACTATATATAAGTATAGTTCATATGCTATATAAGCAAATATATGTTAATGCAAATTTAAGTAGCTAATCATCAGGTTTTTGTATCTATTATCCCTGATAAGTCTCTATTTTATCATTTTGAATTCTAAAAAATGTGTCTACCTCCCTTGAGAACAAAACCATAGCATGGTAATAGCAACATAACTTAAGCATCTCATTAGGTATTTTGACTGCATTGTGATAACAACTTTGTGTACTCAAAATTACTAAATCTTAAAAGCATAATGTGAAGAAGACTGTTATTACTATTATTTGAGTATTTAAAAAAACTCATTACACTAGTATTCCAAAAAGCTAGGGAATTTTGTTCAGCTAGGAGTTGTGAGAGCCAAGATTCAATCACAGGTCTTTGCAACTGGAAACAATATCTTCTTTTTATGAGACCAGGTTTAATCTGGTTCTCAGGAATCAATGCCAATGGAATGTTGGGCATGATTTCAAATTGACTCAATAAATATTATACTCTTGGTGTGAACATTTACTTGTTACTCATCTTTCTAAAAGCTGTTTCTTTACACATACTTAATGTATTACTAATTTATTTCACATGGTGTCAACATAATAATTACTAAATAATAATTCGAAGGACTCAATGTTTGCTATATATACAGTACACATTATAATATTTCAAATTAGGATTATTTTCATGTAAATATTATCCAAATAGATTATGTGGTAAATAATTGTTCATACCATTAAAGATAAGGGAAGAAAAATACTCTTTAATAAGTAAGGGAAAATGATTCAAACTATGCTTTCATTCTAAATATAAATAAACAGTAACTGGATTTTTAACTTTACTGAAATTGTTTTTTACATCTCTTATTACTCAATTTTCTATAGTGAAATTAAGTAGATTTAAGTGTGAAAATAATTGCAATGATATAATTTTGATATTTGAAACAGCTTTTCAAGTGTAAAATGCAATGGGTCTCAAATCATCATTCTCTTTTGTGGTAATTTCTTATTAGCCTGTTTCAATTATCAAATTCCTATGACTTCAAAGTTTGATGTGAAAATAATAGTAAAACTTATTCAATCTTTTCCAGACATGGAAGAGGAACAGTTCTAAAGAGTAGTTTTTAAAGCTGGTTTGACTGCTTTTGCTTTGTCAGGCAATGATTCTCAGTGGCTACTTTGAAAGTGATTTATTTTTTCTAATTATTTAGCTATCCTTTGTTAAGTTTTTATTCTTTCTTATAACACATTATTTGTTATTTTAAAATTCTTATATTTTATTTCCTTAATATATAGCTCATGATTAAAGATTCATGTACACATTAATCATTGGTTATGACAATAAACATTTTCAGAGATCAAAGGAAAAAAAACAGATTTTCACCATTGGCTAACATGTTTTTAAGTAAAAAATTGGAATGCTTAAAACAAAATTCTTTTTTCTTATGTCAAAACCTTTCATGTATATCACACTCATTAAAATATGTGGAAAAGTAACAAATAATAACTCAAGTAGTATCAATATCTTTAATTACTTTCATTACAGTTAAAATGAATTCTAATAAAGTTACTTTGTGAACTGGAGTTATGTCTACATGGCATGCAGAGGAATTTTACATTTTCTATTGTATAATTTTCTAGAGATCTCTATCAGCCGTGTAAGAACATTTTTACTTGCTGGACATATTAAAGGAAGAGAATGGGATACACCGGAATCTTGGCTCTGGCAGCTAGAGGGTGAGGGAAAAGGTTGAGAAAATGCAGAACCTGAGGATCAAAAGTGTATTTGTTGTTTATATACTTACATGTAGTATATTTTCAAAAATTGATAAGTTTAACAAAGGTAAAAACACTCATTATATTCTTTAGGGAAGTTTTATAACTATGATATCCAAATTTGGATAGGGAGGTTTACATTGCATATATATGTACTATTTATTGAAGAGGCTGTCTTTTGTCCCAGTGTATGATGTCATTGCCCCATTTTGTATTTTGGCCCATTTGTCCATGTGCTGTTTTTATGATGCTTCCATGATTCCTTGGGCACTATGGCTCTGTATTATGTCTTGAAATATATATTATGGTGCCTCTACCTCTGGGTTTTATTACTCAAAATTGCTTTGGCAAGTCAGGGTATTTTGTAGCTTCATGTGAATTTTATAATTATTTTCTTTTTCTGTGAAGTATGTCACTAGTATCTTAATGGGTTTTCATTGTACCTGTAAACCAATCTTTTGGGGCACTATGGATAGTTTAATAATATTTTTTTCAAGCCATAAACATGGGAATTCTTTCTGTATCTTCCTAAATTTCTGTCATCAATATTTTGTAATTTTACTTCTAGAAGTGTCCCACTTCCTTGGTTAAATTTATCTTTAGCTATTTTATTTTGTGTAGCTATTGTAAATGTAATTGCTTTCATGATTTCTTCATCCGCAAGTTTTTTTTTTTATAAATACTGATGTTTGCATGTTGACTTTATATCCAGCAACTTCATTGGATTTATTAGTTTTAAATTTTTTTTGTATTTTATTTTTTCTTTTTCTTTCTAGGTATAGAATCAAGTAGTCTGCAGAAAGTTATACCATACCCCTCAGGCCTAGAGTAGCAAGATGTCAGTAGTAAGTAGTAGTGTAGATCCACCCTCCAGATGTGGTGTGTATCACAGCAGTCTGGGATGCTACGGTTAAGGAGTAAACAAGACAAGTTTCTTCTCTGAAGCAAAGCTATGGTGCATGCTCCAGAAAGCTCCTGTGACAAAGCCTCATGTCTGCCTATCCCTTTGTAGGGTTTCCAGTGTTTGGTAAGGTTACCAGTGACCACAATGATAGGGCCCACTAGATTTTCCTGTTGACTCATTCCTCTGCAGTGGGGAGTCCCCCTGACTGGGTCCAGGTTGAGGATGCTGGCACACTTATTCCTCTGTCTTTGACATTATCCTCGGTCTTTTTGTCTTATAAGTTTGCCTTTCTACCTTACTGGGTTTCAATACCATTTATCTGGGAATGTAACTATATATTTGTTATTCTAGTTTTTTATTTTATTTTTTTGTAGAAGAAGAGAAAAGCCCTGGGCTCTCTATTTAAAATCCTTTTCTAGTTCCACATTTTTCTCATACAATATTTATTGCAATCTAGAAAGAAAGATGGTAAATATAGCTAGCATACAAAAATATCTTCATAAAATTGTAAGTTGTATTGAAAACTAAATCTAAATCAATAAGACTCAAATTGCATGTATACTTGTATGATTTATTACATTTTTAAAGAATATTATATTAATTTTGGACTATTTTCAAGAGAGCTTAGCTAACGAGACTCTTATTTCTTTTACTATTTTTTTTTCAGAACCATAAGCTTAAACAGACACTTTACTGATGGGATTAGAAGAGTAGAGCTAAAAAAAGGAGAGCATTTTTCCCCTTGGTCTCCACACAGTCCCACAGCAACCCAGACAGACAACATAAAGAAACATGCTTGCATTGCTTACATATTCCATAAACATCCTCTGGAGAAGCCAAGAAGAGCAAAGAAAGGCCTCAATGGTGATAGGCATAGGGATGGAGATTGAGTAGGAAGAGAAAATGATGGTGCTCAACATGACAGTGATCATCTCTAGAATTACTTTTTTCTCTTCTGGCCCTTTGCTTCACTCATCCTCACTACTTGACACAGGATCATGGGCCAAAAGAAAAACTGTATTTGTCAATGTTCCATCATTATAACAAATACCTGAGATGATTAACTTATAAAAAGGTTTATTTTGGTTCATGGTTTATAATTTTTAGTTCATGATTGGATGGCTTATTGCTTTTGGGCTGATGGTTGGAGGCACCAGGTGGCAATGGTTGGGAGTTTGTTGTAGAGCAAAAATACTTACCTCATGGTCAGAAAGCCAAGGAGAGGAAGGGGAAGTGGCTTGGGTCCTTCTATCTACCTTTTCTGGTTGTGGAGGGTGGTATGGACTCCAAATCTGAGCTAAGAGATAGGAGACTTTAAGTTGATTCCGCCTTCTCTAATAGATGGAATGAGGTGATCACACCAAGACTTGTAAACGTTTTCAGTATTCTTTCTCTAAAACTCCCCACCCTATCTTTGTAACTTGTATTTTCCTTTTGTGAAAGAATTATATCTTTTTGATGTATTACATTTTCTATGCTTACTGCAATTGCTTAGTACATGGCCAGATTCCCCAAATGGTTTTTAGTTTTATTTACTGCTTTCTCCCAGCCAATAGTATGATTCTGTTTCAATGAATCCTGGGAGCTTTGGTCCATGGATGTGGAGAACTGCCATTCACTCTTAGGATTTGAATATCAGTTAGTACACACACACACACACACACACACACACACACACACACACCTCCAAACAAGATGCATCCATCTTCTCTGTGGGATACCTTTCCCTCTATCTTTAAAACCTTTAGCAATAGAGAGAAAAGGAGCATTATTTGGCTCAGAGTGATACTCTTTAATTAGAGTCTACTTTATTGTATTTGGTAAAATTTCTTCATGTTATGTAGTTTAGTAGTGATTATGGTTTTCCTACATTCTTATTTGATCTCATTTTTTCAATTTCTAGAAAATAATTAGGAATATATATATATATGTGTGTGTGTGTGTGTGTGTGTACATGTGTGTGTGTGTGTGTGTGTGTGTGTGTGTGTGTGTGTGTGTATTTGGTGGTACTGGGGTTCCTGGAAGCCCTTCTACCTTCAGGCTACACTCCCAGACCCTATTTTATATATTTATTGTATTTGGAAACAGGGTCTTTTAAGCCACCAAAACTGGCTTCGCACCTGAGAGATCCTCCTGTCTCCGCCTCCCAAGCACGGGGATTACACACCTGCGCCACCACGCCCGGCAATATTTTTTGTATTTTAATTCTCCTTATGCTTTTCAATCTTTGAGAATTATTTCAACTTGGAAAGAATTTTGAAAATAAGTTGTCCTGCATTCTAATATTTCTATATGTTAAACATTACAAACTTGTTTCTCTAAAAGCAATAGTTCTGAAGATAAATAATTTGGTAGGGACAAATATCAATATTAATATGAATTAAATTATAATTTATTTTCTATGTACCAGAAGTTAGTCTTATTCTGGTTAGCCTCTCAGTGATTTTTATGATTTCTAGTGCTGAAAATGGTAAGAAATAAAAACTTGTACTTTTACTCAGAGTTAGTTTTACACAACATTGCCAAATAAAGCTATTATTTTCATCACCAATACCGTTTACTTTAAGTTAGGAGTACAAATTTTTATCAGATAAAAAGAATAAATATTAACAACTTCATCAAACTCTATGTGATATGTATAGCCAGCTGGAAATATCTAACCACAAAATTTAATTTCAACTAGTTCACATTGCTGCTTATTTTTTTAAATTTATCTCAGTAGGCATCCAGTTCTCCAGAAATCTGAATATACTTTTTCCCTGGAAAATTATTGAAGTGAAAGTTCATTATCTATAGTTTGTGTCCAGGCTAATAACATATTCATTATTTATTTAGCACTTAGTCAGTACTTCTGTTGGTCTCCATTGTTTACTTGATAGGTTGATCCATCTACCTCTTAGGATGTGACTGTTGTACTTATTATAATATCAGTAAATGAGAAGTAAAAGATAGATGGATCTATCTATTTTTGATGGATCACAAAATACCCTATTCTTCCCTTACCTAATTTTTAGCAGCAGCTCACTTCCTCTTGATAAAAAGTATATATGTTATTCAAATATTCACTTACGTGCTGATGGCTCTTGTCACAAGGATTTAATGTTACCGGATTATTTTATTATTTATTTATTTATTTATTTATTTATTTATTTATTGGTGGTACTGGGGTTCCTGGGAGCCCATCTACCTCCGGGCTACACTGCCAGACCTATTTTATTTTTGGAAATAGAGTCTCTTAAACCAGTGCGGCTGGCTTCGAAACTGCGCGATCCTCCTGTCTCCGCCTCCCAAGGGTGGGGATTACAAGCATATGCCACCACGCCCAGCGTATGTTACTAGATTATATATAATCCTTGCCTAAATTTCCACAATAATCTCCTAGATCTCTTACTGGACATGTGCCCTCTCTGGAAACAAGTGTCTCTATAACCATAGTCAGAAATTGTGAGTATAAGATGTAAACTTTTCCAAGCTGAATAATGAAGAGTGGCTACAAGTAAAAAGTAAAGTCATTCCTACTAACTTATATTTCCCAGATGTATCTGTATCTGTTTCTACGTATTTATATGTGTATGCATATCCACATATCCGTATCTATGCATCTCACCCAATTCATACAGTGGATTATTATTCTTTATCTAGTGCATCAGTTGTGCCTTCTAAAGGCTGTTTAATCACCTACCAGGCTTGCAAATTTAGGGGGTTGCAGCATGTAATAATAACTGTGGATTTCACGCTTGTGTGTCCATCTTTACCACACCTTTTTTTTTTTTTTGTAATATAGGTTTCATTGTCAGAGGAGCTATCACAAAACCTCTTACTGAGAGAGTGAACACTGTAATATTACCTTTACTCTCACTAGGAATTATTCTCAGTTAGGGAATAGCCTTACAAAAATTGTATCCCCTCTTAGAGAAAGACCTACAGCAATGACTGAAAAAAAAAAATAACTTAAGAGACAGGTCTAAGGGGCCATTGAAGCTCTAGCACTCTCTGTGGAAATGGCTGGAAACTCAAGTTCAAAGGCATTGGAAGCCAGCTTCTCCTTTTCTCAATCTTGCCTTCCTCACCTCTTTAGAGTACTATCTGTTAGCAGTTCTCACCAATAAATATTCTAAATGCCTCAGAGTCTGTTTCTTGGGGAACTCAAACTAAGACAATATGCTTGACAAATGCTACCCTGTATAATCTGCCTGCTATCATTCCTTAAAGACCAAATAAAGCATTACTTTCTCACAATATACCTTAACCTTCCATATTAGAAGGTGTCCATTCTAAAATTTATGTAGTGTTTTACTTTATCTACATACCTCTCTAGTGGTTCCTCTGCATCAGCAATGCTCTGGCTCATTTGTAAAGCTGTCTTTTTTATTAGAGCCGTTTAGCTCTTTAAAATCAAAGAGAAAATGTCTAGTGCTTAGTATGGTTCTTAGAACATAGAAGACCATTAAAATATTTCTTCATTGAATAACTTAACTAAAATTGTTACTTTTGTCAGCAAATGGCCAATATCTTTAATGAAGTTTTTCCAAAAACATTCAGAAAACAAAATGCCAGGAAAGATTTGTTATAAGTCATTTTAACATTGTCTATTGCTCGGTCATAAAAATTTATCTAGCCCTTTGAAAATATCTACATAGCAGGCAGACAGGGAAAAATATATATTATATATGCATGCCTCAGAGCCTGTTTCTTAGGTAAACACACACACTATATATATATATATATATATATATATATATATATATATATATATATATATATTCCAACCTCTCGAGTAAGATCATCAAAGTGCATTTTAATATTTTGAAAATTGTAAATTCCTAGCACATAAATTCTTCATAGTCTTCTGTAAGTAAAAAATGTACTTCATATTCTTACTAATAAATTATGCTAAATTATCCATAGAGTCCATTAGCAAAATAATTGAGTCTTCCCTGGATGTATAACAAGAAATATGGATGGCACGAATCCAAAATCATACAGAGTCAGTTTCACTTCCTCATACTAGTTATTAAAAGAGCTTTTATTCAGACTATCAGCTACTTGTCATCTCAATTGGCCTTCTTTCAATCCAGGTTTGCAACACTTCATCAATCAATTTTCTTTGTCATTTATTCACTTACTCAATATTTATTTTCAGCCATCTGCAATAATGTCAGTAACACATTGGATATTGGTACCAAAATAAATAAAAGATAGTATCAAAAAATATTTTTTGGTGGTACTGGTGTTCCTGGAAACCCTTCTACTTCCAGGCTACACTCCCAGACCTATTTTTATATTTGTATTTGGAAACAGGGTCTCTTAAGCCAGCGAGGCTGGCTTTGAACCTGCGCGATCCTCCTGTCTCCGCCTCCCAAGCGCGGGGATTACAAGCGTGCGCCACCATGCCCGGGGATAGTATCAAATTTTAACAACTGTGAATAATCAAAATTATTCGTAAGAATTTGAGAAAAATATAGTAATAATATATGAGAATAACTATTTTCAATTTTTACTCTAATATTATTTTAATAGATACATATTGCTATTAATATACAGAAAAATAATCATGGGAGGAATAATATGATTAATACAAATATTTGATTTGTTTCCTTTATTTTATAATTTTGAGAAAAACTTTTAATATAAATATTAACCAAGGAAGTAATATTTAATTTTTAAGAATTCCCAGACTATTTTATGTTTATGTGTATATGTCATCCAAAACTTTGAACTTGCAGTTGTTAACAATTCAATCTTGAAATGTATATTTTTATTGAGTATCTTTCCAGACTATAAGATGCTCTGATACAATGGCCCAAACAATACAGATTTCAATTAGTAAATAAATCATAAAATGCTTATGTTTAGATATGATGTTCTAACATATATTCACAAGTCTTCTTTATGCTCAAAGTAAATGAATAATCGCCTTATCAGCATAGAATGAAAAGAATTTTCTGTACTTGAAGTATAAACAAATTTTTTACTCAACTTTTTTGAGAAAAAATAAATTTTAAGTCAACTTTTAACACATAAAATAAAATTTCTGGTATTTCTGTTAACTAACACTTTAAAATTATTTAACATTAATATATTTATTATAAAGATTTTCTATTACTTTCTTAGAGATAATATCTAGCCATAATGAAACTAACAGCAATGAGAATACTTTCTCTGATCCAAGTTTTTTTTACTGCATCTTGACTTAATATCATCTTAATATATTTGCATATGCAATTTTCAGGTCTTCTTGGGGGCGGAACCCAGGTTATTCTACCTACGAGCAAACCCCCTGCCCTATTTTTTATTCTTTATTTTGAAACAGGGTCTCACTAAGTTGCAGAGTGCCTTTCTAAGTAGCTGAGACTGTCTATGAACTGGGATCCTCCAGTCTCAGCCTCCCAAATGCTGAAATTAGAAGCATGTACCACTAAGCCTTGCTTGTATTCTTTTTACATTGCTGGCTTCTGGTACTTTGACAAGTGATCTGACTTATTATTATTATTTCTTTAATCTTTTTGTCCTCTCTGCTATAGAATGGATGTATCACCTCTAAAATCCCAGAATTGCAGATACCAGAATATAAAGAGGTGGGGCTTTTAAGAGGTGACTAGACCAGAGAGGTTGTTCTTTCATTCATGGGATTAAGGTCATTTTAAAAGAGGCTTCCAGCTGCTTTCTACCATGTAAAAACACAGCAAAAAGGCCCTCACAAAAACCAGTTCCAGAGCCTTCATCTCAGACTCTCCAGATGTAGAATTTTGAGAACAAAATTTATTTTCTTCATAAATTACTCATTCTCGGGTATTTTGTTTTAGGAAAACAACAGATTACAACAATCTCATAATCATATCTAGTACGAGTATATTATTTGTCATAAAAGAGTATAGCAGGTATTATTGGATATCTACCTAATACCGATTCTTTCCTATATTGTCATGAAAGAGCATAGCAGGTATTATTGGATACCTAATATCAATTCTTTCCTTCTCTATTCTTAGAGTTTTCTACTCTCTTTTGTAGTTAGAGGTAGCTCTTGAACACAATTATAAACAATCAGGTTTAAATCAGGATTTAAATCTCTGGTTCCCAGAGAACATTTTTAGAGATGGCAGAGCCAGGGTTTTGCCATGAAAGCATCTATCTTTGGCTCATAAAACAATCATTGCCCATCTCTTTATAATCCCACCTTTACAAACATGGCATTGATAGTTTGAATTCAGCTGCAGAAATATTTGCACAGAAATTTTTAAGATCCATATGTCAAGTATTTTTCTCACCACATCTCACCTCTACCCTACTTCCTAGAGATAACTGGAAAACACATCATTGGAGAAGAATATTGCCAGTTGCCTTTGCCCTTATCATTCTTCTTTTTATTATTATTCAGACAATGATCTAGACAATAAGACAATATAACTTAGTAGAAGAAATATTTATTAGCTCACAGTTTGGGGGTTCAATTCATGTGAGGCCAGGTACTGCCTATCTCAGGGCATGAAGGCCAGGAAGCAGAGAAAGGGAGAGTGCAAAGCTTCACTTTCACATCATGGAGTCAAAAATCAAGAGAGAAAGGGGAGGAGAAAACATGTGTTATCTCTAAGGCCATAGTCTCAGGGGCCCACCTTCTCCCAACACACCCTACCGGCCTCCACCACCCAGATAAATCAAGTGTATGTCAACCCTGAGCTTCATACATGAGCCCTTCAAGGGGCCCTCTAAATATAACCATGACATTCTGTTCCTGGTCCCTGAATGTGTTTTGTATTCCCAATTTAGAATACAAAACACATTCAGTCCTCTCCAAGAGTTACCACAGTCTTACAAATTCCAGCATTGCTGAAAAGTTCCAAAGCATAAAGGCTCCTTTGAGATTCAAGGTGAACTCTTGTGAGCCCTTATAAAAGAAAATGCAGATCAAAATAAAAAGCAAGTTACCTGCATCTAATATACAATGGCAAAGACTAAACATTTGCATTTCCAAAGGGAAGGAATGGGACCATAGAAAGAAGGAATGGGACCACAACATCAACAAAATCGGGCAGGACAAGTTTTAGTTCTATGGCTCCATTTCTGGCTTCTGGAACCCATTGGCTGTGAGATGAAAGTTTCAAGGTTCCTTGGCAGTTCTGCCACTTGCAGCCCAGCTTTATGACTCTCAGCTTGTAATCTTTCCTTCTGGTTGTTCCATGTTTCTGGCCTTTCTAAATCTTGTTTGTTGTTGCTGTTGTTCTTTGTTTTTATTTTCTTGTAACCCTGGCTAATTATTGTCACTGGAGCTTTTGCAATCACAGATACTGGCTCCATCCAGGCCACCCCTGGCCCCAACTCCACCTGCTGCCCCCATCATGGCTATTGCTGGCCCTACACTCATCATGGCCACTATGTCCTCCATCCTTTCAATCCTCTTACTTCTTTCCACAACACCATCTCCCTGGGCCCCAGCTTTACACATACCTTTCTAGTCAAACAGTAAATCTATGAACTCTCTCTCCTTTACTTTTTACTCCTGAAACTCAGTGTCAAATTGCTGAATCCAAACAAATATTCATAGTGTAGCTTAAAAAATTTGCTGTTTTAATATTTTCTCTGCCAGTTGGTTAATCTGTCCATAATCTTTAAATTCAGCAGCATACAAAGTGTCAGAACATAGGCAATATGTTGATAAATTCTTTGCCAAAGTATAACACATAAGACCTCTACTCCATTTTCCTATGGAATCCTCTTTGCCCTCCAGTATCTCCTTAGCATAATCTGCTGTCCACCTTTCAAACAACATTCTGGTCCCTCCGATTTCCTCTCACAAAACAATTCGAAAGGCTCACAGTCTACGTGGTCAGACTTAGATATTGCCATGATCCTACTCCTCTGGTACTATTTTCTGTTATAGAAGTTTTGCAGCTTTAATCTTAAAGACTTGACCGTGTAACTTACAAGAAGGAAGATTTATTAGTATGTGGTTTTGGAGTTCAGTCCATATGAGGTTGGAATCTGCAGATCTCAGGGCATGGTGAAAAAAGAAATATAACTAGAAAAGCATATACACTGAGGAGAAAAACTAACAAAAAATGATTAGTATATATTAGAGAAAAATTTGACCTTGGATTACAACAAAACTTAAAGCATTGTTTTTAGTACTAAATAAGGCAGCATGGAATTTAAATGTTATTTTATCCTTAAATTACACTGAGTACTGAATGTGATTTTAAATTATTATTTTTTTTACCTTGAATTAGTGTATTTTAATTATACATTAAAGTGAGATTCAAAGTGATACAAACATACACACATGGAACATTTGGCCTATTTTCTTCCCTATCCAATCCTACTTCCTCCTTTTTCCTCCCTATACATGTTAGTGGGATTGGTAGCAATCCCTTGATATACTGCTATACTAGTATTTGACTCTTCTTCAATTCTCCTTTCCCCCTTCTGATTCTTCCTCTTTCATTTCTTTCTACTATTTTACTGGCTTTACTTTTTGTTAATATGATATCCCTTGTTTTTCCTGTTTTCTTTCTAGTGCCTGTATATGAGGAAAAAAAAAAACCATACAATCCTTGACTTTCTGAGACAGACTGATATCACTTAAAATAATATTCTCTAGTTTCATCCATTTTCTGCAAATGACATAATTTTGTTATTGATGGCCGATTAAAACTCCATTGTATATGTTGTGTATATATTGGCCACTCTTTTTTTGTGTGTGGTACTTGGGATGGAACCAAGGGGTATCCTACCTGTGACTACATCCCCAGCACTATATTTTTTTTTATTTAGGTTTCTGAAACAGGACCTCGCTGAGTTGCAAGGGCCTCACTAAGTAGCTGAGGCTGTCGACGAACCATGATTCTCTTGTCTCAGCCTCCCAAACGCTGGGATTACTAGCATGCACCACCACACCTGGCTTATTTGTTACATTTTTATATACTTTCATCTGCTGAACACCTAGTTTTGTTCCATAATCTGGCTGTTGGAAATTGTTTAGCCATAAACATAGACATGCATATTCCACTATAGTATTTTGATTTTAATTCTTTGGGTACAATACTGAAGATAGATATAGCTGGGTCATACATGATTCTTTGAAGGCAACTGAGGAGGACAGATACTCAAGTTATTTTAGATATATTGGGACAAGAGAATTTACTAACATTGGTAGTGAAAATTAAAGAAAGTGACAGTAGGAAGCAGTTGATCCTGGGTTTCTCAAAGACTTTAAAAAATACTACATATTATTGCTGTGCTCTGTTCCTTAATAATTTTAAGCAGCATATTACAAGGACTTTTTAAATGTTGATTTTATACATATTTTCTGATTTTGAGCAAAGTCCCTTTTGGATATATAGTCACCTTTCATTCCATTATTTTTTAGGAGAAATGAAAAAGTTTACTATATTGCAAAAATCACATTCTTAATATATGTTATAGAAAATCATTTAAAACAAAGTATTTTTGAATTAGAATATACTTTAAAATATATTTTACAACAGTTTGGATATTAACATT
Source organism: Muscardinus avellanarius (assembly GCF_963383645.1). NCBI lineage: Eukaryota > Metazoa > Chordata > Mammalia > Rodentia > Gliridae > Muscardinus > Muscardinus avellanarius. The sequence goes on along the minus strand of NC_137789.1, from coordinate 55,187,276 downwards.
CTTTTTGCATAAGTATTCTCTTACTCTATTCAGTATCTTGGAAAATTCAGATAGCAAAAGCAGTAATAGAAATAGATTGACAAACATAAAAGATTTCCTTTCACTTTAATTGCTGCATGACATTTCATTTTACAGGTAATGTGTATCTTTAATCTGAATAGCATACCCTTTAACATAGTAGAGTGAAAGGCTCAAAAAAAATGAATAACCTTACATTTAGTAAAATCTAAACTAGGAAAGGAAGCTCAAGGCTGAATCATTCATCTTGATAATAGCCAGGAAGCAAATGGGATTCCTTTTACAAAAAATACTGAGTCACACTGTACTATTTTTAGTGAATTGTTTACATATTGAAAACACTAAGCTAAAATGTAATAAATTGAGAGAATACCAGAATTAGTCCAAACTTTACATTTCTTAATGATTACTAAGGAAAATATATAACATTTTTATTTTTAAAATTACAGCATAAAAGACTTGAATACTTTGTATTCAAATACATCACTAAAAGTTGTTTCTGTCTTGCTTTTGTTTATTATTTTAGAGCTGATTAATGTTCACAAATTTGCTATTCTCTTTGGTCTCATTTTCTATGCATTTGATAATTTTTAAAAAATATTAATGTCCTGTTGATTTTACTAGATTATATTCAGGAAAAAGGTTATGGTAAAATGAGAAAATGTTAGCCAGGCGTGGTGTCAGGAGACTGAGACCTGAGGATCATGGTTCATGGAAAGCCTCAGCTACTTAGTGAATTCCTCTGCAACTTAGACCCTGTTTCAAAATAAAGAATAAAAAATAGGCAGGGCATACAGCTCAGAGGTCGAATGCCCCTGGATTTTATCCCCAGACCTGAAAAAAAAAAAAAAAAAAAAGGAAAAAGTATCAGGCGTGGTGGTATACACCTGTTATTTCAGGATTTGGGAAACCGTGACAGGAGGATCACACATTCTCAACCAGCCTCACCAACTTAGATCTTTTTTTCAAAGTAAAAAATAAATAAATAAAATAAAAAAGAACCATGGGTGTAGCAGAGGGGAAGAATGTCCTGAGTTCAATCTCTAGTACCATCTCCCTGACACACACAATTGTATTTGATTGTTGTAAAATGATGTTGAGTAATTCCATATATTTACCAGATATTCATCTTGTTTTTTCTCTTGTTGTTTGTATTTAAATGCATTTTCTTTTCATTTGAAAGAGTTTTTATTTGTTATTAATAGGGATATATATTGTGCATATTTATTAGTTAATACTTGTTCCATAACTTTTAATGTTATATTTGAATAGAAAATTAATGGAAAAGATGCATACATTTTCATTTGCTTTTTCTTTTCTTTTCTTTTTTTTTTTCTTTTCTTTTTTTTTTTTTTTTTTTTTTTGGTGGTACTGGGGTTCGTGGAAGCCCTTCTACCTCCGGGCTACACTCCCAGACCTATTTTTACATTTTTATATGGAAACAGGGTCTCTTAAACCAGCGCGGGTGGCTGGCTTCGAACCTGCGTGATCCTCCTGTCTCTGCCTCCCAAGCGGGGGGATTACAAGTGTGCGCCACCACGCCCGGCTTGCTTTTTCTTTTGATGAGAACTTTATACATCCTGTTTAAGAAAAATTTGTCCACTTTAAGGCTGTGGATTTATTTTCACGTTTTCTTCTAGAAATGTCACATATATCACTTTTAGGTTTAGGTCTATGATCAACATCAATGTAATATTTACATATGGAAAAGTAGAAGTATCGACTAGTAATTTTTGTATGTATCCGGATGTTTTAACAACATTTGTTGAAAAGGCTTTCATTTCCCACTGAATTGAATTATTTAGTTGAAATATTTACTTTTAAATATCTATGAGCTTATATTTTTAGCTATCTCTATCCCTTTGAATTTTATGTCTACTAATATACTAGTAATGTACTGTCATGATAATTATGGCATTTAAATTTAAAATCAGGTATTTAAATCTCTTTACTTGCCCATTGATATTCATTATATAAATTTACTTTACATATAACTATATAGTTCAGACTCTATATCCATCAGTCTGCTGAAATTCACATTTCTGCATGCATTTTCTTATCTTTCACTAGATTCTCTAACATAATTACAATGGTTATTAAAAAGTAATCTTACATAAACTTTAAAAATCTGTATCACTTGTGGACATATTTTTATTTAATTTAACCTTTGAACTACTTTTAAATGGCTTTGCTTCATATGAATGTAATAATTATCTAAAGTATTCTTTTTTTATTACTTAACCATTTGTGCACCTTCTTTTAAGAAATGTTTATTTAGCTTTTACTCACTTTTCAATTTTTTTGTTTTCTTTCTTGATACTGAGTTTGATTTCTTTTTACATTCCATATATTAAGATCTTATCATAAATACATATGGAATTATTTTCTTCCACTTCGTAGGTTGTATATTCACAATGCTATTTGTTTTCTTTGTTGGGCAGATGCTTTTTAGTTAGCTATGATATTATTTGTCTATTTTTGCTTTTGCTTCAGATGCTTTAGGATCAAATCCAAATAATAACTGACCAGAATAATGTATTTTAAGCTTCCTTTATAGATAGTTCTCTCTTTAAGTTTTCATTTGTGTAGAATATATTTTTCTGCCATATCATTTCTAGTCTATGTATAATTTTAGAACTCAGATACAGCTCTTATTTGTAGTTGGTAGTTTTTGACTTTTTTTTCTTGTTTTTAATCCATTAATAACTCAGTTACTCTTATCTTTCCTGGAATTTTAATCTATTTACACTCAAGGTGACAACTGATAAGTACAGATTTACTATATTTTGTTAATTGTTTTCTAGTTGTCCTGTAGATTCTTCTCTTGATTTCTTTCTTTGTGGTTTGATGGTTTTGTATGGTTATTTATATGGTTTGAATTTGTTTCTATTATTGTTTTGTGCTTCTACCCAGGATTTTTTGCTTTATGGTTACAATGAGTCTTACATAGAATATTTTATCCTTATAAATTCCTATTTAAAGCTCATAATTTTAAGTTCAATACAATTCCACAGTTTTACTTCCTCTTCTACATTTTGTATTTATGAAGTCAAAATTTATATAATTTTATTATATGTTAGTAAATTTTAAATATATCACTTTAAAAAGGTGGTAAATTCAGTGAATAATGTATATTTTTAATGTGCTTGATTAATCTATGGGAGAAAGGAGATGTCAAGAATTTTTTTATGGGCACTTTATGTCTTTGCATTCTGCAGTTAAACTTAGATTTATATTAGGCTTTATATTTTAGTGCATTTCATCATAAAATATGTTAAATAATTATTTACAATCATCAGAAAGACTAATTTTTTATTGCATTTGTAATTTTTTATAATTATGGAAACTACTTTCAAAATTCATTTAATATTCATATAGGGATAAAGCATCTGTTGTGACAGATGGGGCAAATGACATCAAGTTTGGCTGTTTAAATAACCCTTAAGGATCAATGTAAAGTTTACAAAAATAATTTGTAATTCATTTTGGATTAATTAATTTGAATTTATGGGATTCTATAAAGGCATATTGCAGCTGTTCCTCAGTGATATTCAACTGGTTAGTCTTCTCAAGACATGTACTTTGACAGAGAACAGGCAATGCACATTATTCCTTATTTCTCTTAACCAACAAACACAATCCTCAAAAAAAGTCCAAAAAGTCAGGTGTGGTGGCACATGCTTATATGCCAAGCCCTTAGGAGGCTGAGAAAGGAGGATCTTGGGTTCGAAGCCAGCCTCAGTTACTGAGTGAGGCTCTCAGCAACTTAGTGAGACCCTGTTTCCAAAAACAGTATAAAATAGTTCTGGGAGTATAGCCTGGAGGTAGTAAAGCCCCTAGGTTCCACCCCCAGTAACACACACACAACACACACACACACACACACACACACACACACACACACACACATACACACACACACACAATTATGTAAAGACAATATACCTGAACATAATAGCCAATTTACATAATTATCTAAGGTTTAAACTTCTGTAGTGTGGAATTTTACCAATTTCAATGAAGCTTACTCAGACACAAATGAATGTATTTAAATATTTTTAATTTTTTTTCTGCTGACCTATATAACTCTATGAGATGTGAACAAAAGTATGCTTTTTCACTCACATAAATGAGGAAGATTAATTGTATATTTGGATGAACTTTAAGGAAAATGACAGCTACAACTTAGCTCCAAAATTTATCAGATATAAAATAAGCATATATTAAAATATATTTTGTTAGCTTTTCTGAGAATTCATTACTGAGATATTTCAATCTTTCCTGGTAAAAGTTAAATCTTCAGAAAATTTTCTAACAAATATATTCATCTCATAATTTATTTTTTTGATAAAAGGGCAATAGCTATAGAGTGGCTTACAGTCCAGTTATTAATTTTGCCATAATATCCTAATTACTTACATCTCACATGAGTTTTTTCCTTTGTGCCAACGTATTATTTTTAATACTTATAATAACTTTATGTTAGTTAGATTGGATTTTCTCTTTTATCTTTTGCCATAGTTTTACATAGCATTATTTAAGTTATGTGGTCTTTGAGCGGAGTTCTCACTGTAAAATTGAGGCTAATACTAGCCCTAGCCAGACAAGACATTACCATAACCTCCTTCATAATCTTCAAAAAGGAATTTATGGATTACAATAAGTCTCTCAGACAATAGGGCCAATGCCAGCTGACTCGAGGCTCTGATGGGTACAGAAAGGATATTCAACTCTATCATCCTTGTCAGTTGTCTGATATGCAAGTGAGTTCATGCTATACCTATGAGAGGCAAGAAGCACCTATGAGTTTCCAGTGGTTCAGTCTATGACAAAAGTGCTAAATAAAAGATATGGGGAGTTTATGTGGAAAAACAACTGTGCATTCATGCCACAAGTATGCCACTAGAAAAATCTAAACTTTTGCTATGAGATTTTGTCATTTTTTTGAATGCAGTAAATTCTGTAATTATATCCATCTTTTTTCTATTAGGTACTGATTTTTAGTTTATAATAAATAATTTTGAATATAAAAAGTTCCAATGTGTAAAATAAATATTCCACTCTTATATTTAATGCTTATAGTAATTATTTGCGCTATTCCTCAATTAACTTTTCCACATTTTCCATACACTTTTTAGCAGATTACCTTTTGGTTTTTTAAAAATCCTCTATCTAAGTCATCTAAATAGTACTTGGTGGTACACACTTGTAATCCAAGTACATAGGATGCTGAGACAGGAAGATTACTAGTTTGAAGCCAGCCTCAGCAACTTACTTAGGCCTTATGCAACTTAATGAGACTCTGTTTCAAATTAAAATAATAAAATAGGGCTGGCAATGTACCTCAGAGGTAGAATGTCCTTGGGGCCAATCTCTAGTACCAACACACACACACACACACACACACACACACACACACACACACACACACATTTTTCATCTACTCTTTATTTTTATCTATGAGGTAGAAATACTTTTGTTACACATCTCCAAACTTGTACTAAATGTAAATGTTTCCATCTTTAGCAGTATTTTAGTTCTGTCTCTTAATGATTCTCTTGAGAGGATAATCTCAAATATAGCAAGCAGACCATTATCACAGTCAGGAGAGTATATTACTTAGGTGGCTTAAACATTAGCACAAAACTTTTTATTTTGTAAGAGGAGATATAATTTACCAAACCAGTGTTATTACCATCATCTAACCAAAGTCACTCTTGTTACAAAAGTCTTCAGGGAAAATAAAATCATTGGTATAATTTTATTAATTTTGTATTTATGTAAATCAAGTCTGCCCCAAGAAGGACACTCTAGAGAATTCTAGTCCTTTTGCTAAGCAGTGCAAGAAAATATCTCATGACTTCTTAAGTTGTAACTGAACATATTAAACATGTAAACATAAGCTTCAGTTGGATTCTTTTCTATGATTATAAAAATTATTTAAATTAGCTTCCAAGTTAGCACTGAATAACATCTGAATAACATCTCTCTCTCTCCAATTCTACAAATATATAAAGATTTTGTATCATAAGAGGCTCTTCCATCATTGAAGTGATTCTTATTTTTCATATAATCCTAAATACTTGATTGCACTTTTCCAATGGCTGGGTTCTTGGTATTTTTTATTTAAATAATCAGTTCTAATATTGCTAAGTTTTCCTGTGTTCATTTAAAATTTTTATGTACATTTTTGTGTAATTTCTTACTTATTGATCTCAAGCACTGCATGATAATATGGGTCTATTCAGCTATTAAATACTGGATTAAATGTTTTTCTAGTTATCTTATATTGATATTATAATATGATTGATTTTAGAATATCAATTCATATTTTATTTACCAATTTTTATCAGAAAACTAATACAGAACACTTGGCTCTAATTTCTTTTTTTTTCTATTTTACATATGATATAAGATGAGCAGTAATTTCTATCATAAAAATTACGGATTTGTTTGAGAAGGCCCATATACTTTGTTAAAGAAAATAAAACTCTGAATCTTTAAGTTGTGTATATGATATAAATTATACATCTGAATTAAGTTATCTACTTTTCTTATGAAAAACTATTAAACTAATGCTTTTTTCTATCTACTGAGATGATGAAATGGTTTTTTAGTGTAATTTTGTTGGTATTATATTTACTGATTTACATACCTTGATTTATACTGGCAACCTTGGGATAAATATCACTTAATCATGGTATATGATATTTTTGATGCACTTTAGAAATCCGATTATCAATACTTTGTTGAAAGTATTTGCATCTATGTTTATCCAAGACATTGGTTTATAATTTTTCTTGTGTTCTTGTCATTTTAAATACTTCTAGTGGTACATTATAGTCTTACATCATAATGTAAATCATAGTGAAAATGGCACAGTATCTGGTAAGTTTTGATATCAAGGTAGGGCTGGCCTCATAGAATGAGATTGAAAAAGTTCCCTGTATTTCAACTTTTTGGAATAGTTTAAGAAGGATTTCAGCCAAGTCCTTTTTAAATTGTTGGTAAAATCCAGCACTAACCACATGATCCTGAGCTCTTATACCTTGAGAGATGTTCGGTTAATGATTAAATCTCATTAATTATTACTTTTGTTCATTTTATCTAGGTCATCATAGTTCAGTTTTGGCAAGTTACATGTGCCCATAAGTTTATCCATATTTTCTGGATTTTCATATTTGTTTTTGCATAGTTCTTCATAATAGTCCCTAATTATCCTATGAATTTCTGAGGTATCTGTTTTTAATATTCTCAACAAATTAAGTGTAAGAGAAATGTGTCTAAACATAATAAAGGCTACACATAACAAATCTACAGCTGGCATCTTACTGAATAGAGAGAAGCTGAAATATTTTCCTCTAAGATCTGAAATAAGATACTGATGGATTATCTCACCACTCTTATTCTCATACCACTAGAAGTCTTCGAGCAGTTATTTTAGAGAATGAAAGAAAGTGTATCAATAGTTAAAAAAGAAAACCAAATTATCCGTGTTTGCAGATGACATGATTTTATAAAAAAAAATCACCAAAACTTTATTAGAGGTGATAAATAACTTTTATAAATTCATGGGATACAAAGTCAACAAACAAATATCTATAACACTTTTATACACAAATAGCAAATTTACTGAGAAAGAAATCATGAAATTAATGCCATTCACAATGTATTAACCAAAAAGCAGTGGCAACGTAGAAATCAATGTAAGACAGGGAATAAGTGAATGGTCTTTATAATGAAAATTATAAAACACCAATAAAATAATTTGAAGCAGTCACTAGAAATAGAAGGAAATCCCATATTCACCAAAATATACATTGGAGAAAAAACAGCCTCTACAATAAGTGGTGCTGGGAAAACTGGATATCTATACACAGACGAATTCAAGTAGATTTTGTCTCTGATACAAAAATTCACTTTAAATGGAGAAAAGATTTAAATCACGGATTTGAAACCATGAAACTCTATAAAAAAAAATAAGGGAAGTACTTCATTACTTCAGCATAAAAAGTAAGTGTTTGGACAAGACCTTAATAGAAAAGGCAAAAATAAACAAATGGGATTATATCAAACTAAGAAGTTTCTGTTTTTTAAAAGAAACAATTAAGCTGGGCGTGGTTGCGCAGGTTTGTAATCCCAGCATTCAGGAGGCTGAGACCCAGAGGATCGCGGTTCGCAGACAGCCTTAGCTACTTAGTGAGGCCCTCTGCAACTCAGTGAAACCCGGTTTCAAAATAAAGAATAAAAAATAGGGCAGGGGGTGTAGCTCGGATGTAGAATGCCCCTGGCTTCCATCCCCAGACCCGTAAATAAATAAATAAATAAATAAATAAATAAATAAATAAATAAATGAAACATTTAATAAAGAGGCAAACATCAGAATAAAACAAAACATTTGCTAACTATAAACTCATTAAGACTAAAATTCAGAATACCAAAGAAATCTTCAAAACTCAAATGCAAAAAAAGTCAATCATAAATATATAATTATCAAAAGATAACATACAAAAGTCCAATAAATGTATGTATATGTATTGTGTGCTCATATATATTATATATATGTGTGTATATATATATATATATATATATATATATTCTCAACATCACTAATCAGAAAAATTTAAATCATAGACACAATGGTATATCTTACTTCAGTTTGAATGGTTCTTATCCAAATATATATATATATATATATATATATATATATATATATATATATTTTTTTTTTTTTTTTTTTTTTTTACACACATATAGGCAAGGATGCAGGAAAAGGGGAATATTTATACACTGTTGGTATAAATTGAAACATTGAAACTAGCTGTTTTTTGTACTGGCAATTGAACCCAGGGGTATTCTACTTCTGAGATAAACCCCCAGTCTTATTTTTTTATTCTTTATTTTCTCACTAGGTTGTGGAGGGCCTCACTAAGTAGCTGAGGCTTACCTTGAACCTGTGATCCTTCCATCTCAGTTTCCAAAGTACTGTGATTACAAGTGTGTGTCACCACACCCAGAAGGAGAAAATGGGATGGGAAATGGGGAAGGGCTAAGTAAGTTCATGTATGCCTCTATCATCTTGTACCACATTAAGATGTATGACTACAATGCACCAATAAAATTTTTTTTAAATGTAAATTAGTATAACCATTATATAAAACAGTATGAAGTCTTAAAAATTAAAAAATTGAATTACATCATTCAGTAAGTTTACGACTAGACATATGTGTTAAAAAAAAAAAAAGTGAAATCAGGGTATCAAAAAGATACCTGCCCCCCACCCGGAAGGCCCCGGAGGTCCAGGCCACATGGCCCCGACGCCAGGAGGGTGGGCGGGTGCAGGCAGGGTACCCTTAGGCGACCCCCCCACCCGGAAGTCCCCAGAGGTCGGGCCTCATGGCCCCGACGCCAGGAGGGTGGGCGGGCACAGGTGGGGCTCCTTTAAGCGACCCCCCTCCCCGGAAGGCCCTGGAGATCCCCCCACATGAGGGTGGGCCGGCAAGGGTGGGGCACCCTTAGTAGACCCCCCTCCTACCCAGAAAGAAAAAAAAAGTTCATCGCTACCAAGTGCCTGATCCCACATCCTCTCCAAACCACACATATTCTCTTCTCTTATTTAAAAAAAGAAAAGTGGAAAGAAAAAAAAAAAAGGGAAACGAAAAAATAAAAATATTCAAGAGGGGCTAAGAAGGCCGTGGCAGCAGCTAGAATATTGGAGATGCAGACAAAACATATCCATCTGAACTGAAACTTTTGGGAAAATTCCCCGCGAAGATGGACTGCTGCTTCTCTACATTGTTAAGGATCCGGGACATTACCTGTAAGGAGAGTCTAGACATTACCTGTAAGGAGAGTCTAGCAGAGACCTAGGAGGAAGGCGGTGGCAGCAACAGTGGCCGAGATGGCGGTGGAGACTTGGATTTGAGAGAGGCAGACATCTGATCCAACCCACCCTGACCCTCTGAAGAAATTACCCCAAAGGTCGAATACTACTGTCATGCATGCTTAGGAACACTGGACATAATTATGCGGTATGGGAAAAGAGCTTGGGAAAGATTTGAAATGGTGGAGGCAGTCGCATTGGGAGCGGCAAGTACTCAGGGGAGGCAGAGATCTGACGTAATACACCTGGAACTTTTGAAGAAATTACCTCAGAGACAGAATAGTACCACTATGCACCCTCAGGAATGTGGGACAAACTGCTGGGTGAAGAGGGTGCTCAGATCGGAGCCTGCTGAGGGGTGAGGCCGGTGCCAGGGCCAGTGAGGCTGGGATCAGAGCCTGCTGTGAGGCAAGGCAGGTGATGGGGTCTATGAGGCCGGGATCGGAGCCTGCCGAGGGGTTAGGCCAGTGCTGGAGCCAGAGAGGCCAGGATCAGAGCCTGCTGAGAGGCAAGGCTGGTGGTGAGGCCTCTGAGGCCGGGATCAGAGTCTGCTGAGGGGTGAGGTCAGTGTCGGGGACGACAAGGCCGGGACTGGAGCCTGCCATGAGGCAAGGCCGCTACTGAGGCCTCTGAGGCAGGGATCGACACCAGCCAAGGGGTTAGGCTGCTGCCAGGGCCAGCAAGGTCGGGATTGGAGCCTGCCCTGAGGCAAGACCGGTGCTGGGACCTATGAGGCTGGGATCAGACTCTGCCGAGGGGTAAGGCCAGTGCTGGGGCCAGTGAGGCCAGGATTGGATACTGCTTTGAGGCAAGGACAGAGCTGGGACTTGCAAGAACAGGATAGGAGCCTGCCGAGGGGTTAGGCCGGTGCCAGGGTCAGCGAGGCTGGGATCGGAGCCTGTCATGAGACTAGGCTAGTGCTGGGGCCTCTGAGGCCGGGAGAGGAGCCAGCCAGGGGGTTAGTTTGGTGCGGTTACCAGTAAGGCCAGGATCGGGGCCTCCCATGAGGCAAGGCCAGTGCTGAAGCCAGCAAGGTTGGAATCAGAGTCCTCTGGGTGGCCAGGCCACTATTGGGGCCGTCAAGAGTAGGATCGGAACTTGCAATTTAGTATTCACAGAGAAATAGCACAGAAAATAAAATCCAGATGATTCCCCTAATTAGCAAGAACTAGGAGGAAAGGGGTAACAGGAGGAGGTCGAGTAGTAGAAAGGGCCCTATTGAAAAACAATTAGAGTGACCAATCAGAGGGGAGGGGATGGGGGAGGATGGAATCTCTTTAAAACTCATGAGGTGCGTAAACAATTACATCAAAGATAATCACCAATTAAACATGGGATCCAGGGGGGGAGGGAATGGGATGGGGATTGGATGAGGGCTTATTGAATGATATGTGCTTGTATATCCTCTTAAGTCTTGTATTCCAAAGTGATGTATGATTAAAAAAAATAATAAATAATTGCCACACAAAAAAAGATACCTGCAGCCAGGCGTGGTGGCACATGCATGTAATTCCAGCATTCGAGAGGCTGAGACTGGAGGACTGCAGTTCACAGACAGCCTCAGCTACTTAGTGAGGCCCTCTGCAATTTAGTGAGACCCTATTTCAAAATAAAGAATAAAAAATAGGGCTGGGGGTATAGATCGAAGGTAGAATGCCCCTGGGTTGACAATGTGCAGTGTATTGAATCAACTAGTGTATCCATCAGTGAACAAATAGATTAAGAACATATGGTATATATACAAATTTAAACATTATTGAATCATAAAAGATAAATAAAATCCTGTCATTCTGTCATTTGTAGTAATGTGGATGAATTTTGTGGACATTTTTATTAAGTCACAGAAAGACAAATGTGATATATTCTTTTTTTTGTTGTTGTTGTTTTTATCTTTTTGTGGTATTGGGGATGGAACCCAGGGACATTCTACCTCCAAGCTACATCCCCAGCCTACTTTTTATTCTTTATTCTGAAAAAGGGTCTCAGTTGCGAAGGGCCTCACTAAGTAGCTGAGGTTGTCCTTGAACCTCGATCCTCCTGTCTCAGCCTCTCAAATGTGTGTGCCACCATGGCTCCACATATTCTTATATGACTTATATGTAGAAGCTAAAAGAACAAAAAATGATCTCATAAAGAGTTTAGATAGGAAGAGGCCAGAGGAACGGAGGATGGTTGGATAACAGGTACCAAAACATAGCCAGGAGAAATAAGTTCTAGTGTTCAACTATAGGTTCCAATTTATTGTATTTCATATAAAGAACTAGAGGAGAATTTAAAGCATCTTAACACACAAACATGATAAATACTTAAGGAGATACAATTGCTAATTATCTTAATGTGAGCATTACACACTGTACTGTACCAAATTATCACATTTGTATCCTATAAATTTGCACAGATTGCATGAGTCAATTAAAAGAAAAAGAAAGAGACATCTGCTGTTTAAATGCCTGCTTATTGGGATGGTTGGCTTTTGCTTTTGACAAACCCATTAACAAAAATAAATGAAATGTTTGTTCTGAAGGTGATGGTCAAATCTTTGACCATCTTTACCATAGTAACCAAAAATTAGAAAGGACACTTTTGCTCTCAAGATTTATTTAATGATTTCTGAACTATTCTGTATTTCTTTAACTTTTTTTTTTCATTTGATAGTATTTATTAAAGTTCATGGCATAAAATTGTGTAAAGATTCCAAGCAGGACGGTGAACACCAGTTATGTTGTATAACTCATTCTTGTTATTTCTACCTTGGATTTCCTTACCTGCAGAAAATAAATTTAGAACATATGTGACGTATTTTTAAAGAAATGTTCATTGCTATGGTTTTATGGTTCTCTGGAACACACTTCAAATGTTTTTTTTTTATTTTTTTTAGTAAAATGCAATTAAATTCTATTTTACTTTTTTACATCGGTGTATTGTAATCATACATTTTCATGAAGATCAGGGTGGTAGAGGCTTACATGCAAATAACACTCACTGAGCCCTCCCCCAGTTCCTGCCCTAGCCCTCCCCCTCCCCTGCTTCCAGTGCTCAGCACAGTGATTGGTAAGTTTGTGTATGTTCATCAGGTCCATTGAGGTGTTCCCCTCTTCTCCCATCTCCCTCAGTTAGGTCGCCTTCTTAATCACAGTTGTGACAAAGGATTCTTGCTAAAAACTAAGAGAAAAATAATCTACCACCATGTTGTTTCCAAACATCAGATGCTACAAATAATATGTATTTTTCCTGAGGATACTGTCATTTCTCTTCACTGAACACCCCACAAACATTTTTGAAACTATAGAATATCAAAGTGGCTCATTCAACCAGAGTCCATAGTTCTGTCAATTACAAACCAGCTTTGCATATAAAGACTCATTCCTTCAATGAATGCCAGTGCTCCTGCAGAAAGTATTATCTAGCCAGTAATGCTGGCCATCTATAACAAATGCACTTAATACAAGTGTAATTCAGTGGTTAGAAGTTCCTGAACATTATCAATTATGTGTGAGGACTTGACACAGTGATACTTTGGAGTAAATAATAATCATTTTAAATTCAATTTTGTTTCTCTGAATTTGAGTATTTTAGGCCAAACTTAAAAAACCTACCTTTTAAACTTTTGAGAAAATAAATCTTATTTCAAATTGCATTTACTAGTGTAAACTAATGTAAACTTTTCCAACAGTCAGTTTTTATGTGTTTGTGTATATGTGTGGTTTTTATGTGTGTGTCTTTTATCTTAGATGTTTAAACTAGCTATCCTACCTTTAAATAGAAATATCTCAAAAGAAGGAAATTTATTTGAGACTTTCCACTTTCTTTGGGCTAAAACAACAAAGCCTCTGAATATTGTTTGTTTGATTCTTGTATAAATAATGCTATACAATTTACAAGTACTGGTATCCTTAAAAGACCAAATGATCAGACATAAGCAAATTTCCTTTACTGATTTTTAATTACATTATTTCTTTTAGGATTTTAAATATAATTCAAAGCACATTTTCGTTTCTAGATTCAAAAATAAATGAATTGTATGTATACACACTCTTTCTCACCCTTATTTCATCTTCAGAAGTAAATTTATATTTTAAAAAGCTATACACAGATGTATTTTCTTAGGAATTAACTTAATAATGTATCCATTTATAATATATCCTAAGTTGGGATTTTTTAACACAAGTTTGTCTTTTGTAATGATTGTGAAAGAATAAAATGATCTAATGCTCATATGAGAATAAGTTGTTTAACATTTTCATAGTTTTATTATATATGTTTAAAAATCTTAAAATGGTCATCCTACAGTTTATTCATATTTATTCACTTTATAGAAAATATTGTTTCATTTTCTGGTTTTTTTTTTTTTTTTGTGTGTGTGTGTGTGTGTGGTACTGGGGTTCCTGGAAACCCTTCTACCTCCGAGCTACACTCCCAGACCTATTTTTTACATTTTCTTATTTGGAAACAGGGTCTCCTAAGCCAGCGAGGCTGGCTTCGCACCTGCAGGATCCTCCTGTCTCCACCTCCCAAGTGCTGGGATTCCAAGCCTGAGCCGCCACGCCCGGCTTCTGTTTGCTTTTAATGGTCCTTTTCATTGCAAACATTCTAATTGTCTCTGTCTCTATTTATTAGCCATCTAATTGTTTATCAAAATTGTTAACCCTAAGTTTAATATAATAAAAATTGGTTATTATGGAAGAGCTCAGCCCTATTAGCATTCTATTGTAATATTTATATTCATTTATTATAAAGTGTGCATATAAAAGCAATATTATTTTATAGCTAGCACCTTTTTAAATTTAGGGAAAGAAATTTATTTTCCTGATACAAACTTACTTTGATATATTTTCAGTTACTCAGCCAATTTACAGCAAGTAAATTGGGACAGCTTTCCTTTTCATTTAAGTTGTCTCTCTCGGTTTCTTAACACTTCTTAAGCCTCTTTTAGATTTCCATCATCAGTAATCTCTTAACATGCTGACAGAGGAAGCTATCCAGAGGTATTTTTATCTATCCTTATATGACTTAATTTATTACGTGCTATGATATAGCTGCATCATCTCAACTTTGTACTGAATAGGAAAAAAAAAAAGGTTCAAAGCCTGTAGAAATATTTATTTTCAATACCTAGAGAAGACAGTAAATGTAAAAGTTTTACCGTACTTAGGATATTGATAAGCCACATTACACCTATGGAGCAGAATGTAATTTCACCCCAGTAAAATCTTGATGTGAAAGACACCCTTGCTTTTGTTTTGACACATTTAAATTATTCGTCACAAACTAACTTTTAATAAATATACTAGGATAAACTTCCAGACCCACACAGAATTTAATGAACTTAATTTTATAGTTATGAATATTTGTTATATAAATACTGATACTATTCTAATTAGCAAATACAAAAATCAGTTGCTATGATCACTAGCTATGGTCATCAGAAGCTGAAATGTGTAAATGAATTCTAAAGTCAAGATGTTTGTTAACTCATAATCTATTTGTAAATGATTAGATAGTCATTAACTTGGTATCGTACTGGATTATTGCTTTGGAATATGTAAACTAAATTATCGTTAATTCTTTTGTTCATTTGAACTAAGATTCAATAGATCCAAGAAAAGTTGATCAATAAAAATTGGGTAGGAACATTGAGATTGTCAAGAATCATCTTGTTTTAAAAATATTTATGCCCTAAAATGAATTTATATATTTATATAAAAATTGAAAAACTGTATTTTTATTATAGTCCTCAGGAGAGTTACTTCATAGTAGGTAAAGCAGCACATGGCACACATTATTTTGCCAAAGGAGTAATTATTGATTTGAAAATTTCTTTCCTTTTTAGAATAGATGTATTCAGCTCTGAATTTCCATTGAATACAACTTTTTGCTATATCCTACCAGTTTGGTTTGTTTTTGTATGCTGTGCTTTGATTTTCACTAATTTCAAGATATTTTCTACTATCCCTTGTTATGTTGTTTAGACAATAGTTCTTTATGTGTGTGGTTTTAAATTTCTAAATATTTGAATTTTTCAAATTTATTTATCTAATTTTTATAGGTGAATAAAATTATGTATAGAGGACATATTCATATATTTACTCTTTTAATTGAGACCTATATTATAACATAATAAGTATTGTATCTTGAAGACTATTTCATATGCTCTACAAAAGCATATTTGTTCAGCCAATTTCAGGTTGAACAATATAAATATCTGTTGAGTCTTTTAGTTTATGTTGCTTAATTTTCTTTCTCCTACTCATTGCTCATTTATGATTGAAAGCAGACTATTTTTTATTTTGTATTGGTACATTGTGGTCATACATCTTGAGTATAAGATGATAGAGGTACACATGCACACATCACTCATTTAGTCCTTCCCCAATTCCCATTCCATCCTCACCCCCTACCTCCCTCTCATATTGGCTTACTAAATGACTTTGATATGATCATGAATGTAAATGAGGGGAATAGGAGATTGTAAGAAGAAAAATAGATCATTATCATACTAATATTGTTAAATTTTTCATTTCTCTTTTTAGCATTTTTCTTTTGCCCTTTTGATGGTGTTAGCCTTTGCTAATTAGTTTTATTGTTCTATCTACATATTGATGTTTTCTACATGGTGAGACATTGGTATTATATTTTTACATCATTTGGATGTGATCTCCTTTAGCTATTTAACTATACTTGTAGTAGATAATAGAAATTTTTTCTAGTCAGTCATTATAATTAATTGACTTTCTCAAGAACAATTTCTATTGATTGCTCTTTTTCCTGTGTTTGGACAGTCCTTTATGAATTCCTTGTTTCTTGCTTTTATGTTGAAAACATGGATATATTGTATGATATATTATGGAAACTCTAGAAGCCAAATTTCCCTTTCCTCATGATTTGTATTTGTTTGTGGTTACTACTGCTATTTATTTTTTGGTGGACTTAACTGAAACCATCATGTAAAGTTTGCAATCTTTTTCACAGGTCACGGGGTTCTCCGCTCAGTTAGCACAGTCAGTGGTGAATGGACAGAAACTTCTTTGACAAAAGTTGCAATGCTGTTGTTTTCAAGGCTACTGCAGAGTTGAGGGGAAAAGAAATGTTAACTGTACAACTGAAACTCACAAAGCTCACTGTTTTTATAGAATTCAGCTATTTTCTTAACAAATCATTAGTTGTTGCAACTGTAGTTAGCTCTTAAAAAAGTTGCTTTGGAATTTTTGCTAGTACATTCATTGTCTTATCCAAGAACAATTTCCCGGAAGTGTTTCTGAAGCTCAGTTAATTTTGGAATAGTTTGCAAAAGAAAATAAATGAGGAAGTAGTTTTAAAAATGATCCCAATACAATTGAATATTCTTACATATGAAAATGGATCTCCAAGTAAGCAGAACAACAGCTGAAGTTGCTTCACCAACTTATAGATTCCCTGATTGTATATGTATTTGTGGTAGTCGTGAGGATGGTAAATGTAAAGTTCACCCACTGAAATGCTAGGGCTGTGAACTTCCCTCTTTTAGTCTCTCCTTGTATTTTTTCTAATATCCAATAGACAAAATTTTTGACCAAAGTAACAAATAAAACAATTTAAATTCATTGAGTGCTTTCCATATATGAAGCATCATACCAGATACTTTCAATACATTACCTTTCTAGTACTATGATATTCTAATTATAGAAATGGCATCATATTTCATACTTTATGAAGTGAGTTTACAAAAGTTAACTAAATAGCCAAAGGTCAAACAGCTAATAAATTGCTATCATTTAAAATCAGAGGTATTTATGTCTTGGTCAAAAAGTTAAAGTTCTTAAAAAATATGATACATTACAAGCTTAATGTTATAATACATATTTCACATACAGGCTATACTGATACTACCTCTTGCTTTGCTAAGGAAGATGTGTTCAAGTATTCATACATTATCTACATATCATGTACTTCCCTATAGATTCTTATAAGCACTTCATAATCTTATAATTATTATTTACTGTATAACAAATTGAGTGTGGCAATTTTATTTCTATAGTTCTAGAAACTTTATTATGTTATTAAAACAATTTATCATTCATGGTATCAGTGGACTCCATCCTTTCATTATAAAATATATAAACTTAGACATTTTAAGATAATAATTTTACTATACCTCTATAATTTTTAAGAAAAATATTAAAATGCTGCCTCAATTTTGGTTGCTGACTTAGAATATAAATTGCTAATGGAACTTGTTAAATCAGGAACTAAACATGTACAGAAAGATGTTAGAAATAGGAAAATATGAGATTTCCCTGGGCTTGGTTAGGAGCATGCAATGGGCAGATGAACCTATTCATCTTCCTCATTTTATGAGAGAAAATAAATGCCAACATTAATTGACTAGCTTGATATCATTTTTATTCTTTGGGATCTTATAGTACTGATGCTTCTAAAGTGTTCATTTTCTTTAATTCATCCCTTTGGTCTTTTAACCTCTCAGCTCTGTTTTTGTCATCATGATAGTAAGAAATCAATTCATGACATATAATGAGAGATTCTAAGTTTTGGCTTCATTTAAAGATCATTAAATTGGCTAGAAAGTTTGCTACATTTTCATATAAGGGTCAGTTTTAAGGTCACTTTATCTTTTCTACTGCGCTGATCAAATGGAATGTTCCTTTATTTAAGTGAGCAACCAGCATAGATAAGCACATTTAATTATAGATTTAATTTGTATCTCTTTATAGTTATAGTTCCTTTTATGTTTTTGCAGTCAAATTCAATTTCATGGAGCTTTTCTTTCTTTTACAATTCCTTAATGCAGGACATTTTGAAACATTTTATCCTACTATAATATATGATGCCTTATATTTTTAATATATGATCTTGTTTGCCAAATCAAATCAATTTTTCATATACGTTTTTTCTTTTGAAATTTTGATGCTTCTCCATTATGATTAGTTTTTTGCATAATTTTATATTGGTAAGCCCATACAAAAAGTTAAAGGCTTTAGAATGTGTATGTGTGTTATGTCTTCTATAAAAACAATCAAGTTCTAGTTAAAATTTTCAACTTTAAATCTTCAAATGGGGGTGTATTCATTTTGAGTCACCCCCCCATGCCATTTTGGCATGGGGCTGTATTTCTATTTTCTGTATTTCTATTTTCTAATAAACTTTTTTTAAAAAAATAAATAAATCTTCAAATGGTATAATTTTGTCATGCTATTAACCCTCATTTATCTATTAACAGATGAAGAGGAAACACTACAAAATGAAAATTTCTCTCTCCTGTTTCTATAAAATCTTCATTTTTATTTACCTGTCAAATTCCCTTTCAGAAAGAAATATTCAAAGAATAAAAAAAAATAAAAAGAACATTCTATGTGAGGATTGCTGTTTGCCAAACCAGTTCATATGTTATTTTCTCTACAGAAAGAAATATTCAAAGAATAAAAAAATAAAAAGAACATTCTATGTGAGGATTGCTGTTTGCCAAACCAGTTCATATGTTATTTTCTCTACAGAAAGAAATATTCAAAGAATAAAAAAATAAAAAGAACATTCTATGTGAGGATTGCTGTTTGCCAAACCAGTTCATATGTTATTTTCTCTAAAAAATATAAGGGTGCAAGATGACAAGGTGTACTATTTTTTATTCATTTAAACTCTCTTCTTTTATCTCATTATTTCACAGGGGTTCTTTTATGCCAACCCTCCATTTATTTTATACTGTATTGGAAGCTCTGGGGAAAACAAATGCCCTACTTTAGAAAGATAGTGAAAGCAAGTATATCAAGGGAATTCAGATAGAAGGTATGAGGTAGGAAAGGAAACAGTTTTCATGAGGCTACTGAATTAGATATACTTGGATATAAATTGCATGACAAAATCATTTTCTGAAATGTTTAAAATAAATTGAGAAGTAGAAAAAAATGCCAATCAGGAAAATAATGAATCTCTAAATATTCATGTATTTTTGGTGCTATTTTAGGGATCTTTTACATATACAAATGCATTTGATTTACATACATACTGTTTATTTGATTCATTATTCATTCTTTGAGGTACACAAATAGTAGTAATTATTTCAAATTGCTTAACTTTTCTTCGAGCTGCACAAATAGTAGTAATTATTTCAAATTGCTTCACTTTAGCACATTTTTTTTTTTGGTAGTTACTCAAATAAGCACCTTTGTTGTGTTAGTTTGATTTAACCAAATAATTTGTTAGTTACAAAACAATAAGACTATATCAAACTACTTATATAATCAAGCTTTTTATTACCATAAATGTATACACTATGTAAATTAGAATTATTATTAAATCATCCAAGATATGGATTTTAGTGTCAAAATGTGTCAATGTGGCTCACTGTACTAATTTTCTAATGCCATTCTTTGCTTGTACACTTTGCTTAAAATCATGACTCTCACCGTAGCTAAAGTTACTGTTAAAAGAAGTGACTATGCTATTCAAAGTAATTCTTGAATGTTAATGTCAGTTTTTCTGTTTTCTATTACTTCAATATAATAATAATGCTTATGGTAGTGATTATGTAGTATGTGGCTGAGAAATTAATAAGTCAAATAGACTCTAATCTGAATCAAGTACCCCACAGCAAATAGAAATATATCTTAAATAAAAAGGTGAAAATAAATTAAGCTACCAAACATATCTCTTTTTTGTACACAATCAGATTTCTGTTGTAACTTCTATTTCAGTATAACACAGGATTCACTAATTTTCTGGATCCTGGCACCATGACTATTCATCATTGTTGTTGAGTAAATTATAAAGAAATTTATAATAAAACTGGTTTTGGACATTAACAATATAAAATAATACCATTAGTAATGAATAACTTTTACGCTCTAAGAAAATTAAAGTGTTTTTATAATAACATAAATAGTATAATGGCATTTCATAATTAATATTAGTAAATTCTATTGAAATACCTCATTCGACATCCTGAATCAGATTTTGATACCAGTGTGTTAAAAGTATAACCATGAATAAGACATGGTTAACCTGGACAACCATTGGTTGGAGGGGGAAAGGGAAAACGGAGGCGGGGGGGAGAGGGCACCAAATATAGTTTAAATGTATACTATTTACGTTCAATAAAAAAATTGTTAAAAAATAAAAGTATAACATCCTTCCCTAAGATATTTTGATAGCAATGATCAGTAGAAAACAAAAACCATATAAAGAAAAGAATAATTTTTTTCCAGATAATATTTTTGAAAGACTTAAGTGTTTCTCACAACTAGCAAACTTGAAGAATGATGTGGATTAGAAAGAGATAAAGTAAAAAAAATCCTATAAAATCACATTTCAATAGTATTTGATGATGTGGTGACCTGACAAATGAACCGTGAGGATGTATACAATTTTTATTGGCAGTTGTAGTTACTCTCTTTTGAATTCTGGCAGGCAACTTCAAAAAGAATACTTATTAATAAAGTGAGTGGAATGAATCAACATACTGTATTAATGTTTCACATCTACAATATGAAAAACGTTCAGAATTAAGTCATGCTAGAAATGTCATCTTTTCTAAAATACTTGCCTAAAAACTATGTTTATTGTCTTTATAATTACTGACTTGAACATTCTGAACATATCATTACTATTTTAATATAATAGTTCTTCTATATAGAAAAAATGTCTTTTGTTAGAGAAAACAATGAACATAAATAAAGAATTCACATAATGACAACCTCCTAAATCTGAATCTTACCACACATTTTACAATAAAAACACGTTAGATAACAAGGAAAGAATATACTGCCACCCTCAATTTTGGTATAACAGTAAGACAGAATACTCTAAATTTCAGATTATCTGGGAGTAGAAAAATAAGCCCAAATCCAGCAAAATCAACTCCAGAAACCTAGGAATACCCTGGGACTTTAGAATCTCCATTAAGATGAATAAAATTTCAGATGACAGGACTGGTAGATTGCCATTCCTTGAAAAAGAGGGGGGAAGTAAAAAGAGCTGATGGAAAATGCATAGAAAAAGGGAAGAAGAAAAAGAATAGAAAAAAGTTAAGAGTCCTATAACACATGTCATAACCAAATAAGAATTACATGAATAACTCTGCCAACAAAAGAAAGAAAACTTAAACCAAGAACTGTAGTTACGCAATCTCAAACACTGTTATAAAAAGTCCAAAGAAATAAACTTCAAAATGAAAAATTACTTACACAAGATACACAAGTCAATGAAATGGGTAGAAACTTAAAAACTTTACATGGTAAAAAGTCTTTTTCCAAACTAGACATAGAACAAATAAAAGTGTTACCATATTTTTAAAATACATTTTATTGGTATATTGTAACCTCACATCAGAATGTATTTCAGAGTGATAGGGACATGCATGCACACAGCACTGGATGAGCATCCCCTGGCTCCCATTGATACTGAGATTGACATTGTTCACTTCACATATGTACATAACATCAGTGGAAGTATCTTTTTCATTGATAGTCCCTCACCTCTTTCCCTCACCATGCAACCTTCTTCTCCTCACTGGGATTTCTTCTTCATTATCTAATATCCCTCTTGGATCCCAGATTACTTACTCTATGGCTTGCAATACGAGATAAAATATATGGCCCTTTACTACTCTATTGCTTCCAATATGAGATAATATATATGGACCCTCACTCTCTGACTGGCTTATCTTACTTAACACAATGTTCTCCAGATCCATTACTTTTCCTGAAAATGATATAATTTTGTTACTCTGCCTTGTTGAGTAGAATTCCATTGTGAATATATCCCAATTTTTGTAGTTCATTCATCTGTTGAATAACATCTAGATTGGTTCCTAATTTGGCTGCCATGAATTTGGCTCCTGTAAACATGGATAGACATGTATCACTACAATATGCTGACTTTAATTCCTTTGGTAAGACACCTAGGAGTTTTATAGTTGGATATTATGATTTATCCATTCTCAGTTTTTTGAGAGATCTCCACACTGCTCTCCATAGTAGCTGTAATAATTCACAATCCCACAAAAAGTGTAAAAGAGTTCCTATTTCCTCATATCCTTGCCAGCATCCATTGTTTGTATTCTTGATGTTTGGCATTGTAGTTGGTGATAGATGAAATATCAGTGTTGTTTTGATTTGCATTTTTCTAATTGCCAATAATGTTGAACCTTTCCTCATATATTAATAATGTTGAACCTTTTTCATATATTTATTAGCCATGTGCATTTCTTCTTTTGTGAAGTGTCTGTTTCAGTCATTCATTTTTGTGCCGATACCATGCTTTTTTATTATTATAGCTCTGTAGTACAATTTGAAGTCAGGTATTGTGATGCCTCTTGCATGATTCTTATTGCTGAGAATTGCTTTGACTATTATGGGTCTTTTGTTTTTATGTTATTGATGCATTGTAATTATATATTATAGTGAGGTTCTGAGGGACAAAAATATGCGTTCACACAGATTTATTTTGTGTTTCCTTGCAGGTCATTTCAGTTCCTACCTCCCTAAAAGTAATATTTACATTGGTACATATAACTTAATGTACAAACAAAGGATTGTTTGAATGTTTCCATCTTCAGGTGGCCCCTTTGTTCTCCTCACTTCCTCCTCTACACTCCCCTCCATCTCATTAGTGTATCTCTTCCTTTATTTGAAATCCTTTTTGTTCCATAATTTCTCTGTAGCTTCCACATATGACTGAAAACACATGGTACTTTACTTTCTGTGCCTGGCTAATCTCACTTAGCATAATATTCTCAAGTTCCATCCATTTTCCCACAATTGACATGACTATGTTCCTTTTCTTTATTTATATCATAATGTAGTTCATATTGTTAGTGACAGACATGCACACCGCACTGGGTGGGCTTGTGTTTCTTTTTTATGACTGAGCAACGTTCTCCTGTGTGCATATACATAATTTAATTTTCCCATTTCTCTGTTGACTGACATCTAGTCTTGTTTGATAGGTTGGCTATGGTGAGTTGTGTTTCTTTAAACATGGAAATGCATGCATCCCTACAGTAATTTGTTTTCCATTCCTTTGGGGCTATCCTTAAGAGTCATATGGCTGGGTCATATGATAGCTCAATTCCAAGCCTTTTAAGGAACCTCCATACTGGTCTCCATAGTGGCTGTACTAATTTCCAATCCCACCAGAAATCTGTAAGAATTTCTATTTTCCCACAACCTTGCAAAAATTTATTGTTGTTTGTATTCTTGATGATTGACATTCCTACTGGAGTTGGATGGAGTCTCAAGATCATATGCTTTGCATCTCCCTAATTGCTAATGATATTGAACATTTTTATATTTATTGGCCATTTGTATTATTTTGAGAAAATTTTATTCAGATTCATTGCTCATGTTTTGATTGGGTTATTTTATCATGTTAAGTTTTCAAGGTCTTTGTATATTCTAGATATGAATCCTCTATTGGATGAGTACTGGTGAAGATTTTCTACTACTCTGTGCATTCCCTTTTAGACTCTTAATAGTTTCTTCTGCTGCACAAAAGCCTATGGCATTTCATATTTTGTTTTTTGCTTTTATTTCTTGAGTTTTGTGTTTGTTATTGAGGAAATCTCTATGAATGCCTATATGTTGAAGAGTTGGTTCTCTGTTCTCTTCTAGTAGTTACACAGTCTGTGGTCTAATTTGTAGGTCTTTTTTTTTCCATTTTGAGTTGATTCTTGTGCAAGATGAGAAGTTTGGGTTTAATTCCTTTCTTCTACATGTGGCTGAACAGTTTTCCCAGGATCATTTGTTGAAAAGGCTATCTTTTCTTCAACATATTTTTAGTCTCTTTGTTAAACATCAAGATGTGAGGATTGTTATCATATCTTAAAATGATTAACTTTTCTTTAAAAAGTATTCCAGAGCCAGGCCTGGTGGGATATACCTGTAACTTAGTATTTAGCAAGTTCAAACAGGAGGATTTCAGCTTCATGGCCAACCTCAACAAATTAGGAACATTTTATTATAATCATTTTTTTGTGTGTGTGGTACTGGGGTTCCTGGAGATCCTTCTACCTCTGGGCTACACTCCCAGATACCTAATTTTTATATTTTTATTTGGAAAAAGGGTCTCTTATGCCAGCAAGACTGGCTTCAAACCTGTGAGATCCTCCTGTCTCCGCCTCCCAAGTGCGGGAATTACAAGCATGCTCCACCAAGTCCGGCTATAATCATTTTTTGTACTGGAGATAGAACTTCAGGCATTATACCTCTGAGCTGCACCCATAGCCCTTTATTATTATTATTTTGAAACAGAGTCTCTCTAGATTGCTGAAAGTTTTACTATTTTTCTGAGTCTATCCTTGAGCCTGTGACCCTCCAGTCTCAGCCTCCCAAATACTGGTATTACAAGTATGCAAAACCATGCCAAGAACTTATAATTAAAAAAAAAATTCAGATAAACAAACAATTTCTCACAAAATTAGAAATGCAAATAACAACCTTACATTGGAGAAACAAGCAGATACTATACTGATCAAGTTATCTAGGATAATATTACCAGTAATAAGTCATGTCAATATTATATAACCTTTCATACAATGTGATGGAAAGGGCACTTCAGCTCTCCGACATGATGCTCAAAAATCTATAATACTAGACTGATAATGAAAAAATCAAGAAAAACAAATTGAGAGAGATTTTTATAAAATACTGAACTAATAAGCTTCAAATGTTAAGGTCATACAATAAAAAGAAAGACTAAGAAACTGCCAAAGATTAAAAGAGAAAAGAAAAGTCATTCTGTACTGAATACTGAAATAGCAAAAAGACATTAGTGGAAAATTTGGGGAAATAAAGTAAAATCTGTAGTTTAACTAATAATATTGTACCAATGCTAATTCCTTAAATTAAATGAAATGTTACCATGGCTCAAAAACTGCTAATATTTATTCTTCTGTAAGAGTATACAGAAATTACCTGCATTGTTTTGGCATATTTTCTGTAAAATAATATTATTTCAAAGTGAATTTTTTTTTTTTTTGCAGGTCTGGAGATGGAACCCAGAGGAATTTGACCTCCGAGCTACACCCCCTGTCCAATTTTTTATTCTTTATTTTGAAACTGGGTCTCACTGAGTTGTGAAGGGCCTCACTAAGTAGCTGAGGCTGTCCATGAACCGTGATCCTCTGGTATTAGCCTCTCAAAATGCTGGGATTACAAGCCTGCATCACCACGCCCAGCTCTGAAAATGTTTTAAAAATCTCTAGAAATAAACTGAAATAAAACAGTTGTCTTAGAAATGAAAGTGAAATTACCAAGAACTTATGACATAATTGTTTCAAATGAAAAATTAATTAGGCATACTGAATAAAAGCATAAAAGTATCCTAGAAAGTAAAAATAAAATAAAGAAACATTAAATATCAGAAAGAAAGTGGATAGTCTGAAATATAGGAAAAAAGTCAGTTTTGGCAAAATTAGAATTTTTGAAAGATATATCTAATTTTAAACTATAAAGTTTAAAATGTTCTATAAGAAAGAGAAGATTTAGACCTATTTATTAAAAAGGACCATATCAAAAATTACTAACACAGGGTATGAAGTCCTTATAGAATTGACACATCTAATATTATATTCTTCATTCTAAGGTCTGTTTTGTCTGAAATTAATATAGCAAATCTAGCTTGCTCTCTTTCTTTCTTTCTTTCTTTCTTTCTTTCTTTCTTTCTTTCTTTCTTTCTTTCTTTCTTTCTTTCACTTTTGAGTTATAATGGGGATTGAAACCAGGAATATTCTACCACTGCGCTACAACCCAATCCTATTTTATTTTTGAAATAGAGATTCACTAAGTTTCTAAGGCTGGTCTCAGCCTTCCAAGTCCTGAGATCACAGGTGTGTGCCACCACGCCTGGCTCTAGCTCTATTTTATTATTTAGTGTTTTCATGAAATGTTTTCTCATCACTTTACTTTTAATCTATCTATGTCTTTGCATTTTATTTCTTATCTTGCTAGCTGAAATTATGCTTGTGGATCATCTTAACTTATAGCTCTTCTCTATTCCCATTTTTTTTTGGGGGGGGTTATGTGTTAGACACTGAAATTTTCTTTTTCTATTTCAAATGGTTACTATAGATAGTAGTTATTTGAGAGTTTGCACCACTGAATTGAAATGAATGAATAAGTGATACATGCATGAATGAACAAAACAGTCTTGACTGTATCTGGATTGCCCATTTGCTTCCTGCTGTGGGGAAGTTTCCGCAGTCTTGTTCCATCTCACTCACATTCCATCTTCTCAGTCTGTCCATTGTTTGCTCTCTCTCTCTCTCTCCTGCCTTGTCATACCCTTTACTAAAATGCAAAGCTCTGTAAATATGTCTTAGGGTTCCCCTTAAGATGATTTAGTCAAAGCTTTCATTTACTGATATCTAATTAGCTTAAATCAACAATATGGACAATTTTAAAATTCTGTTTTGTTTGTTTGTTGGGACAATGTATTAGGATCTTACTGTGTTGCCCAGATTGTTCTCAAACTTCTGATCTCAAGTTCTTCTCCTGCATCAACCTACCAAGTGGCTGGCATTAAAAACACACTAGTTTTGTTTTTTCTCTTAGGTTGAGCTCCAGGATCAACATTCTCCTCATGGGAGTACATATCCTATGAATGCAGTTGCTATAATATCAATTGGTTTCCTAGGTTTTATTGTATGAGCCCACCATATATTTTACCCGATTATACCAACACTTTGCCATTTGCAACATTGGTGTAGAAAGAAAAATTATGATGCCATAGGAATCCATACAAACTTAATAATATCCTGTGTCAATATCTAGATTTCAAGTATGTATTTATTTTAAAATTGTCAAGTAAAAAGACAATAATATAATAAATGTAACCTTAAAAAGCTATATAGCTTTTTATTATAAAACTCTTCACAAAGGCAAGAATAATGTATAATTATGAAAAATACCAGTTGACATTAGAGTACAAAAATGAAATTGATTTTATGGCAGTACTCAGGTGTTTCTATGAAAGCTAATAATTTTGTAAAAACTTTATGACTTTATATTTGAAGATAATTCCATTTTATAAAGGATCCTTTCATTCTTAGAAAAAGTTTATATTAAGGAAATAAAATTATAAAAACAATAATATGGAGACAAAAGAAATAGGTAAATTTGTTATATTTAAAATGTTCTCTTTATTATTTATGTAAGTGACTTAATATAATTGAATAATATAAAGGCACTGCAAGAATTTTCAGGGCTCTTAAATTGATTCTCATTTAATTTCACCTTGTGAAATTTATACATTATCTAATCATTACAATTGTGTTTCTGAGCATGAATGTCCTATCTGGAGAATGTTTGTAAAAATAAATATCGAGGTCCAATATCCCAGTTTTGCATTCACTGTGTCTCAGTTTAGACATCTGTATTATCATATCTCTATCCATCTATGTTATCTATCATCTGTCTACCAAAATTTTGTAAAGCTCCTAGTGAATTATGGTTTATAATCTTGCTTTAGGCACATGTCTAACTAGTTTTGTCTCTATGAGAATATCTGAACTGTACTGTTGGCCGGCTCCATTTCCTTTTGGATTTTGGTTTTTGGTTTTTGTTTATTTGTGGTGATGGGGATAGAGCCTAAAGCTTTGCACATGCTAGGCATGTATTCTACCAATTAGTTACATCTGCAGTTAATCCAGTTCCATTTATTGTTCATCTTTCAGTGATATTTTTCTCTCTGGTAAAACTCTGCCTCGCTTCTAATCTAGTATTACTAACAATCACAATAATCATAATACTAGTGATAATAATAATAAGGATAAAAATTTTGGGTTCATATCATATTCAACTTCCAGAATATTCCTCTAAAATGTTTAGTGTTTCAATTATTATTTTGAGTCTTCAATTAATACATTAAAATTTATAGAATTAAACACTAAAGACTCAAATTTCAGTAATTTTAATAATTGTAACTCAATATATGTTCTATTTTATATTTCATTAAAATATCCTCTGCTATAATCAAATAGCTAAGAACTTTATTCATGTTATTGTTATCCTGCTTTAAGAATTTTTCAGATGTTGCCTAGTTTTTTTTTATCTTTATTTTCTTCCTCAAACTCTGAAGAGACTCATTTTATCAATGCATACTAGATTGGCTGCCTAGTATTCTAAAATATTTAAGTTTCTGTAGCCAGGGATTTTGTCTACTTCTCCAGAATCCACAACTACATAGGATCCAGTAAATAAATAGCTAATACCTTATACTTCAGGAATCTTTAAGGATTGAATTCCTCAGCTCAAAAGCTGTATCTTCCATAATAGTTTGGTCCACATGTCATTTTAAGACCTCTGACTGACCTCTTCTTCTGTATCCCACTTTACTAGACATTCTATATTTTTGCAACATTAAACCCAAAGTATTTGAGGTGGGTACTATTAGAGGAACATTTTCTTCCATTTGTCTATGATTTCTACATGACTATCTTCAGCATCAAATTTACCTCAGCAAAAGAATAGCAAACCCAGCAAGGGAATTTGGCATAGTAACAACTAGTAGTTGTGCAGGCACATGCCCATGTTTCCATATGCATTGCTTAATATGATATTTAACCCTTTATGCAGTAATCCATAGCACTAACTTTTTTGAGATATACAAAATATTTTGTTACTTTTGCTCACATAAATTATAATTATGGTTGCATTGCCAATATGACAAGGGGGATATTTTCTTTGCTAACACCTATAAACATCACAAACCAAAAATGAGTCACTTCAGCCTTGTTCCACCTTATTTCCTCTTTCACTGTTACCCTGACTGAATTCAATGCAGTGTCAACCCAAGAAATAGGCATGAATGTGAAGAGGCAGCTTAGGAAGAGTGCCCTAGTTTTGACCCAAAGGGCAGAAAAGAAAAACCTACCACTGAGAGCGAAGACAGAAGCCCCAATTTTACCACTATTTCTTTCTTATGTGTATTTTAGGGGGCAAAGTGGAGCAACTTCAAGGAGAACACTCAGAAGTCACTTAAAAAATCAGTTTCCTAATATTTCAAAGAATGTATTATTATGAGGACATAAAAGATAATACTTGGACCATTTGAATTGACGTGGTCACTGAGGGAATTAATTATTTTTAAATTTAATTCATTTAAATATATAATTGTATATTTTCTCATATTTTATTGTAGCATGAGGTAATCATTTACATTTTGTATATCTTCAGTTTGAGATGCTATTGTTTTGTATTTTTAAGAGTATGAAATCTGCCGGGTGTGGTGGCGCACGCTTGTAATCCCCACGCTTCGGAGGCTGAGACAGGAGGATCGCGCAGGTTCAAAGCCAGACTCAGCTACTTAGTGAGGCTCTCAGCAACTTAGTGAGACCCTGTTTCCAAATAAAATATAAAATGGGTCTGGGAGTATAGCCCAAAAGTAGAAAGCCTCTGGGTTCCACCCCCAGTACCACCAAAAAAAAAGAGAGTATGGAATCTGAGGATTAATTTATCCCTTTAACTTTTTATAAAAAAAGTCTTATTCCTATAAAAGTGTCTTGAGTGCTATAAAATAAAACTTAATTCTTAACTTTCTATTTTCTCAATAACAACTTTCTTTAGACTCAGTGATAGTAATAAAGTCTGGATCAAATTTGAATTGGGTCCATTAGAAACTATACCAGAAATGGAAGGAGTTTATACATTTTAGAGCACAATTGCATCAAACCTACTGCTATAAAATATTTAGTATTTTGGAATTTCAATAAAAGTTTACTTTATTCCTGGGTTGGTTATTTCATATATATTTAAGCAAGTAGTATAGAAATTTGCAAATTAAGTCATATCTATACAAGTGTTATATTATACTTGTTACACTGTGTGATACTGCTGTAATTTGACCAATATTTTTCAGGAAATATCTTTTGATAATTTAATTTTTGTAAACAGAAGCTTGATTTTAGGAGCTGTATAACTAAAATTGACATCTAGCTTTCTTATTTCAAAATGTCTATTGTCATTCAATAGAAACTGAACAGTGTTATGCTGATTATTTTAAAATAATATGACTAGAGAGAAGGTCCAAGATGGCGGCGGCTGCAGTTGCAGTGCCGACCGCAGCTGCCAAAAAGGACATGCTTTCCTCAGAGATGCCTTGGACATCAGATTTTGGTTTAATATCTGATTGGGACAACTTAAGGAGACATTTTCAGCTGTGACTTCCTATCTAGAATACAGGAGAGAGAGTGGATAGCGGTGGAATTAGAAGCAAGATGACAAGGAGGCATATGCCACGCAACAAAAGTGATTTTTGGAAGAACATCCCAAAAGGGATTAGAGAAAAGACCACTTCAGCTGTGAATGCTGGGGACTCTTAACAACAAACCTTGTAAGAAAAGTGATCAGGGCGTGGAGGAGGGAGCCTAGCAGTGCGGGGTGTGAAGCCCAGGGAACTCAGTGCATCTGGCCATCATGCTCCTCTATGCTGCATTGGGGTTCTGGTTGTGCTTAGAATAGCAGACTCTTCTCTATGCGGTGAGGCTGTGGGCCTCCGCTCTTGGAGGGGAGATAAAATACATTGCTGCTGAGTGCTCAATCTCACAACCTCTTCAAAACACACATACTGTCTTCTCTTATTAAAAAAAAAATATTGGAGAGGGACCAAGATGGTGGTGGCAGCAGCCAGGATTCACAAAATGCAGACAAATCCTATCCAATTCACCTGGAACTTTTTGAAAAAAAAAAAAAATTCCCCGTGAAGGGGGACTGCTCCTGCCGCACATGCTTAAGAATTCTGGACATCATATCATGTAAGGAAGGAGCTCAGCGCATATCCAGGAGGAAGTTGGTGGCGGCGGCGGCAGCAGCGGCGGTGGTGGATGTGGAGGCTAGTATTAGGGAGAGGCAGAGATCTGATCCAACTCACCCTGATCTTCTGAAGAAATTGCCCCAAAGATAGAATGCTACCACCACACATGCTCAGGAATTCTGGACAACATGCAGTGTGGGAAAAGTGTTTGGGGGAGAACTGAGATGGTGGAAGCAGTGGCAATGGCAGTGGCCAGTATTGAGGAGAGGCAGAGATCTGATAAGATCCACCTGGATCTTTTGAGTAAATCATCCCAAAGGTAAAATGCTACCACTGCACATGCTTAGGAATTTGGAACAACATGCTGGGTGAATAAGGTGCTTGGAAGAGAACTGAGATGTCTGTGGCAGCAGCCGTGGTGGTCAGTATTTGGTAGAGGCAGAGATTCAATCCAATCCACCTCATAATTTTAAAGAAATGTCCTCAAAGATATACTGCTACTGCCACAGATGCTCAGGAATTCTGGAAAACAAACTGTGTGGGAAAGGTGTTCAGGATAGTACCGAGAGAGGGGTGGTGGCAGTGGTGGTGGTGGTGACCAGAATTTGGAGGAACAGACAGATCCTGTCCAGTTCACTTTGAACTTTTGAGGAAATCTCCCCAAAAGTAGACTGCTCCTGCCACACATGCTCAGGAATCTGGACAACATGCTTAGTGAAAAAAGGGGTTGGGGGTTTTCAGAGGGAGCCCTGCATACCTGGGATGGGCTGCCATGCTCCGTGTTCGGGAAGTCATCAGCCCTCATGGCCACTGAGCTCCTCTGCACAGAGCTGGAGGCCAGAGTACACGTGGAGCAGTGGAGCCGGCTCTCCAAAGTGAAGCTATAGACCTCTGCCTTTGGAGGGAATAC
This sequence comes from Muscardinus avellanarius, assembly GCF_963383645.1. Taxonomy (NCBI): domain Eukaryota; kingdom Metazoa; phylum Chordata; class Mammalia; order Rodentia; family Gliridae; genus Muscardinus; species Muscardinus avellanarius. The sequence goes on along the minus strand of NC_137789.1, from coordinate 55,154,727 downwards.
AAAATTAATTGCCACTAGGTATTTGGGGTCCCAGCTTTCTCACAACATGTACTGCTCTCTCATTAAAAAAAAAAAAAAAAAAAAATCGAAGAACGCTGGGCGTGGTGGCACACTATTGTAATCCCCGTGCTTGGGAGGTAGAGACAGGAGGATTCCTCAGTTTCGAGGCCAGCCTCCATGGCTTCAGAGACCCTGTTTCCAAATAAAAATATATTTAAAAAAATAGGTTCCAGGAGTAGAGCCCAGAAGTAGAAGGGTTTCCAGGAACCTCATTAGCACCAAAAAAAAAACAAAAAAACAAAGGAAACATCTGTAGACAACCTGGTCACAGTGACAGAGACCAGAGCCCAAAGCACAGCAAGACAGCAAGGCCAGTGCTGGGGCCTCTGAGGCCAGGATAGGAGCCTGCCAGAATGGTAGGCTGCTGCCAGGGCCAGCGAGGACAGAATCAGTGCTTGCCATGAGGCAAGGCCAGTGCTGTGGCCTCCGAGGCCGGGATTGGAGCCTGCCATGAGGCAAAACAGGTTCTGGGGCCTCCGAGGCTGGGATCGAAGCATGCCATGAGGCACGACCGGTGCTGGAACCAGCAAAGCTGGGATTAGAGTCTGCCAGGTAGCCAGGTTGGTGCCGGCACCTTCAAGAGTGGGATCAGAACTTGCAATGCGGCATACACAGAGAAAGATCACAGAAAATAAAAAATCAGATGCTTTTCTTAATATGCAAAAACTAGGAAGAAATGGGTAATAGAAGGAAATCTAGTTGAAGAAAGGGCCCTATGGAGGAGCAATTAAGGTGACCAATCAGAGGGGATGGGATGGGGGAAGATGGAATCTCTTTAAAGCACATGATGCACTTAAATATATCAAAGTTATATATAAATCAAGCATGGGATCTCTGGGGGAAAGAATGGGATGGGGATTGGATAAAGGCTAATTAGATGATGTATGCTTGGATATCCTCACAAGTCTTGTATTCCATTGTGATGTTTGCCTACAATGCACCAATAAAAATATATTTAAAAAAATGTTAGCCCTGGCATATATTTGGTATGAAATAGAGTCACAGAAAAAAATGCATGGTATATAATAAACTGACCTATATTACAAAAAACAAATAAATAAAATAAAATAATGTGACTAGCTTATTTTATACATGGCCTTGTTGACAATATAATTCTGTGGATTCTTCCATTATTCTTGCACTATCAATAATAATGCCCCTTGAATCCTGCCTTGGATCTCAATTATTGGCACCATTTGTTTTAGTATCCATATTTTACACATGACTAAAAATATTCAGTATCATAACTTGAAGCATTATTATGGTGTATGTGCTCAAATTTATTGTTCTATTTTCCTACTGTTCTCAATACAATGCAGTCTAGTTGACAGACATTACATTATTGATGCCTTAAAATATCTGTCTCAACTCATTTCTGATAAGATTGAAAATTTCTTGCTTCTGAACATGAGTTTAATGTACTTACAGTGTCTATGGTTTTTCTTAAATGGAAATAAAATCATTCTTTCAACTCTACTATAAAAGCTTTGAGGTCATTCTTGACTCTATTCATCCTTGGAAGAACTATAAACACTCTACATAAAATATTTATGAGATTTTATTCAGAAAGTCTTGCAAGAATACTTAGGACATTTTAGAAAATATCTCTGTAGATTGTCCAGTTCTTTTTCTGATCTTAAAATTCTGGTTTTGAATCAGATATTTGAAACATCAGAGATCATCATTAAAATGTTTACATTACTAGTTTAATACATTGATATGTATCACTACATAAACTTTAATACTACCAAAACTAAGTGGTTGTGATTTGGTACATGTGTGAACCATTTTTGATGACTAATTTGTATGTCACTCCATTTTTTTCAAGCTTGTAACTTTCCTAATCATGAGAGGATTTATAAATGTCCTCTTTTCATATTAATATATTTATGCTTCAATTATTCTCTATTTTCCTTGATAAATAAATGAATTGAACATATTTGACTTGTATCTTGTGATCAATTGTAATATTTTTTTCACTTGGTTTTCAGGGATCCAGTCTCTTCTTACACTCTACTGTGTCTCTTTCCTTAGTATCTTATATGTTTCCCAACTTGGTAAATTTTAATCATCGAAGTCTTCTGGTTTTCTTTCTCTTTACTTCCCTTTGCTAACTACATCCACTCTTTTGGTTACCTTATCCAGTGTTATACATTTTAAAGGTCTATGTCTAACTGTACCTAACACTTACTTTAATACCACCATCCAAGATTCGCCTCTAAATTCTAACCTAATATACAGACTGCTTATTCAACATCTACATTTGACCTACCCAAACAGCAAACCCTCAAAATTTCCAGCATGTCACACAGTCTTCCCCTCTCAGTAAAAGGCAAGTCTATGCTGCATTTAGACCAGACACTGAGGGCTCATCCTTGTCTGCTTTTTTTTTTTTTTTTTTTTGCTTCCCCCACATTTAACCTGTCAACAAATCATGCCAGATTTATCTTCAAATTATATACAGGCAGAATTGGTTCATTTCCCACTGCCTTTTCTGTGCACTACTACTCCAAACCACTGACATTTCTAGATTTATGTTGCAATAAGCTTAATTCCCTTGCTCCCTTAAATGTTTTTATTATCTTATTTGGGATTTTATTACTATGGCTTTGTAGTATAGTTTAAAGTTGGGTATTGTAATTCCTCCTGCATGTTCTTTGTTGCTGAGAACTACTTTGGTTATTCGGGGTTTTTGTCATTCCAAATAAATTTAAGACTGGTTTTTCTATGTCTGTGAGGAAAGATCTTGGTAATTTAATGGGTATAGCACTAAATCTGTAGATCATTTTTGGATGTTTTGATGATATTTATTCTGCCTATCCATGAAAATGGAAGATCTTATAAAACTCTCCTAAGGTCTTCTACAATTTTTTCAATTATAATTAAATAAAACAATTTTATTATAGAAGTATTTACTTCCGTGATTAGATTTATTCCTAGGTATTTTATATTTTTGATGTATTGTGAATGAAACTGTTTTCTAATATTTTTGTTATTTTTAGCAGACTTGTGGTAGGTTATGCTACATAAGATCATATAGTCTCAGAAAAACAGGGTAGTATAATTTCTCTCAAATGTAGAAGCTAGAGAGAACATAGAAAGACTAATAGAAGAGTGGAAAAGAATTGAATGAAGGAGGTGGTTAGTAGGAAAAGGAGGATTAAGAAAGGAAACAGTTCAAATAATGTTATGTACATATATCAAGGTATCACTCTCACTAACATGTACAGGAAGGAAAGAAGGGGAAACAGGGTGGAAGAAAGAGATAAAGGCACCAAGTGGTCTATGCATGCATGAAGATATTTATTTGAATTTCACTATGATGTACTATTACAATGTACCAATAAAAATACATAAACAAGTAAAATAAAATATTAATAGTGGCACTAAATAATGAAAGAGCAAATAAGTGAATACTATCAGTATTTATCTGATTAGAGTTTAACTTGTATTTATTGGCTCTTTGGTCAACGTTGTCATTGTATATAATGAAAGATAATTTATAATTATAGTTTTTAATCCAGTGGCAATAGAGAACATCATTACATAATGCCTAAAATCTAAATTAATTAAACACCATTAAATAATGTTTAAAATAAAAACTATTATTTGTCTAATACATTTTAAATTATTTTATATATATTTTATATTTTTGTTTCTGTTTCATAACCATATAATAAATACCTATTATTCTTTGTAGATAACCAGACAGAACTAGAATTGTTATTCATTGTTTATGGGAATATAAAAATGCTACAATCCTCTGAGTAGTTCCCTTTAAAGATAAACATATACACAGTCCAGTAGTCCACAATTTTACTGCTAGGTTTTGAAAGAGTATAGAAAGTGAGAAGAAAATATATGACTTGTCTGAAATTTTTTATATGCTTTATTAATTTTTATACATTTTAATTAAAATAAATGTTATACATTTAAACTGTACTTGGGGCCCTTCCCCTCACCCACATTTTCCCTTTCCCCCTGCCAACAATGAATGTCCAGGGTAACCATGCTATATACATACTTTTACACATATCAGAAGTAGTCCCCAATTAATCAAATTCAGCCTTCCTCCTCTCCTATCTTTCCATTCAACTTTGTTGAAATCTCCCTTCCATTATCTGGAGTCCCTTTGGTATACCCTATGCTCCCTAGTTTGATCATATTAGAGGGAACATATGTCCCTTCTCTTTCTGTGCTTGGCTGATCTCACTTAACATAATGCTCCCCAGGACTTTCCATCTTCTTGCAAATGACATCATTTTATTCTTCTTTATAGCTGAATAGAATTCCATTGTGTGTATTTCCCATAATTTGAAAAACCATTTATCTGTGGATGGGGACCTGGGCTGTTTCCATATTTTGACTATTACGAATTGTGCTGCTATGAACATAAGTAAGTATATGTTGCTATAGTTCTTTGATTTCAACCCCTTTGGAAAAATACCAAGGAGTGGTAAAGCTGGATTGTATGGTGGATCAATTCCCAGTTTTCTCAGGAATTTCCACACAGATGTCCATAGTGGCTGAACTAATTTGCACTCCCACCAACAGAGTAAAAGAGTTCCTCGTTCCACACATCCTCGCCAGCATTTGTTGTTATTTGATTTCTTTATGCTTTCCAATCTGACTGGGGTAAGATGGAATCTCAGCGTAGATTTGATTTGCATCTCCCTGATGGCTAATGATGAAGAAAATCTTTTCATGTAACTATTGGCCATTCATATCTCTTCTTTTGTGAAGTGTCTATTCAATTCAATTGCCCATTTCTTGATTGGCTTGTCTGATATGCTAGTGTAGAGTCTTTTGAGCTCCTTGTAAATTCTGGATATTAGCTCCCTATCAGAGTGGTGGCCGGTAAATATCTTCTCCCATTCTGTAGGCTTCCTCATTAGGTTCTTAATGGTTTCCTTTGATGAGAAGAAAATTTTAGTTTGATGCCATCCCACTTGTTAATTCTTGTTTTAATTTTCTGAGGTTTGAAGGTTTTTGTTGAGAAAGTTACTGCCTGTGCCTGTATGTTGGGTTATTGAGCCTATACTCTCCTCTAATAACTTCATAGTCTCCGCTCTAATTTCTAAGTCTTTGATCCATCTCAAGTTGATTCCTGTGCATTGTAACAGGTAAGGAGTTTGTTCCATCTTTCTACAAATTGATAGCCAGTTCTCTCAGCACCATTTGTTGAAAAGCTGTCTTTTCTCCAGCATGAGTTTGGTCCCTTTGTCAAAGATTAATTGAGTATAGATGTGTGGATCTGTTTCTCTATCTTCTATTCTGTTCCACTTGTCAGTATACCTGTTATTGTGCCAGTACCATGCTGTTTTTACTACTGTTGATCTATAGAATAATTAGAATTCTGGGATTGTGATGCCTCCTGTGTGATTCTTATTGCTGAGAATTGCTTTGGCTATTCTGGGTCTTTTCTTTCTCCATATAAAGTTCAGGATTGACTTTTCTAGGTCTGTGAAAAATATCGTTGGTATTGTAATGGGAATTGAAATTAATCTATAGATCACTTTTGGCAGAATGATCATTTTGATGATATTTATTCTGCCTATTCATGAGCATGGGAGATCTTTCCATCTTCCAAGGTCTTCTTCAATTTCTTTCTTTAATGTTTTGTAGTTTTCTCTGTAGAGGTCTTTTACATCTTTGGTTGTATCAGGTTGAGAATGAGAGAAGGTTAGATAGTAGGACTCTTATATTTATTGGAATATTTAATTATGGAGATGTGAGAAACCTTGTGTATTAAACAAAGAGATATAGTTAGGGGAGAAAGAGAAAATTTTGAGGGAAGATAGTATATAGCCCTAATTGAAGACTTTCGTAGAAGGAGTGGGGAAAAGGAGCAAACACAATGAGTAAAGTACCAAAATAAGGTACAAAGGCTAACTATTATACATCACATATAAACAACAATGTCGAAAACAGCAAAAATAGACCACCAAGAGAGAACAAAAAGGGTTAAGAGAATAAACAGGATATACATAAAATAAAATAAAATGAACTAATAACCATGTAGTGTGAAATGAAAGCACCAGAGGAACTGAAATAAAAGTAAAAAAGAAGAAAAAATAAATTTAAAAAATCCCCCCAAAATAACCAAAAACAAAAAAAAAAAAAACCAAAGACCAAAAAACAAAACAAACAAAATAAAAAAGCAAAAAATAAAAAATAAAAAATAACAGTCCTACTACTTTACGAATATATGGTGTATATGCCAATGTCTCGTATTTGCTTGGAGTGACCCCTTTTGGCCCTGTGCAGTTATCATGCCTTAAGCGCCCTTCCTGTGACACTGGAGTTGATCTTGCCCCCTGGGTACACACTGGCACCCACAGTTATCACCGTGTCTGCTGGCACTCACTGTGTTCCTGCTGGGTCCTGTGGCTCATCTGAGCTCATGCTCTTACCTGGCAGCCCAGTCTGGGGCTCTGAAGGGCTGGCAGCTCTTCCATATCCTGCTGATTCTCTGCTCACATGTTTAGCAGGTCCTCTTCTAGGTCCCTGAAGGTCTCCCTGTGCTTCTGTGGGGGCCGCCTCTGATGAGGAAACGGTGCTGCTCAGGTGCTCGAGTGAGCTCACAGCTTAAGATGTTGGAGCTCTATGGCCACTTTCAGGCTCTAGAGCATTTCTTGGTCTGCCATGGATTGCCGCACCCAAAAACCCTGTTTGGACCGGCAGCCCAAGGGCTGCCTGCGTCTGCAACTTAGCGGCCTCCTGCATCTGCAGCTCCCTTGTGCTTTCTTTGTGTGTTGCAGTGAATCCTGCAGGTCAGAGTTACTGGACTTCTTCTGCCATTAGTCCCCGAGTCTGTTTTGGGTCATACGCTGAGTTTAATTTTCTTTATTAAGGCACTGCCTACTCAGCAGTTGAACTTAATTTGCTTCAGCTAGTGAGAAATGCTGTGTCTGTTCATCGCCTTGCTTTATTAATTTTATACCCAAACAAGAAACAACCCTAATGTCCATCCACAGGAGATGGGTGTATATTAACAACAAATAAATTCAATACTAATTAGCAATGAAAAATAAATTATTATCAAATCCATACCTACAAAATTAGTAGTGAATCTTAAAAATATGAATATAAAGACAGATGTAAAATTGTATACATATTCTATGTATTAATACATGGATATGAAATTTCAGAGAAGCCAAATCTAATCCAGCAAATATGCAATAGGACCTGAGAGGGTAAGTGGCAAAAAAATAAACTTTGAAGCTGAAAAGTGATAAAGGAGTGAATTATACCTATGATACAGCTATTCTCATATGTTTTACAATAAATATTCAGAGTGATGTTACATCACAGGAATGCTTTATTAATGTTTGAAAGAAAATGCTAAAACCACAGCCATACATAATGCATTTAAGTGGAGCACACAAGTTATTAAGGGTAAATCCATTTAATTTATTTTAGAAGCCTTAATATACACAGTATTGTAAAAATAAAGTAGTAACTGAGAGATTCTAACAGCAGTGAGTTACTTGTTTTCTTTTAGGAAGCTCTGCTTTCTCGGCTTTCATGGAAGAACTGCCTCATGAGAAGTTACTAAATATTCTTGTTAAATATGCAGAATATAAAGAGCTTATAAACTGTGGGGAAAGTTGTCTCTCATGCATTCAAAACTTGATTGCAACAAGGGTTAAGTAGTCAAGGAATGTTTGTGAAATTAAGCGACCTAAGAGAAGAGTCAGGAAATACTGTTAAAATCCTTATGCTGAGTTTTTATGAAGATATTTGTTAGGGTCATAAGCAACAGGAAAAGGGAATAGCTCAAACAACCACTTATTTCATACTGAATGACACAGAAATTATGATTGGTACACAATAATATACATTTAGCATTATTTTGTTTAGCAAAACAAAAAATAAATGTTATGCATTCATTCAAATGTCATTAGAAAAATTGCACCATTTTGTTATTTTATTAGGTATTCCTTTGTTTTCCTTTCAACTTTGTTTGCTAAGGTTTTGTGAGTTTAATTGCTAATTTTGTCTAATATATATTACTAAAACAATAAAGCTAATATTAATTAATTAGCAAAAAAGAAATAGGTGTGAAGAAATCACAAGCTTATTCTAGTCTACTTATTGCTAAATAAATAAAAATAAAACCCATTTAAACATTTATACATCTACCCTATAAATGGTTTAAAACTGTACTGAGGCTATACTTCTTAAATGAAAGCTTGATTTTTTAAAATATTTTTAACAAACTTATAATAAAATCATCAAGGCCAAAACACATTGTCCTCTTGGTAATTATTTTTCCTAATGTACGAATAAACATATTATCAGGTTAACATATTAGGTGTTCAAAGTGACTCTAAAGATGTGTCAAAAATGACTATCATTCACCAGTTATTCAAAATTAATACCACTTCAGCTAATCCTAAAAAAATGTAGTAATAATTTAGAAGTTTAAAATTTTAAGTGCTTGGAACTTTGAATTCCTTGAATATATTCTGGTATAAAATTTAATTTTAAAACTGATGTAATAACTGAATGAATTGTGAAAAACCTTTTTCATATGCTACTGACGTTCCATTTAAGAAGAAAAAAAACTAGATCTTCAAGATTTGAAAAAATAATGGGATGTTTTGTTTCTTATCTTCACCTGAACATTAACATGCAAAACACAAAATAAAATGCCCTCAACTTTTCATTTGTTATTATTCAGACTACTTGTCCTAAATTCTGGTAATGTGTCAACGACAACATGAATATATTATATTTTGTCGGGTTTGAACATTTCCCTACCTAGTGTTTATAAAGGATCTCATAGTGTGAAAATGCTCAAATTAAGTAGTTTACAAGTCATTATCATTATCTTGCTTTGTGATATTAGAGTCTTCATTTGTATATGGAATTGAAAAAGGTTCTTCCCTTCTTCTGTTCTCTTAGCTAAATGCAATTTTTGATTAGAAATTATGACTTCAGATTTTTTTTCCTGAAGAGTAATGGAAATTAAGCTAAATTTGGTACTTTTAATGCTGCATTGCTATGACATTGGCTTTCAGAGGAATATGTGCGAATTTGTTCTGGACAGTTTAAAATATGTGAGAACTATTTTTATATATTCAAAAACCTTTATACTTTCTAAGTTGGGTAAATATTTGATAGGGTTTGATAGTCTACTTCCATAAACAGTCACAATTATTGAGGGTGTTGAGTATTTGGTTCTATTCTATTTGATGACCTTAGGTCAAGGAGTGGATATGATATTGACATAAAAAATTAAACTTTCCAAAAGATCATATTCTACTGGGGAAGATTAAATGGTCAATAACTAATACAATGTGATGAATCCTATAAGTCTGCTAACTCACAATGCAATACTTGTGCTTGAAACATAATAATGGGTAGCAGAATTTCACATCTTCTTCTGTACTGTTCTTTTGCCCTTAGAATTTTGTACAGATAAATTACAGGGCAATGGCAGATAGGTGTACTAATTGTATTGCCCTAGTAAGAGTTTATCCAAATCTTTGTCAGTGTTATACATTAGCAAGATAATGCTCTTTTAATATTTATCCCTAAAGTTTGCAAACCTTTACTGGGAACACTAGACTGACTATCTTAGACAAATACTTTGTCTTTGAAAATGTATATGATTCAAAGAGAAAAAAAATTTCATGCCTAGTATAAAAGTATTCACTTTTGAAGAATATGAAAATATCTATACCCTTGTGTTGTAATTTGGTGATGTTTTCTCACCAGAAACTTCTTTGTAAATTTCATAAACAAACAAATACTATATTATTTTCCCCCTACAGCCATACAAAATAAAAGATGAGCTGGTGTGGTGGGACACATAGTAGTCTCAGCTACTTAAAAACTGAGAGAGTATAGCTTGAGCTTAAGACTTTGAGACCAGCTGGGCAATACAGTGAGATTACATCACAAGGAGAAAAAAGTGACAAAAGCAAGCTCACCTATTAGATTGGTGTTTTGTGTGTGCACTTAATTTTGTTTTTGCTTGATATTGTAATAAACAAAGAGAGATGGAAATCAGTTTGAGGCCAGCTGTCAATGTCTATGGGAAGTCAGAAAATTATCATTTGGTCTTGTATGATTTGCATGTTACTAAGTTTTTTCTGGAAACATCCATAAACATTTATGGATTCATAAGTACATATCACTATTTTAAAAAATTGAGGTAAATAAATTATAACCCGATTTTGGAATTACATTCTAATATTAACAGGGTGGTTGATAATACTAATTGTAAATTAAATAATTATTATTTTTGAACTTTCACATAAATTCAACTAAAAATCATCGAACAAAAATATATCATTAAGTGATATCTGGTAATAATGCAATAGACACTATTATAATTAGTTTATTGGATATAATTTTCTTTGTGAACAGTGGAAGTCTTTAACCATAGATAGAAGGAAGGTAGTCCTAGCATCTATGTGGAAGGGACTCTAAAATTAGATGCATAACTGTACTAATATATATTAAATGCCCTTGTAAAAATAGATAGATTACAGATAGATAAATACATAAATGTCTCATGTAAATAGATATCGCATATGTACATACAAATATACATAAATAACATATATCATTATGCAAAACATTTAATATATTTTAATATATAAAACCATTAATATTAAATTAACATATATTAACTAACATATTATTCTGGAGATGAACACAGGATTTGCACATTGCTAATAATACTGAGCCACATCTCCAGTCCTCAGTATTATACATATATAATAAAATCCTCATTAAAAGGAGTGGAGTCTCGATGAGTTGTGGAGGACCTTGTTAAGTTGCTGCGGTTGACCATAAACCTGTGATCTTCCTTTATCACCTCCTAAGTACTGGTATTACAGGTGTGCACCACCACGACTGATTCCAATATTATAATTCTTACAGGTCATGACATATAGTACTGATAATTTTTCATTACACCTGCAAATTATTACACTATTGTTAGTTTTATTAAAGATAGTGTTTAAGTTTTAAAGGCTATCTTCACTAATCATTGACAAACAGAAAAATTAGCCCACGGACTTTTCCTGAATCTTTAAGGTAAATTGAAAATATTGGACAGAGTCTAATTGCAGTAGGGAAAAATAATGGCAAACACAGATGAATTTAATGAATGTAAAAGCTAAAATTCAGCAATTAGGCTTTGATTTAAAAACTGTTTAGAAGAGTATATAAAATTAGTAATAATTTCTTCAATTACCTCAGACAAAAATCAATAGGAACTTAGTTTGGGGTAAGAGCTAGTGAGAAAAACCTGCAAATTTTTCATTACCCCAAACTGATAAATGGATTTCATTGTAAACTATCATCGGCAACTTTTTTTAATTCTACCAGTTATATTCAATACTGATAAAAATAACTAATTTATGAATTAAAAGTGTAGGCAAAATAAATATTTGGCATTATAATTAAAACATCAAAAATAATGTTTGGGCTTAAGCAAATCACATTACTTAATATTGCTTGTGGATTTCCAAAAAACACAGCAAATAAATCAGTTAACTGATACTACATTTTGGCCATTAAATCTGAGTTCTTCTGAGGCACTGTGCAAAATACAAAATATATACTTCTGGCCCTTGTGAAAACTCACAAGTAATTTAAATTAAAACTACTGAACATAATAATGACAACATTGCTAACTGTTAAACAGCATATTGTTCACTTAAATTACAAGAAAATGCCAGCAAGTGGTGTTGCAAACATGATCAGAAACTAGCATGTGTAATGTGAAACGAAAGGCTGAAATAAGAAGAAATTGGTTCCGCTCATGGATCTTTCGTTTGTTTTGAATCTGTTATGTAATACTTTAATGCCTCTGAGCTTAAACTTCTAAATCACAAAAATACTAGTTCTAATTTCTCTTTCAATTTCTATGAAGTTGAATATTCTAAAATGATATTTAACATACAAATATGCCATAAATGTTATTAATTTATGCCAACATATTTTTCTTATTAGACAAGGAAAATTATATTCAAAGATCAGAAAAAAATAAAAAAAATAATTTGCATTTTTTTTAACTTAAGAGAGTTCAAACTATTTGGATAATTAAAAAGTAGCTGTAGGTAGTCAGTGTGCTTTCTGTAAAAGAATATGCTGGAAAATAATATGTAGCCAGAAAGTTTATTATAGAGCAAAAACAAAGAGATGGAACTGGTTTATATTAGGTATTAAATTATAATACCCTGATGTAACACTGTTATTTATAGGCCTAAAGTGGAACTGGATGGTTTCTTAATCCTCTATAGATACTTTCTATTTTTTGGTAATGTTGCAAACAGGAAGAGTTACCATCTACATGGTTATTATCTCCTACAAACATGTATTCTCTAGAAAGAATTATTATAAAAAAGTTTTAGTTAACTTAATTTCTTTCTTGTGACTCTCCAATATATTTAATGGGATATAAGATTTCCCTAGACTTACTGTGTAGTCACCAAATATTCTCTTGGGAGGACTATATAAAGTTTTGAATTGTGTGCTGTCATAAATTCTTTTCCCAAAAAGAAACAATCCAAACTCCACTTAAATCGTTTTGTTCTTATTATGAAGAAACTATAAATAAACACTTCCTAAATCTTATATATTTTACATTCAATTATGAAAATAAAATACTCTATTTTAGCAAATCTCACAGTGGAAACCATATATACCATGGTCATCTATGAAATGTGTGAAGAAATATTGTATGTAATTAAAGCCAACAAAGTCCTATCTTAGAGTTGATATTTGTTTTTCTTGGTTAACAAAAGTTCCAAATGAGCATGGTTTTCCAAAAGCAACTTGCTTTCCTTTAAAATGGAGTACTAAAGTGAGAAAACAGCTCTTTGATAATCCAATGCAGGTGAGGGACAAAAGTTTTTCTTAGTTCTCATCTTTTTCTCCTTTTTGCCTATTCTTCTCTTTTATTTCTTTCCTTTTACTTTTTTCATGTTTCACATTTGACTTTTTCAGGTATTTCTATAAAATAAAAAAAATTGACAATTGTGTTATTCAACTATTGTCTTGATAATTTTTTGATAGAAAACACTGTGAGAACCACTATCATTTGGCAAAACAATTGTCACTGCCATTTCTCCAACACAGTTGTTATATCATGTAAGGAGGGTAAAATATTAGAATAAAGTAATTTAATATGAGATTTGATGTATTAAATGTTTATCATGCATCTTCATATTTAAAGGCAATTAGAAAATACTTTCTTCACATAAGAGTATAGGGTCTTTTTATAGCTGCTGGTGGTGGTGTTATCTATGATTATTTAAATTCATATAAGGAAATACATTGTCAATTATAGACTGTCTACTCATGTTTAAAATATACTATTTGTGTTTACATAAAAAGATGTATAAGCTGGGCGTGGTGGCACACGCTTGCAATCCCCGCACTTGGGAGGCAGAGACAAGAGGATCACACAGGTTTGAAGTCAGCTGTGCTGGCTTAAGAGACCCTGTTTTCAAATAAAAATATAAAATATAAAATATATATATATATATATATATATATATATATATATATATATATTAGGTCTGGGAGTGTAGCCCGGAGGCAGAAGGGCTTCTAGGAAACCCAGTACCACAAAAAAAAAAGATGTATAAGAATTATGTAATATACATAATATATATATATATATATATATATATATATATATATATCAATGAAAGTGAGGATATGTCAAAATTAAAAACAATAATGATTTCTAGAATAAAAGATCTAAACCAATTTGGAATAGAATAAAGCTAAAGCATTTATTGTGAATATATATTAAAATTTTAGTGCAATGAGATTTAAAGTTTTTTAAATATAAAATTGTGAACCATCCTATAAGACCTGATTTTGAGCATTTAAATGCATCACTAAGTTTTCATTCCTCATTCTATGTGAACATATAATAAAAATATAACTTTTTTTTGCAGGTCTGGGAACAGAACCCATGGGCATTCGACCTCCGCGCTACATCCCCTGTCCTATTTCTTATTCTTTTTTTTTAATTTTAATTTTTAATTTATTTATTTATTTTTTTATTGGTGCACTGTATTCATACATCATAGTGGGATAGAAACTTTTGTAGACATACATGCACACTTCGCCCAGTCAGCCCCCACCCAATCCCCACCCCATTCTCTCCCCATCCCTCCCTCCCATGCTTGGCTTAGTGGTTGACATCTAGTATTATAGCAATTTATCCAAAATTAAAAATGATAATCTCACATAACAGTTTCATTTGTCTGATACCAAGCTTTTGATGACTTAAAGATAACATTTCAATATTTCTTTTTGCTTTCTTTCTTACCAGATAATTTTTTTTCTATTTTTTAGGTGAAACTATCATATATTTATATATTTATTTTTCAGGAAAAAAAAATCTATCCTAATATAGAATATGGACTCTAGATACCCAAAACGATCTTGAAAAAGAACAAAGCTAGAAGATATATATTTTCTGATTTCAAACCATATAAAGCTACAATAATTGAAACAGTGTAGTACTATTCTAAAGGCAGATATATAAACCATTGGAGTTAAATAAAAGCCTAGAGCTAAATTCTTCCCTATATTGTCAAGTTAATTTTGACAAGGTTTCCACGAACATTTGGTGGTGGAAATAATAATCTTTTAACTAAATATTGTTGAAACATAATAATTACATGGAAAAGAATAAACTTGTACCCTTACCTAATCCCATATACAAATATTAACTCAAAATAGATAAAAGACCTAAATATAAATCTTAAGACTATAAACTTTTAGGAGAAAATCTGGGTCATAAAACCTCAAAACACTGAAATTGGCAGTGATTTCTTGGATATGATTTCAATGGCACAGGCAACAGAAGAGTATACAAACTCCCTAAAAAATAAAAAAAAAAATATTGTATATCCAAAGACAATGTAAACAGAGTTAACAGTTACTAATAGAATGGGATAAAATATTTCCAAATGCTATATCTGAAGGTATTTTAATATTCCATATAGACATCCTAAAAATTAACAACAATAAAGGCAAACAATACCATTTAGAGATAGGTAAAAGACTAACATAAGTAATGAATCTCCACAGATAACCAATCTTAGTTGTCTGCTGGATGGGAATTCTTGTTTCTTTGGTTCTGGCGTGTATTACCCATTTCCTCTTTGCAGTTAATCTCCTTGAGTACTTTCTCTAGAGCTGGTTTTGAAGACATAAATTCCTTCAGTTTATGTTTGTCATGGAAGCTTCTTATTTCCCCATCTAATTTGATGGTTAGTTTTGCTGGGTAGGAAATTTTTGGCTGGAAGTTGTTTTCTTTCAAAGTTTGGAATATATTACTCCAAGCCCTTCTGGCTTTCATAACTTGGTTTGGGAAGTCTGGAGTGATTCTAATTGGTTTGCCTCTGAATGTCACGTGGCCTTTTGTTTTTGTTGCCTTTAAGATTCTCTGCTTGGCTTCCACATTAGTCATTTTGACAATTATGTGGCGTGGGGATCCTGTTCTCTGATCCTGTCTAAAGGGAGTTCTATAAGTTTCCTGGACCTGTGTATCAAACTCTTGCTCTATGTTTGGAAAATTTTCTGCTATTACTTCTTTGAAGAGATTGTTGATCCCTTTGGTTTCACTTTCTTTTCCCTCCTCTATTCCAATTATTCTTAGGTTAGCTCTCTTAAAATCGGCCCATATTTCTTCAATGTCAGATTCCTGCTGTTGGATATTTTTTTCTAGATTAGAAACTATACGTTCATTTTTGGAATGATCATCTTCTAAGAGCAAAATTCTGTTCTCCATGTGGTCTAATCGGTTGTTTGTGCTTTGAATTGAGGCCTTTACTTCATTAATTGCATCCTTTATCTCTTTTTGGCTCTCTCTGAGTTCTTTTCGAAGCACCTCTATTATTTCTACAGTTATTTTCCTGATTTGATCTTCTAGAAATCTCTGATTTTCAGTTTTATCGGGTTCTGATGTTGTGGGGTTGTGGGCATTCATTGCTCCAGTATTATTCCTCTTTCCCATGATTTAGGAAGTTTGTGCCTTCTCTGGGTTCTTCCCTTGGGTCACTATGACTTCACTTAAGGTGTTCTGGATCTCGAGTCAGTAGTATCTCAGACCCCACTACTCCTTTACTGGGTTTTATCACAGAGTCTCCGACCCAGAGAGTCGATAGAGGCTGCTTTAGACTGTGGGGGGTGCCAGGTTGCATGTTCTCCTATGGTGTGATATCTCTGCCACCGCCCCTCCCCCACTGGGTCAAGTCCCAGGGAGTGCAGTACTGGGATTTTTCCTCTTTGGCCTGCAATTTGACTCACTGTTCTTGAGTACGCAGGTGTAGCTGTACTGGATTCGGTGAAATCTCTGCTGCTGCCGCAGGTGGCGGTATGGCGCCACTGCTATGCCCTCGGCCGTGAGGCTGGCTTATTTCCTCTTTGTTTTGATTTCCACTCTGAATCCCTGCGGCGTGTGCTGAGCTCAGCCACTGTCAGCTTTAGATTTTACCTGTGGCGAGAAATCCCGCCTGGCTGTTCCGCAGCGGCTCACCTCGGCTTGCTGTAGCCGTCCGGTGAACTCGCCGCTGCCGCCAGCAGTATGGTGCTGCTGCCGCGTCCTCGGGCGTGAGCTGGTGTATCTCCTCTGTGGCTCTGAGCTCTGTTCTCGGTCCACTTTCTCTCTGGAGCCTGGTGATTTTTTTGTTTCTCTGGTGATGGTGTTTTCTGGCTATGAAAGGCGCTGATTTTGTGGTAATGTAGATTAGTTGTTAGCAGGGCTCTTAAGCCCCGCTTTTCTTGGTCACCATCTTCCCGGACCTATTTTTTATTCTTTATTTTGAGACAAAGTCTCACTAATTGCGGAGGTCCTCACTGATCTCCATTCTCAGCCTCCAGAATGCTGGGATTACAAGTGTTAGAGACCACGCCCAGCTAAATTATAACTTTTTACTTGTCCCTTTTCTCTAGTGTTAACCATTCATGCAAGCCATGATTAGGTTAAAAAAAGAGTTAAATGGAATAATTTTAAAACTTATGTAAACTCCTGGGTGAATCAGGACAATTTTAGTGGGAATTGCTACAATCAATTTTTCAGTTATTATGATATCAAATTATATATATATATATATATATATATATCACCTTATAAGATAAATATCTATAGTCAATACAATTTTTCTGTATATGTTAAATTGTAGACTATGAACCTATGCTAAATTCATGGAAAATTTGTAAATTTCATTTTTGAAATTTATTCAAACAGTAGTAACTTAGTCACTTAGAAAACATTAAAACATATATGTCAGGCACTCTGTTGAGATGAGTTGACAAAAATGATAAAATGAGTACTGACACCCATGAAAAGTCTATAAACTAGCAAACAACAACAACAACAACAACAACAACAGAACTAACAATTACAATAAACGCTTTGAGCAGAATATGCTCAAATTTAAAAAATGTGCTGTAAAAATAGCACATGTAAGGAAAAGACATATAATTCATCTTGTGATAACCAAGGATGACTTCTTATAGAAACGTGTGCATCTATTTCTTGAAATTATTTTAGAAATTGAATAAATTTCTTGAAATTTATTATATTAATGATTAATAAAAAAATAAAAATAGATAAAATTGTGTGCATGCAAATAATAAGTCATGTTAGAAATACTTTACATTTTTATTTTTAAAGCAACCTTATTTTTATCAGGTACTGCTCAAGCAATAATGTGCATGAGGACATGTAGAGAAAGGTTATTGTTCCATTCTAATCCCCATAGAAAATTTCAATTTTGCTTCTCTCACTGTTATTAAAAATGTCTTTGCTCATTAGTAAGTTGTTATAGCAATTGATTAGATCATTACCAGCATTTAACATAATTAGAAGGGCTAACATCCATAACTTAAATCAAGTATGTATAGTATAGTAGAATATAATAGAATATCTCATATGATTCGGTACTATTAAGGAAGTTATTACTTCAATAAATCTCTTATTGAAAATACATTTTCTTCTGAAATTTTTGATAAAAATTCTTGGAACCCTCTAGTTCAGCATGTTTTAGTAATGCTGTTCTTTATTATATGTGAGTTGTCCCCATGTGAAAATGTGAGTCATAAGGGAAAAAAAAAAACACATATTCAGTAGGAAAGGTTACTTTTCCCAAATAAGTCAGGTAAGGCCCATTTTTCTGCTCATCTTTTTCCTTACAGCATGGGATGTACTCATGGAGATATGCTCATTCTCTTTCTTGCATAAGGATGCAAAGTGAAAAACAAAAAGCCAGGCTAATAAATCAGGAAGTTAGCTAGCACCTGGGTCATTGTTGATATTTTTGAGCTGCAATACTAAACTTGGAATTGCCTATCTTCAAATTCTCATTATGGAAGATAATTAAATGTCTAGCTTTTAAATTGTATTTGGCTGTCTTACTGTTTCTTGCAGCCAAACACATCCTAACTGATATACCATGAGAGTGCATTCTGTTTCTAGAGGAAAAACAATTCAGTAAGATAAGAAATCAGGGTTGATGTGGGTTTTGAAATGGCAAGATGACTAGGAGTCAACTTGAGGGAGAAGAAAAATGGCACAACAGAGGAATCCACCCTAGCATACAGTTCCCCAAGAATGAATTAAAATGGTAGCTCCTGAGTGGCAAATTGAGGCAGGAAAATAGAGGATTCCAGCAGGCTAACTCGGTGGGCAAAAATCCAGACTATTGGTTATTAGAATAGATAGATAATTGATAAGGGAAATAGATGGTGGTGTATCTGACATACCATGCTTCAGTAGGTGAGGGAAGTTTTCTTCCAACAAGCTGAAAGATATTTTCCCACTGACCTTAATAAAAACAGATACTGACCCACATTCAGCAATCTGAGTAGATAATAAACTAAGGGAAGCTCAGCAAAGCCCAACTGGGGGAAAGTGCTGGTTCTCTCCAGGTCCAGCGAGAGAGACCCAGCACTTGCCAACAGAAATGGTTGGAATTGGGAATCAATAACAGCTTGAAGGTTCTCTTTGTTTTGACTAGGATTTCCTGCAGTTCACCATTGTTCAGATTTCTGTTTTCTCTTATTTTTTCATTTCTCTTTCTCCTAGTCCTCTTTCTTACTCTGTTCTTTTATTCTGGCTTTTTGAACACTTACGATCAAACAGCTACCTAGGCTATGCCTTTTATTGGATTGGTTGGTGCCTGCACTGAGACAATCTGGGCATACAAGAGAGATGGGGACTCAGTCCAGGGGAAATCTCAGAGTGGCCAGTTGATCAGTGTGCAAAATGGAGAAGAATAAAGGGCACTTCCATTCAAAATTATTTCTAATTTCTGAAATAAGTCATGTGTCTTACCGGAAAAGGAGACTGGATCAGACTAGGGCCAGGAGAAAATCAGCAACACCTCTGTCACTGCTGCCATACCCCGGAAGGAATAGAGGATAATTCAATGGATCCCATTCACCCAACCCAACACACGGACAGAAACACTGGAAACAAGGGACAAAGTTCAACTCAGATCAGTTTAAAATAAAGAAGATAAAGGAACCAGTCAGCTCTAATTCAATTTAATACATGATCACCAATATGCAATCTTTTTAAAACTTTTCTGCATTATTTCTCACATTTTCTTTGTTCAATAGAGTTGGAGAGCTCATTAGTAGTAACATTCATATTGTGTATTGACACATGGCTTGTATAAACCACTGTTTAGGAGTAAACCATTTTTCCAGGCATTTTCTTCTTTTATAGAGATATCTAAGGTTGAAATTAACACTTTTTTCTCTTTTTATAGAGGCACTCTCAGTTTTCATAGGGGTATTGCAGGTTGAAGTTAACACTTTATGTTGATTCTAATGTTAAGCTAAGATATACCCCCAGCCTATTTACTATTAACTATTAATAATTACTATTATTACTATTAGCTATTTACCAAAGGATCGCCACATAGGAGGAAGAGGAATCCAGCTCAATAGATGTGCAAATTAGGTTATTTGGAAACATGAGGGAGCAGACCAACCAAACTTCCCCCAAATTTATAAAGCACCAGCGATCAATAACTGAATCCACTGATGCTGAGGTAGGAGAAATCCCAGAGAGAATAAAATGTTGATTATTAAAATGATGTATGAGTTAAAAAATCTAAGAAATAAAACGAGAATATACACGATGTGAAAGAGCATACCAATAAAACGATATTTTGAAAAGGAACTAAGCTTAAATTATTAAAATAAGGGATAAATCAAATGAAAATTTAGTTGAAAGTTTTACCAGTAGCAGACCATGGAGAAGGCACATTCCAGGCCTTAAAAAGAGGGTATATTGGCCGGGCGTGGTGGCGCACGCTTGTAATCCCCGTGCTTGGGAGGCGGGGACAGGAGGATCACACAGGTTAGAAGCCAGCCTCGAGCGCTGGCTGAGGAGACCCTGTTTCCAAATAAAAAAGTATAAAAAATAGGTCTGTGAGTGTAGCCCGGAGATAGAAGGGCTTCCAGGAGCCCCAGTACCACCAAAAGAAAAGAAAAAAAAAAAGAGGGTATATTATCTTGAACACTTTGTCAGCAATAAAAAAGGAAAATAAGAGATCATGATTAGAATATTTTAAAAATCTGGAGTAACATTAAGAAATCAAATGTAAAGTTATTGAGATCAAAGAGATATATGACACACGCTAATGGCATGAATAACCTATTCAGTGAAATAATGCCAAGATTTTTTAAACCTTAGGAATGCAATGAATATCCACAAATAGGAAGTTTTAAGTACCACAAACAGAGAAGATAAAGTATAAGCACTCCATACCACATAATAATTAAAATGCCTAACATAGAGATCTAAGATGGAATTTCAAAAGCCTCAAGAAAAAAAGAAAAGTCATGTCATATTTACAGATACACCAATAAAAATAACTCCTGATGTCTTAGAACAAATACTAAGTGACAGGAAGGCCTAGAATTATACATTAAATACACTGAAAGAAAATAATATCTCTCCACAGTCAGTTCTCTTGGGATTGACACTGGATGTTGGTGTTGCAGGAGGTTTTCTCACTCATTCTTCTTCCCTTGTGATCCACTTTACACCTGTACTGAATTATAAGGCATGCACATGTGTAATCTATGCATGGATACTTGCTAAAAAATATGCATATATACAATTAGGGACCAGTATCCCAATAGATTGTTAAATCAATTTTATCCCATTAAAAGTCTTATACACCTAAATTAAGCCAGGTACTCAACTGAATGCTAGGGATACAAATAAATATATGTTATAATTGATCCTCCAAGAACATATAGCTTAATATGACTGACAGATATAAATAAATCATGGCAATATAGTTATGAATGTTTAATAGAGCCCTCTGGTGCATAAGACTGGATTTAAACATTCCTACAAACTAGTATATTTTCTATACTTTCACAATCATATATACAGCTCCTTACATGTACTGTTTCTGGTGGTACCTTTATTGATGATATATTTGTTGAGTTAAAAGCTAAATGAATGAATGAATGAATGAATGAATGAGGTTAAGTTTTGCACTAAAGTTAACAGAAGCAGCAAGCAGGCTATAATTGCTTAAAGAATTCTGCAAACCTTCAAAGTTGAAAAAATTATTAAGTACAGTCTTTCGAAATGCTTAAAAGTTGGTCATCTTGATTTGTGCAGGACGTAAACATTCCAAGAAGAATGAAGAACCTGAGTAGAAGACGGGAAGTAAGGGATACAATTTAAAAACTATTAGTATGTTTCCATGGCTGTGGGACAGTGAGGAAAGGAAAAAAAAGCTGAGGCTGAAGTGTTTTTTCAGAGATATCAACCACACATTTACATATCTTAAAATAGTATTAGGACTTCCTGTTCTATTCTGTGTGACAAATACCATAAAGCCCAAACGGCACATTTTTCTTCTTTTTATCCTTCCTGAGTCCTCAGAATCTTTCTCATCTCATCACTCTAAACAGCCACTAACAATAATTTTGAGTAGTCAGAGAAGAAGATGCCTAATTGGCAAAAGTATTATATTAAAAATTAAAGAATATTAATGAAGTATATAAAATGATGAACTTGGCATTTTGGAAAGATTCCCTTGGGGTACCCTGGAGGATAAACTACAGGATGTAGATAATAGATAATATTTTATTTTATATATTAGAACTTGTCAGCCCAATATTTATCTGCATAGCCATAAATGTCCTAAGTACTGAAAAGAATGTATTTTTTTCAAGAGTAGATTTAAGTAGCAGAGAGAATGTAATTAGGTACACTTAGTACTTACAATTGCTAAATTGCCAAAGGGTACATTTAAAATATCTTTTAAATTAGATTTCTGTATATCTTTTTCAAGAAAAAACTTTGCATTTTTAAACTGCAGGAGTAAAGAAAAAATAATTCAACATCCCCCCAGTTTTCCTCCACCTCTTCCTCTCACCACTAAAAGTCAGGGCCATTGCAAATGCACCACACTAAAGGGATGTGGATGCATATGTGTCATGAACGTCTTGAAGAGTATCTTTAAAGAATCCCAATATACGTAAAGAAATAAGACTTTAAAGCTTAAAAATATCCTTGTTATTTTGCCTTCTTGTTGGAATTCTGTCTGACAGGATTTTTTAGTATCGAGATGCTGGTGCTTTATTTCAGTGGCATGTGGAAGAGTTAACAAATCATATGCAATTGGAGGAGATGGTTCTCAAGGGGAATTGTGGCTGAGGCTAAAATAAAGTGCTAAGTACCCTTTATGGTGTGTTAGGCAATGTGTCCTTAACTGAACGAGAACATGGGAACACATTTTACTTGACTTCACCATGGTACCTACTCATTAAAACAGGCCATTATTTGTTTTGTTGTGTTGTGTTTTGTTATTGGGGATTGAACCTAGGGGCATCCTACTTCTGGGCTTCATCCCCAGCCCTATTTTTTTTTTTTTTTTTGTATTTGAAGCAGGGTCTCCCTAACAGAGTTCCTGATGGACTCACCAAGTTGCTGAGGATGGCTGTGAACCGGTAATCCTCCTATCTTACCCTCTAAAGTATTGAAATTACAGGAATGCACCACCACATGGAACAAAAAACAGCTGACTGTGTCACTGTTTGCTGCAATGATATTAAGATCAATTTCATAAAAGATTAAAATATTTTCAACAAGAAGCTAGGTGTGTAGCTCTGTGGTAGAATACATGTCTTACACTCACCAGGCCCTGGGCTTAATCCCCAGCACTGAAAAAAAATATATATGCAAACATATACCATATATATTTGTGTATATAAAATATATTTGCATATACCTAAAGTATATTTTATGTAAGTATATATACATACAAACACATACCATATTTTTCATTAAAATTATGCTATACCTAGAGCCTAGAATTCTTCCAATATCTACTCATATGTGTACTCACAAATAACATATATATTTAATAACTACATATATATATATATATATATATATGCATGACCCTAAATTAGCAAGTGAGTACTATTGACCAATTACTTAACATAATTTTCAACAATATTATAGAGCTAAGGGTGTGGGAAACACAAAGAGATATGACTCAAATCTGAGAGAACAGAATTTGTGTTCAGTATTTAATGGAGCACTTTTCAAGCTATAACATTTTAGGGAAAGATTGTAAGCTTGAAATGTCAGTTTCTTTGCTTTCAAAATGAATCTCTAGAGTTTTCTTTAGAACCACATAAGAAATGTTAGTAGAGTATTTCTGATTATCTATAGGGAATGATGAATAATAATGATACTGTTGCCATTGGCTACAGTACAGTACAATTCAAAATCAATTAATTAGAAGTTTATTATTTGTAGTTCTGTCACAAATTCATATAATCTTGTGTTTGAATCACTCAGTAAATATTCTGGAATTAAAAATAGAACCTTGATATATGTGTCATAAATATTCACCACTTCAGCTTTTCATAAATAGTTGCAAAGATCTGTGATATGTAGTATGCACATAGTATATACAAAACTGTAATTTTTCTGGAGTTCGTATTTGAATTACGGGCTTTTCATACTCTCTTGTCCATAACTGAAGCTTGTAAAATTAGTCATTTACAAGATACATCTCCAAGTTTTAGTCTGGGTTCTCCTAAAAGTGAAGCCCGAAACAATGGTATGCACACAGGGAACACACACATTGTCAAAGTGATTCCAGGAATCAAGTTAAGGGGCAAGTTGAGAGACGGGGTGAAAGTGAGACAGGGCAGAGACCTGGGAACAAGAAGGAGAAAAGACCATCTGCACCACCTTCTGTGAAGTGGGGAGGCAAGAGGGAAGGTGAGCATCTGGAGGGCACTAGGAAATCACCAGCAGCCCATAAGATAAAAATTCAAATAATAGACCAAAATTGTGCAAAAGTCTTTGGTTCCCCAAAACCTAGTTCTAACCAATTGCAAACGAGTAGATAGGTAACCTCAGTAAGATTTAAAAGCCTACATCCCAAGAGCTTAGGAGGTCACGCTTTTTTTGGATTTTCCCCTGCCCCCAGGGGGAGCTACTTTTTCTTCAGTCTTTCCCGGACTTAAAATAAACTTCCATATTTATCTACCCTTCATCAGTTCTTGGACTTTATTCGTTGAAATCTACTAGATGAGAACCCTATAAGAAGAAACATTCTCATTTCAAAAGCAACTAGCGGAAGAATGCTCAAAGAAGGAAATCAATATATATAAAGGTGTGCCATACAGTGAAGTACAGGAAGCTGATACTTACACATATGAGAACATTGGAGGAACCCTTAAAATGTTTTCTCAGAATTTCTTCTGAGGGCAAAAATGAGGGAAGGAATTTTATATGGAACCCAAGTGTTTGTTAGTTAAGAGTAACTTGGTAGATATTAACTCTGCCAAAGTGGTAGGTCCTGCATCTGTGCAAATCTCATGTTCTTAGGTATTTTTTGTTGTAGCATATGAGAAGCCCAGAGCAAGAAGCAATTAGAATACCTCAGGGGTCAGAATGAGTTACTCCCAAATTACACCTGTAGGAAGCACGTTATAGCCTTTAAGGTACTGGTTGTACAGCAATGAGTGAGGTAGCAGGGAGCCTCAAATAGTGCTAAAGTGAGCCATGTGCTGACATGTCTGAACAAATTGTTTATGAATTCCTAAATATGTTTTGTATCCCATACTCTACCCACCTGCCCTTCAACCCTCACCACACCAAATGTCCGCACCTGATATTAAACTTCCCCGCCTCCAGGACTGTGAGAAAATAAATCATGCTAGTTATAAACCATATCATCTCAGGTACTTTTTATAGCTGGACAAAATTCTAAACCATTCAATTTAGTTGAATTTTAGTCATCTAATAGACACTCACTGAATAAATACCATTATGTTTATAGCCTTTCAGGAAATATATATGTAAAACATTAAGAAGTAAAAAAAGAAGAAATACATTTTAGCCTTGAAATTTTTGTATCATTCTGCAAACTTGGAAAATTAATATTTTTGGAAGATTTAGGTTTTTTGCCTTATGGCAGATTGAATCCAATAGACTGATACTCCTTTCAGTTATATAAATTCTTTGAATCTTCCTGACAGAGAGCCTCCTGAAAGTAGGTCATCCTGTGTTCATCTCAATATAGAAGAATTCAAATGTCATAGAAATTTTTTCTATATAGTGGTGCGATATAATTATACATTGCAGTGAGATTCAAATTGACATATTCACATATGCACATGACATCTTGTGGTGCATTTCCTTCTGCATACCACTTCTCTACCTGCTTCTCATATATTTTTAGAACCATCTTTTCAAACATATGTAACCTGAATTTTCATAGGTTCATATGAGCCTCTTTTGCTGTTACGATTACTATGCATTCTCTTCCCTTTTCTACTTGACATTTTACTGTTCAAAAATATTCTGTCTGAATAAGAATCATATATGTGTTCAAAATATTACACATTTTCCTTGAGACACTGACTTTCTTGAGCTTATCGTTATAAATATTGACCATATAATAACGCTTTATAGGTTTCCATTTTATATTTGACCAGAGGCAATTAAAACTGCTGGTTTATGTCATTTATTTGACTCGAGGATTTTTTTTATCATTTAAAAATGTTCCATTTATATTGTGGAAGTAAAACATTATGCAGTTTCTTATTGCTTGCTGTCATCTTGAGAGACATAGTTTTATAAAATATTGAATTAGTTCAGGAATAGCATTAGCAATGTGGTTTTCCATTGCCTGGATGATAGGTAGTAGGGAATTTATTTGGGCTTAGAGATTGCTTCATGTGCTGTCAAGTTTATTGGTTAATTTTAACTGTTACCACTGCGTGCAATTGAAGTATTATAATATAATTCTATTAGAAATTCAATGCTTGCAAAATTGCAGGCTTTTGTATTTTTCTTACATAAAGCTGAAATCTTTAAAGGACTAGGTAAGCATGACACTGGTAAAAAAGAGACAAACAGAGTTTCCAGGAGATGAGTTAGCACGCCAGACTTTCTCAATTGTGCAACACTGTGATCACAGTGTTTTGCGTCTAACTTGAAAAGCTCAACAAAACTACCGAATGCTTGGTATTCATATTGTCGCTGTTGTGTTTCCTTTTGGCAGCTGCTATCATTATTGGCTTGTTGTGATAACAATGATTATCTCTGGATGCTCCTTTGGCTCATCTAACTTGGGTTTTCTTTTTTTAAATTTTTTTTGAAAGAGAGTCATGTAGGTTACCAGGAGTCTCGCTAGATTGCTGAGGCTGGTCTTACATCTGATCTTCCAAGTGCTGGGATTACATAGGGGTGCTCTCAGGCCTGATGGGTCTTCCTTCTTCAAGTCAAGTGACAACTGGAGCAGTGACCTGGAGGCAAGCCAGTTTAATTTTTTTTTTTTTTTTGCTTGTATTTCTATGGAACAAATACTTAATAATAACAACTGCATTTCAAAGATACGGACATAGAATCTGTAAGCCTGATAGTCACTCTCCTTGCTATTGCTAAACTTTATAGAAGAAAATACACTGATACTTAACATGTGAATTAAAAAGCCTAAGTCAAATATCAATTTTCCTACTGGTTTTGGATCATTTATTCTCAGATACCATTTTTTCATCTTCCAATAAAAACAAAAAATATTTGACTTTTCATGCTAATTTTAAAGATCAAAACTGGAATAAAGTATTGCAATGTGAGCTTGTTTTTTAACCACATACTTTTATAAATCTGTAATATTTATTTTTTAATATTGTCCCAGTCTTGATGTATTCATTTCAAGTCACCCCCCCACGCCATTTTGGCATGGGGCTTGTATTTCTATTTTCTGTATTTCTATCTTTCTAATAAACTTCTTTAAATCTTAAAAAAAATATTGACCCAGTCTCTCCTAGATTATATTCATATATATGAATATATAATTATATTATATATGAATATGCATATATGTGTGTGTGTTAATATGTGTTATTATATATAACGTTTTAAAGAAAAAAGGATTTTTCAAGTCAGACTGATTGCTTAATACATGAAAAAATCTTCAATATTTTTCATTTGAAATTTCTATATAAAATACATATAAACAAGCCGGGCGTGGTGGCGCACGCTTGTAATCCCCACGCTTGGGAGGCGGAAACAGGAGAATCGCACAGGTTCGAAGCCAGCTGCGCTGGCTTAAGAAGCCCTGTTTCTAAATTTTAAAAAGATGTAAAAATGGGTCTGGGAGTGTAGCCCGGAGGTAGAAGTGCTTCCAGGAACCCCAGTACCACACAAAAAAAATACAAATAAACAAAATATCTAAGATAAAACCAATAAGATGTTCATTGTCAATTTAGCTCATGGTTTTATAAATTGACT
Source organism: Muscardinus avellanarius (assembly GCF_963383645.1). Taxonomy (NCBI): domain Eukaryota; kingdom Metazoa; phylum Chordata; class Mammalia; order Rodentia; family Gliridae; genus Muscardinus; species Muscardinus avellanarius. The sequence continues at coordinate 55,126,874 of NC_137789.1, read as the reverse complement.
TACACTTCACAGACATGAAATCAAGTAACTGCTACCATCCTTATCATATGTGAAATAAGTAACTTTGAGGCCAAATCACCTGGAGTCAAATTCTTCAGCTCTAGGATGGTTTCTCTACTTAAAATGGATAACGTGAAGTTGCCTTGAAAAAGCTTATTAATCAGAATCCCAATGTGAAATACACTTATATTTTGCATGTTCTTTGCAAAATTTTAAAAGCAATCTCTGCTTTGTAATTGTTTATCAGAGGAACTGAGGAATAAGTATAAACCTATAAAAATGCTACTGAAATTTATATGGCATTGGTTCCTATGCCTCTGTTAGAGCTAATAGATTTCCAAGAAGAGTGATGAGATAAAAAGCATTAACAAGAGTGCTTCAACTAATTTTAGTTTTTTATTTTCTTTATTATATCGGTATTTTCGGGATATTGTGTATAGATATTTTTCACTGGCTGATAAAACTGTATATTTATAAAGTACACCATAAGATTCTGAGGTATATATACACTGGAATGATTGAATTTTGCTAATTAACACATATATTACCTTACATAGTTATATTTTTGTGATGAGAACTTTATAAATCTACTGTCAGCACTATTCAAGGCTATCACACATTATTAATGAGAGTCACTGTATGATGGATATCTTGAACTGTTTCTCTAGTCCAACTGAAATTTTGTATACTTCAGTGACCTCTTCCCAAGCCCAGTTATTCAAATGCCTGGTACCCACCACTTTGCTTTCTACTTTTATGAGATTAACTCTTTTAGATTCCACCTGTAATTTATCATGAGGAATTTGTCTTTCTGTGCCTAGATTATTTCATTTAATAATAATGTCCTCCAGCTTCATTCAGGTTGTTGAAAATAAAAACATTTCCTTTCCTTATTTTCATACATAGCTCATTTTCTTTATGCATTTGTCTATTGACAGACATGTACATTGTTTCCATATCTTGACTATTGTGAATAATTCTGCAATCAACATGGGAGTACAGATGTCCTTTAGCCTACAGTTTTATTTCATTTGGATATATGTCTGGAAATGGGATTACTGGATCATTGTCTAAGTCCAGTTGTAATTTTGCTGTTTTTCATGATGTCTATACTAATATACATTTTTATATGTTAAACCCTTAACAGATATGTGGTTTAAATATTTTCTCTCATTTTGTATGTTGCATTTTCTTATGGTTAATTGTTTAATTATGCAAAGCTTTTTATTTCTTGTAATGTCATTTATTTTTACTTCTTTTGACTATACTTTTGTGGTCATATCTGCAAAGTCATTGAACATATCTGTACCATGGAACTTTCCCCAGTATTTTCTTCTGTTGCATAGTTCAGGTCTTACATTTCAGTGTTTAAACCATGTTGATGTGTGTGTGTGTGTGTGTGTGTGTGTGTGTGTGTGTGTGTGTGTGTGTGATAGTAATTGAACCCAGGGAATTTCTATCTACCTCTAAGGTATACTTCAAGCTTTATTTTTTACTTCAAAACAGAAGAGTATTGCTAAGTTACTAAGGGCTTTTCTAAGTTGCTAATGAAACTAAGAAAATTGCACCTGCAATTTTCTTCTGTCTCAGCCTCCCAGATACTAGGATTACAGTTGTGTGTCACCACCAACCACACATATCTTGGGGTGTGTGTGTGTGTGTGTATGTGTGTGTGTGTGTGTGTGTGTGTGTGTGTGTGTGTGTATGTGTATGCTGGGAATTGAACCCAGGCACATTCTACCTCACCCTTTATGCCTGTATGCATGCACGTATGTGTATATCTAGAAACAGGCTCTTGCTAATTCCCTGAGAGGCTGAGTCTTGCTAAGTTGCTGAGGCTGGCTGCAAACTCACTATCCTCCTATCTCATCCTTCCAAATACTGGTATTTCAGGTACAATAAACTGTTCAATAAAGAACAAAGACTTGGCTTTGTTCTTTATTTTTATAAATATTTAGTGAGATGAGGATCTAAATTCATTATTCTACATGTGAGTATCCAGTGTACCCAATACTACATATTTGAAGAATATTCATGGCACCTTTCTGAAAAAACATTTGCTTATGAAAAAACAGTGGCTCTATTTCTGGGTTCTTTATTCAGTTCAACTGGTCTGTGTGCCTATTTTTTTTTTTTTTTTTTTTTTTTTTTGCCAGCACAAGTTATTGGGTTACTACTGCTTTCCAATATATTTTTAAGTCGGGTACTTTGATTCTTCCTGCTTTATTCTTTTTTTAAGATTGCATTCGCTATTGGTGTGTATGTGTGTGTGAGAGAGAGATAGAGAAGAGGGGTGTTTGCATATGAATTCTAGGGTTGTCTTTTTATTTCTGTGAAGAATGTAATTTGTATTTTAATGTAGATTATGTTGAACCTAAAGATTGCTTTAGATAGTATGGACATTTGATTTTACTTCTGAGACTTTTATTAGTGCAATTTAATTATACATCTTAGTGAGGTTCAAACTGATACAATCATACATGCACCCAGAACTTGGTGCATTTACCTTCAGATCGCACTTCCTTCCCCCGCCCTTACCATATGTATTAGTGATACTGGTAGTATTGCTTCATACATGGACATAAAAATATTTGAGTTGATTCCTTCAGCAGTGCTTGTTTTTTCCCTACACATCTTCCTTCCTTAAGTCCCCATTCTATCATCATACTGACCTCACCTCTCATTTATGTAAAGTTCCCTTTGTTTTATACTTTCCCTTTAGCTTCCACAAATGAGAGGGTACATTTTGCAATATTATTTCAATGCAAGCATATCTCTCCATTTATTTGCATCTTTCTCAATTTATTTAATCAGTTTTTATAGTTTTCAATGTAGAGGAGTTTGACTTCTTGATTCAATTTATTTTTAAATACTTAAGCTACTATAAGTCATATTTATTCTTGATTTTCTTTTCAAATAATTCATTGTTAATATACAGAATTCTGACTAGTTTTCATGTCCTAACTTTGTAAGTAATATACTTTTATATAACATTTGTAGCTTTGATTTATGCGTTGCAATTATTTTAACATTTTTATTAACATGATTGGGGACTAAGCTTGTAAATTAAATTGTACTTTTCCCAGAATGCATAATCACCCTAATTATATACTACAGTATGCTAATATATATATATATATATATATATATATATATATATATATACATATATACATGTATACATATATTGGAGAATTGAAACTTCATAGGTTAGAAAGGAGTGTTTAGAATAGATAACAGCTCTATGTTAAGATTTGTAAAGAAAAGGAAAATTCTTATAAGTCTTCAGATTATCCAGGATCCAGAAATACAAGTTAATGGACTCCAAGAAAAAAAAAACCATTCTAATAACACCTATATTCCTATGAAAGCAGGATTGGATTACACTATCATGTGCCTAAGAGAAAGAGTTACTGTAGGGTAAAATTTTCACATTCCATTCTGCTTGCCAATGGGCAAGTCTAAGCATTCTATCCAAATTAAGTACTGTGTTGTGATTTAAAAGTGTATCCATGATGTCCTTGTCTGACTTGTCACCTTGAGGAAATTCCATCCCTAGTCATAATTTAAGCTTTGCAGAACATTAAATAAGAGTGAGTAGTTAGAAACGATCTGATATATAGAAATTACAGTCTTTAAATCACATTCTTTGCATATAAATATTTGGAAGAATAATGTAGAAATATAATTTTCTATTAGGAATTTGATAACTGTATTAAAATAATATACATCATATTTTGTTCTGTTCAAGTTAATAAAACTATCACAAATTTTCTTGAGTTCATATAACAAATACATAATTCAGAATCAATATATAGGCAATAATCCAGGTGTGGTGGCACATGCCTGTAATCCCAGAACTTGGGAGGCTAAAACAGGAGAATTGGCAATTTAGAAGCCAGCCTCGGCCATTTAGTGAGGCATAAGCAATTTAGCAAGACTGTTTTAAAACAAAATAATTATTTTGTGTGTGGTACTGTGGTACTGGGGTTCCTGGAAGCCCTTCTACCTCCAGGCTACACTCCCAGACCTTTTTTTTTTTTTTTTTTTTTTTTTTTTTTTTTTTTTTTAAACAGGGTAAAAAAAAAGAGTAAGCCAGCGTGGCTGGCTTCAAACCTGTGTGATCCTCCTGTCTCCGCCTCTCAAGTGCTCAAGTGCGGAGATGAGAAGCATGCGACACCATGCCTGGCAAAACAAAATAAATTTTAAAAAGGGCTAAAGTGTAGCTCACAAGTAGAATTACCCTGGGTACAAGCCAGAGTAGCAATGAATAAACTAATAAATTAATGAATTAATGCACTGGATAATATGATATACACAAGTAATCTTATACAAACATTAGGTACTGAAATAGATGTTCAAAATGTGTCATATTGGATTAGAAACATAGATATTTTATTCATCTGCTACTCTAGAAAATTTGACAATAAGTAAGTGGTCTTCTAAGTTTACCCTACACTATTCTAGGCTTGCAGAGATAAAAGCCTTAGCAACAGTTGGAGAGGAAGGAGTAAGATGTTCTCTAAGCTTTGAAAATATAAATAATATATATTCTCTATTCACACACACACACACACACACACACACACACACACGCATATCCAGTTATGTTTCTACATCTAAATACATAAACACTCCCTCACACATGCATACACTTCCAGAGGAACAATAACTCTATTTTCAGTCTGTTTAATGAGAGGGTTTCACTATTAAACATGCTTGAAAAACACTTGGTTTACCTCAAGCAGCAATGATACTTAGAGGTCAACCAAAGCATCCTTCAAAGTTGTAGCTGGCTATTATTTGGAACACTTTATTTTCTGATTGATGTATTTGCATGCAGGAAATTCACTTACAAGGAGCAAAACTGCCTACTATGTAGTCAGAAATGATGGTGATGTGTTAAAATTATACCTTTTTGCACACTTTCCTCAAGAAAAGTGAGCATTAGGGTGTTAGAGTCTGAATGTTACCTTTTAATGCATGATGACCTTGTCAAGATATTGACAAAAAAGCAGCAGGTAAGTATATTGTGCATGGGTCACCAAGTTTCTGGCTTGTCAAAAACATGATCCACTGCTGTGTCTACCTTCATTTCTCAGCAGGAGACTGTCTGAAGTTGTAGTACAAGAAAATAGACAAAAAGTGAAAAAATAAAGATAGTAGACAAAGAAAAAAGTCTTATGTGCTATCTTAATGCTTAATTAACTCATACTGTATTATTATAAACACGTCAATGCAGATACTAGTTACAGACGATATTGACTTGCCATAAGAGATTTTAGTTTGCCCATCATTTATCAGAAATTTATCAGGTTTATTTCTTATTAGGTTAACTACGTGGCTTTTTTCCTTAAGTATCAAGTAGTCTAAATATATATATCTTCCCATAGGTAGATGCTTTGCATTATCTTTCTTGGCTATTGTTACATAAGATAATTCTACATTTAATAAAAATCAACAAGCTTCTTATTGTGTCAACTCTAAATTTTCATTATTGAATCACTTCACGGTTAAAATTAATTTCATATCTGCCTCACAGGTTTTTCAAGAATACATGGAAACTTTATGTGAAGAAACATGGTAATGAATGCTGTGAGGTCCTGCCCTGATGCTTCTTTAGTACCAGGAACATATTCCTCTGCTGCAGGGATTCCTGCCACCAGACAGCTATAATTTGGAATTTATTTGACTGAACAGAATTTTCAAATACATAGACTCATTTTATTTGTAAGATAATATGCATCAAATTACCAATTGCTACTGGTCTATAAAGTCCTGGTCTCTCTTCCTGACATTAGATACCTTCAAGTTCCTCTATAGAATTCACCTGGCATTTGTTGAAACTACATTACAACCCAACTTTTTTCTACCCAACATGATACCTTCCTTTCTATTGACAGGTATAAATCCCAAGAGCACTCCCTGATAAACTTCTTGCACACTCATCTCTGAGTGTGTACACCTGGAAAGTCAATCTATAACAAAATATATGAAATTGTATGTTATTACCATTTTTCTAGGAAACATTTGTGAAGAAAGTTTGCAAAACCAATTCTGGGATTGTATATATTCACATTGCAATTATTATTGAAAGAATAGTATAATCTTCCACTTATTTATAATATTATTTGAGAAATAAATATAAATTTAAAAAGCTTGAAATTATTCAGATTTCACATATTGTTATTATATTTATTATGTTTTTTTTTCTATCTACTTCAAAGCATTTCAAGACTAAGCTCAATAGAGATAGAATATGCTTTAGGTCCCATAGGTTAAAGAAAGCTAACATGTTAGGAGAGTTTATTTTCTTGCTTTTTTAGAATAATATACTAATGATAACATACTTAGAGAAAATTTGTTCCCTTTATGTTTTATATAAATTAAAGATTTTTTGAAGTCCATTGAAAGATTTTGTTTTAAACTATTAATACTGAATTAATTGAACCAAGAGAATCAAATATGACAGTGTATTTTTGGAATAAAACGTCTCTAGTCATAATGCTCAAAAAGTTGAAGTTGCTTTTATTTATTATTTATAGTACTTTTTTTTTTTAAACAGGGTCTCATGAAGTTGTGGAGGGCCTCACTAAGTAGCTGAGGCTGTCTGAGAACCATCCCTAGACCAGCAAAGATAAAATACATTTATTTATTTATTTGTATTGGTGCATCGTGTCATAAATTTAATGGGATAAAAGGTGGTGGAGAAATACATGCACACATCACCCAATTACCCCTTACCCAATCTCCAACCCGTTCTCTCCCTGTCCCTCCTTCCCATGCTTAGCTTGGTGATTGACTTTGAGAGTTTCCCTCTTCCCTCTCCCATCCCCTCAGTTAGTTTGCCTTATTTGCTCATGTACAGAATCTCCTGCTTCATCTAGAGTTCCTCCTATGGCCCATTTCTTCTTAGCTTTCACATAGGAGGGAAAGCATCAGATTTCTTATTTTTGTGACTGACTAATCTCACTTAGCGTAATGTCCTCCAGTTTCATCAATTTCTCTGTAAATGATGTAATTGTGTTTTATGGCTGAGTAAAATTTCATTGTTTACATATCTCACAGTTTTGTAATCTATTTTTATCTATTGTTGGACATCTTGACTGTTTTCATAGTTTGACAATGGTGAATTGTGCAGCTATGAAAATAGATACATGTCCATTCATTTGGTAGTTTGGTTTCTTTCTTTTGGATAGATATCCAGAAGTGGTATTGCTAGATCAAGTGGTAAGTTCATTCCCATTCTTCTGAGGATCCTCCATACTGCTTTCCGAAGTGATTGCACTAATTTGAAATCCCACCAACAATGTTTTAGGGTTCCCACTTCTCCACATCTTTGCCAGCATTTATTGTTGTTTGTATTTTGAATGATTGCCATTTTAGTAGGAGTTAGGTAAAATTTCAGGGTAGTTTTGATTTGCATCTCTCTGATTGCTAATGATGCTGAGCATTTTTATGCATTTATTGGCCATTTGAATTTCTTCCTTTGTGTCTATTTAATTCACTTGCCCATTTTTTATTGGGCTATTTGTTTTCTTCGTGCTGAGTTTCTTGAGTTCTCTGTATATTCTAGATATTAGCCCTCTAACAGAGGAATAGTTGGCAAAAATCTTCTCCCATTCTGTTGGCTCTCTGTTGAGGTTCTTGACAATTCCCTTTTCAGACTCAGAAAAAAAAAAATCCACAAACTTACAGCCAATTGATATTTGACAAAGAGGCCAAAAACATACACTGGAAAAAAGCCTGTTCAACAAATGGTGTTGGAAAAATTGGTTAACCATATACAGAAAAAATGAAAATAAATCCCACTTTTTCACCCTACAAAAGAGTCAATTCAAGATGGATCAAGGACTTGGAATTTAGACTAGAAACCTTGAGGCTTTTTGAAGAGAGCATAGGTCCAACACTACAACATATTGGCACAGATAAAAACTTTCTCAACAAGGCCCCAAAGGCACAAGAAACTAAAAGGCGAATTAATACATGAGATTGCATGAAACTGAATTTGATTTTAGATTTACTTACTCTTTTCATTACTGAAAAAATTTAAAGACTAAATTGTATTATTTTATCAGAGGAATACTTTAGATATGTACCTTTGAGTACCAATAGTTCCTGCATATGTAATGTATGTATGTGTATATATTATAATATGTATGTATATTATGGTTAAAGAAAGGATAAAGGTTATTGACAGCAAGAAAAATATTTGCACATATTTTTAAATCCAAATAAATTGAAAATTTTACTTTGGGAGATTTTATATATTGGTTTAAAGTGCCAAAATGTGTGTTAAATAATCTTTGTTCTACTTTATAAAGTGGAACATGTGTATCTAACCTATTAAAATTAACTATCTTGCCAGGCATGGTTGCGCATGCTTGCAATCCTCGCACTTGGGAGATGGAGACATGAGGATAATGCAGGTTCGAAGCCAGCCTCTCTGGATTAAGAGACCCTGTTTCCAAATAAAAAATATAAAAATGTGTCTGGGAGTGTAGCCCAGAAGTAGAAGGGTTTCCAGGAACCCCAGCACCACATACACAAAAAAAATTCACTATCTTTTAATGATACAGTTTTTAAAATATGGTAAAGTATGAAATTTATCATTGTAAACATTTTAAGTGTACAGTTTAGTGGCATTAAGTGTTATTCACAGTATTGAACAACAGCAAAAACAATCTATATTAGTCAGCATTTTCAAATATATATTCCAAAGACCTGTAACTTAAAGGAAGGAAGAATCATTTGCTCGTGGTTTAGTTCATGTGAGGCCAGGGATCATGGATCTCAGGGCATGTTGGCAGGAAGTGGAGGTAGAGAGCATTACTCTTTTCTCCTCACATAATGGGGCCAGAAACAAGAGAGAAAGTGAGGGGAGGAGGAATCATATATAATTTCCAAGGCCATAGTTCCAGAGACTCACCTTCTACACCTGACTCCTGGAGAGCTCATGCCCAGTTCAGAATGCAAACTCCATTTAGTCCATTTTCAAGAGTTCTCCAAGCCCTAACATTTCTAGCATCATTGAAAAGTCCCAAAGTTCAAGGTTTCTTCTTATTTCAAAGTGTACTCTTGGCTCTGAGTCCCTGTAAAAGAAAACAAAAGCAAAAATAAAAAAAATTTACATTCTAAAGGGGAGGAATAGAGACATAGAAAAAAAGAATTGGATCGATTCGGTAGCAAAATCCAGCAGGGCAAGCACGTAATTCTGGGTTCTATTGCTGACACTGAGGGCACATGGCAGTAAGATGAGTCCTCCAAAGGGCCTTAGCAGCCCTGCCCCCGTGTCTTGGTTGATTGCAATGTATGGCTTAATGGCTCCTGCCTTTTCTTTGCTTCTAGTCTTTTCTCACTGGTCATTCTATGTTTCTGACAATTCTAAATCTCAGGGTTCTTTTTTTACAACCTTGGGTTCAACCTCACAGCTTCAAAAACTGCCCCATTTAGGCCTGTTTGCAGGAATTCTGACCCTGCCACACTATGTCTGACTTCTCAGGAATTATTTTAAAATATTGGTGGAAACCTCCATGATTGTTTTATGTTTTGTTCTCCAGAATTAAAAATGGGCAAGCAAAAAATACACTTCACAAAAGAAGAAATTCAAATGGCCAATAAATGTATAAGAATTGTTCAGCATCATTAGCAATCAGAGATGCAAATCAATCCTACCCTGAGATTTTATCTAATTCCAACTAGAATGGCAATCATTCAAAATACAAACAACAACAAATGCTGGTGAGAATTTGAAAAACTGGAAAGTCTAATACATTGTTAGTGGGATTGGAAATTAGTACAACCTCTTTAGAAAATAGTACAAAGCATCCTCAGAAGAGTGGGACTGAACTTACTGTATGATCCAGCAATACCCTTTTGGTTATCTACCCAAAATAATAGAAACCAAACTACCAATCTAATGCATGCATATCCATGTTCTAAGCCACACAATTCATTGTTGCCAAATAACTGAACTAGCCAAGATGTCCATCAACAGATGAATGAGTTACAAAACTATGGGTTATGTACACAATGGGATTTTACTCAGCCATAAAGAAGAACAAAATTATACCATTTATGGGGAAATGGATGGAACTGGAGAACATTATGCTAAGTGAAATTAGTCACAAAAAGTTAAAAAGTAGACACTCTTCATAATATACAGAAGCTGTGGAAAATAAGGGTCAAAGAGGTAGTCTAGATGAGTAAATAAGACGACCTAACTGAGGGGGAGGGGTGTTAGAAAGGGACAAATTCCCTAAAGTACATGAAGTACATTCACAAACATATCAAAGTTAATCAGTAAGCCACACATGAAAAGAAGAGAGGGGAAGGGAAATAAGGCAAGAATTGGGGAGGGGTTAAATGAGTGATGTGTGCATTCCTGCTTCTACCCTTTGATCTATATTTCCTGGTTTCTCTCGCCCAACCACCAATTCCTGGCAAACATCATTCACCTGTTTGAGTATACAAATCCAATTATTTTAGTTTCTATATACAAATAAAATCATGTACTATTTGTTTCTTTATGCCTAACTTATTTCACTTAGCACAGTGCCTTACAGTTTCATCTATTAAAAGACAGGGTCGTCTTTTCTTTTAAGGCCAAATAATATTGCATTATGTATGTGGGTATTTTATAATACACATACCAAATGGAGAGATGTTGATCACATTTTTTGTCCATCATGCATTGATAGACTTTGGTTGATTCCACATATTGACTAATATATATAATACTAAAATGAAAAGTGTAGATTAGATATTTCTTAAAATTTCTGATTTCATTTTCTGTAGATATGTACCCAAAAGTAGAATTGCTGGATATGTGGTAGTTCTGATTTAACTTTTGAAGAACTGTCATATCTCTTTACACAATGTATGTACCAATTTACTTTTTCACCAGCAGTGTGTAGGTGTTCTTCTTCTCTATACACTTGCTAATGCTTGGTATCTTTTGTCTTTTTATGGTAAGCCATAATAATGTACATGAAGTTATTTCTCCTAGTTTTAATTTGCATTTTTTATTATTGATATGAACATTTTTAATAAACCTATGACTTTTGGTGTGTCTTATTTTGATATCTATTTATCCTTGTACATTTATTTATTTATTTAGGTGGTTTGTTTTCTTTCTATTGAATTTAGTACTGTTTATAATTCGGATATATATATATATATATATATATATATATATATATATATATATATTGCATGCTTTGCAAAATTTTCTCTCATTTTGTAGGTTGTCTCTGTAATCAGTTGATTATTGATTCTTTTGCTGTGCAGAAGTTTTTTGTTTAATGCTATTTACTTTTTTTTGTTATGATGTTTCTGGTATTCTATCTAAAAGATATTTATCCAGACCAATGTGATAAAGCCTTTTCTCTATGCTTTCTTCTAGTACTTTTAGAGTTTCAGGACTCTAAACAAGAATTGTTAAGTCTAAACAATTTTGATTTGATTTTTTGTATAGTGTACGATAGAAATCCAATTTGTTTTTTTCTGAATGTAGATACACAGTTTTCCCAATGCTATGTATTTAAGAGAATCCACTTCCCACATTGTGTGTTCTTTGGCAACTTTGTTGAAAATCACTGGCCCATGCATATATGAATTTTTTTCTGGGCATTCTAATTCTTGGTTCCACATCATTAATCATTAGAAATAGCAATACATAACCATACCTAAATGATATATCACTTAACAGACATAAAGTGTTTTTTTTAATAGAGAATAAAAGAAACAGAAGAAAATAATAGGTTAGTAAGTGTGTGGAAAAATAAATTGTAATCTTTGTGTATTGAATATAAAATTATGCAGTTATTGTAGTAAACAAATTTTAATAGAGTTAAATAAGTGATCCAGACCATGCATTTTGGGGTCTATATGTCCCCCAAATTGGAAGCAGGGAGTAAGAACTCTATTAGTTATTTTACTCAAATGTTCATTTCTGATTTTTAAATAATGTTACAATGATCATTTATGCAGGATGAATCAAACTATGGCAATCTATTTAACATACTGGTGACTATAGTTAATGGTTACATACTTTATACTTAAAATTATTTGGAAATTAGATCTTAAATATTTTCACCACCTGCTTGGGAAAATAATGCTGAATATTGGCTTTCTGCAAAAAAAAGTATTAATTTTAGGCTATTTGTAATACAGTACCAATAAAATTGGCTGCTTGGGATAATAATGCTGAATATTGGCTTTCTGTAAATATTTTCACCACAAAAATGGCAATGATGTGAGTTTATGGGTATTTTAATTAACATTATTTGATCATTCTACTACGTGTGTGTGTGTGTGTGTGTGTGTGTGTGTGTGTGTGTGTGTGTTACTGAGGATGAAACCCAGGGGCCTTTTACCTCTGGGCTATATTTCCAGACCTATTTTATATGTTATTTGGTAACAGGGTCTCATCAAGTTGCTGAGAGCCTCACTAAGTTGCTAAGGCTGACTTCAAATCTGTGATCAATCTTCTTGTCTTGTCCTTCCAAGTACTCAGACCATGCCTGGCTCATACATCTTGTTTTGATACATGCTTGTGTGTATCAAAACATGGCACATCTTAGTAAACGTTATCACTGCTATAATTTAAAACAAACTACCAAACTAATGCATGCATATTCATGTTCATAGCTGCACAATTCACAATTGCCAAACTATGGAACCAGCCAAGATGTCCACCAACAGATGAATGGATTATAATACTATCAAATATGTACACAATGGAATTTTACTCAGCCATAAAGAAAAACACAATTACATCATTTACAGGGAAATGGATGGAACTGGAGAACATTATGCTAAGTGGGATTAGTCAGTCACAAAATAATAAGAAATTGTATGTTCTCCCTAATATGCAGAAACTAGGGGAGTGGGAATGTGTCATAGGAGGAACTCTAGATGAAGAAGGAGATACGATAGATGAGCAAATAATTTGACCACGAGCAAATAAGTTGACCTAACAGGGAATGTGAGTAGGAAAGAAGGAAATTCTCTAATGCACATGATGTACATTAATAAGCATTTCAAAGTCAATCACTAAGCCAAACATGAGAAGGGGGATGGAGTGGGAACTGGGTAAGGGCTATTTGGGTGATGTGTGCATGTAGGCCTCCACCATCTTGTACTCCATTAAGATGTATGACTACAATGCAACAATAAAAATGTAAAAAGAAAACAAATTACCACATAATATTGAGAAAGGAAGAAATCTTCCTTTGTTCACAGATTTTTGGAGATTTGGGGTTCAGTCCATGTGAAGCTTGGATCTGCAGAGCTCAGGACAGAGCGTTGAGAATCAGAGAAAGGGCTCTGCTCTGACATCAGGGAGGCTGGAAGCAGACAGCTAGCAAGCAGCAGCAGGATTGCACAGTTACTAAGGCCACACCCTCAGGGACACACCTTACGCCCCACCTACTTAGGTTAACACCCAGTGAATCCATCACAATGACTTTATATATTGATGGAATTACAACCCTCATGACTTAATTGCACCCATTCTGAACATTAATCCATGAGCTCTTCAAGGGGCATTCTATATCCAACCTAACAATACATTAATAAAACTGGGTATAAAAATTAAAAAAAATGAGAAAGAGAAAAAGGTAAGAGGAGAATATGCAATAGAAGATAGAGGAAAGAAAAGTTAGCGATAGAAGTGAGAAAGGCAGATGGAGGTGAAAATATTTAAATATGGTGAATCATATCAGAGGCTTAAAAGACAAAAACATATTAGATAAATAAATAAAGATAAAGATAAAATGGGGAGGAAAGAAAAGAGAAGACTAGGGTCCAAATTCAGTAGGTAAGGAGAGTCCATGCTGATGTCTTTGGGGAGATTTCTTAGGGACCAAAACCATATGTTCTTCCAGTTTTACTTCATTCATATAGGAAACTATTAGTATCCCCAAATTATGATTTTAAGAGTATTAGTACTACAATGAAATGTTAATATAAAACATGTAATTAATTTATCTGAATTTCATAGCTAAATAAATGGAAAGTGGTTACAAAATTCACCTGCAGTCTGAGATGATAATGAAGATGCTAGAAGTCACAGCACATCAATATGACAAATTTGGACAGCCTTGACTTCTAATACGTCTCCATGCCTGTGGATGAATCACTAAAGGATTATAGTAAATGTGATGAGGGATATTACCTTAGTTCTTTTCAGTCTCCAATTCACACACCTGAAATAGCTGAAAATACCTCACCATGTCATTCTTTAAACATTCTCTAAAAAGGAAGCAACTAAGATTGTAAAAGAGTTTGTGCTTTAAGAACAGTGTCCTCATCCTTGTGTGAGTGACTCTTCTATTGCAGAGGGTACCATTTAGTTTTCTGGGAGCAGGCATTTATCAAATGGTGCCCTCTGCATGCTAATTTATATCTAATTGGTAAGCACTTTAGCCTCAGAAAAACTTACTTCCCTTGTTCAGCATTTGCCAGAGTGACATTTCTTTTTGACAATGAAATCTTACTCACATAATAAAATGTCCTCTTCAGGGTCATGCTACACAGATCAGCATGGCATGTTCCTTCCAAGGTTTTAGAATTAATTTGTATTAATTTGGCTGGTGACAGATACCCACTACTTAGTCTTAATTACAGAGAATGGATCATCTAATTCACATGGACAGGTTTCAATTATAGCTTTAAAATCCCTCTTTTTTTTTATCATATCCAGATGCTCAACTGTCATAGAGTTTACCAAATAAACCCGAGAAAAAGTGTTTGTTCTTTTGCATTCAGGGTTTGAACACCATCCATTGCTTTCTGGCTGCTTTTAAATGAGCTTTGCTTCTGATCTGCAAAATCTCAGACAGGCCATCTGCTTCTACTGGAGGGCCCAGTACCTCCAGTTTATTTCATTGCTACTTGGATGCAACGACAGATAAGTTTGAAGTTTTAAAAATGGATCCTAATTAAAAGACAGAGTTAAAACTCAAAATAAAAATCTTTAAAAAATTATTGGCCCAACACAGTGCAATGCATAAGTGAGGATGATTTTTTTTTCTTTGCCATGAATTTTCCACTTATATGAACGTCTTCAGAAGGTATTGTTTCTGGATCTGATTATGGTATGTATGCTATTATATGAAATGATCATATGTGTTATATACCTGGCTAAGAAAGCATGTCTGTGACTGAGTAATTATAGATGTCAGCAACAAAACAAAAAAAAATAATTTTTGCAAGAAAAGAAATAACACCACAATATGAATTATCTTAATGCTCTGTAATTATTTCTAATAAAGAAATGTTTATATATGTTATTTGCATTAATTACATTTAATCCCATCTTAACTTTTTACTCATGTACTGTGATATCGGGATAACATTTTAACCCTTTTGTTCTGAATTTTTCTGTTTGTAATATGTAAATATAAGTGTTAAATATGTATGTGGAAGGTACATGTTATTATATTTTTATGTTTATTTTCTACAGGGAGAAATGAGTATAAAATTAATCATCACAGTATAGTTTGTTGAACAAAGTCTTTATCAAGTACTGAAGATTTCTTTCTTTGGCTTCAAGAAGCCATGCATAAATAAGCATTCTTTGTTAGATTATTTCTATATCTTTTCCAATTAGGCTTTCCAAATGGAGGTGAATTGTCAAATTTAGGTTTTGATAAAAAGCACTTGTTACCCTAAACTGTACTAATTTCTTTCCTTGTTTTTAAACCAGGCATAGAACTCCTACTGGGCATGAGCAGTGCTGCAGCCATCTTTATATGCTCCCTTACCCAGCACAGAGCCCAGCACATACCAGGATTTAATACGGGCTTACTGAATAAATGTTAAGCAAACAAACAGAAAGTCCTGTTGTCATCCTCTTTCTAACTGTACACAGACACAACTGAATGGTTGATGTAGGATAAATAGAATTTAGCTTAAGCTCTAACTATATCAAGAATCAAACAAAGGAGGGCTTCTCAAACTTTAATGTGCATTAGGATCACCTGGGGGGAATTTTTTTGTTGTTGTTTTGAAAATGCCCATTTTTATTCCAGAGTTATAAAAAAAAGCCTGAGATTTTGAGTTTCTAATAAAATCCAAGCTGATGCAACAGCTAATCAGGTGATCATTCTTTATGTAGTAAACAATTACATTATGTAAATATTAAAATAAGGTTTGCTTAGCTGAACCATTCAGTGTATAAAAAATGGACCTGAGCTACTTTGTAACTTGAAGAATTTTTTTCAGATTCTTAAATTCTAAATTCTTTAATTAATGAAATTTTCCTTTGTAATCAAGTTCCTGTATAATGGATGAAGTAAGACATGAATAGACTTGAAGTTTATAGCAAGTTCCATTAGGCTGTGTTTTGAACTGCAGTGTGTCACCTGTATTTATGGTGTTAAAGAAAAGATGTGCTCATTTTCCAAGATAAAATTGTCTGAAACTAAGCCAGCTTTTCCACAGTCAAAAATAATACACCAAGTCATAACCCATAGTGTGCTTGTGAAGTCTATAAATATCATTCAATTCAGGTTAAGGTAATTACTTGTGTGTTTATTCCAAAATAATGGGATAAAGTAGGTACATCGGTTTGTTTTTTGTTGAGATTATATTTCTTTTTTTTTTTCTTTTTTTTTTTTTGTGTGTGTGTGGTACTGGGGTTCCTGGAAGCCCTTCTACCTCCGGGCTACGCTCCCAGACCTATTTTTATATTTTTAAAACAGGGTCTCTTATGCCAGCGTGGCTGGCTTAGAACCTGCGCGATCCTCCTGTCTCCGCCTCCCAAGCGCGGGGATTACAAGCGTGCGCCACCACGCCCGGCGTTGAGATTATATTTCAACTTGCACAATCCTCTCTTGAAAATGTGAACAGCGATTTAGTGCATTATCAATCTGCTTCAGAGACATCTATTCATCTTAATCATAATGAACCCCACTTTGGAGTTAATACTTCATTTACTAATGTCACAATATAATTAAATGTTCATCTTGTGACCAGCTATGTAAATACAGTAACGTTTACTTTAATGAAAAAAAGTAGTCTAAAGTCTTAAGGTAATTGAAATGCTTAGAATTTTTCATTTAATGAAGAGTAATGCTTTTATTTATGTTAGTGTAGAAAAAGAGATGTCTACGAAAAAATGTATTTGGAAGGTCACAGGCACCTCATATGGTATCTTAGGCCTCTGAAGGGCACTTACTATACTTTGCTGAAAGAAATACTTTTCTATATGGGTGGGGTGGCACACACTTGTAACCCCACTACTTGGGAGGCTGAGACAGAAGGACTGTGGCCAGCCTCAGCAACTTACTGAGGCCCTTCACAGCCTAGTAAGACCCTATTTCAAAATAAAATGATAACACAGGGCTGGGGGTGTAGCTCAGGGATAGTTCCATACTTGGTACCACAATGAAAGACAGACAGACAGACAGACAGACAGACAGACACAAAGAATAAAGAAACAAAGCAAAGAAAGAAGTGATTCTCTATATTTTTAAATTTTCTTACATGTTCTATTTTTACATTAATCATTAAATACAATGACAAATTAGATCCAATAAACATCTCATTATGGTATAACTGTCAGTACTTTGACCATGACTGTTGATTCTTATATATCTCTTAATTATAGTTTCTTAGCTGGATATGGTAGCACAATCTTGTAATTCCAGTACTTGGGAGGCTGAGACAAGAGGATAGCAGGTTCACAGCCAGCCTCAGCTATTTAGTGAGATCCTCCAAACTTAGTGAGACCCTGTTTCAAAATAAAGAATAAAATATATGGCTGAGAATGTAGCTTTGAGGTAGAATGCCCCAGAATTTCATCCTCAGTACAATATATGTATGTATGTATGTATGTATGTATGTATGTATATGTATGTATGTATGTATGTATGTATATAATTTCTTAATTGCAGCATGGAAAATACAAACATTTTTAAAGTTAGATATTTTTAAAAGATAGAAGTAGAAAAATGTAGTTTTTCAGCATGTAAAAGTTCCACAATATGCCATTGGAAAAACAACACTGATAAGAACTGAGGTATGGTTTGAAAAACAAGCATGCAGATTATCTAGGACTCAACTAATATATAAAAATCACAATAAGCACATAAAGGTGAGTGGTGTCCTCAGATGCCATTTACATGCTCCATTGTGTAGATGCTGCACATGAACTATAGAAATTATATCTAAGTATCTATGGAAATAAGGCCTGGATACATTTTTTACAAAGTTAGACACATTTTTATATGTGATATTTGAAGGGGCTACAAGTGAAGATTAATTATTTTCTTCAAGAATCCACAAATGACCTCTTCCAAAGTAAGGTATCTTGTGATACACTATACTAATATATATCAATTTAAATTTTGCCATATAAATAATGATAGCTATTTGAAAATTTGCTTGTTTTGAATAAACTATAATTGGATAATTAGATTTGAAATGCAAATTTATAAGAAAGTAATTTTCCAGAAGTCTACTGATAACATTATGAGCTAGAATGTCTATAAGTCCAAAGATGCAGAAATATGATGGTCCAGAGAAGGAAAAGCCACAGTTAAGAAGGGGCCCTAACTGAGGGAGATAGAAGGGAGAAGAGGGAATCCTCAGTGGACATGTTGTATATATACAAACTCATCAAAGTCAGTCACTCTGCTGAGAACTGGAAAAAGGGAAGAAGAAAAGAGTGAGGCAGGAGCTGGGGAAGAGATAAATAAGTGCTGCCTGTCTCTATCACCCTGAACTTTATTAAGATAAATTATTTCAATGCACCAGTAAAAACATAAAATAAAATAGTACAGATGTTTTAGCAAGTAGTCAGGCAGTTTCTCAAAAGATTAAACAGAGTTACCATATGCTAGCAATTACACTTATATGTAAATTAACAAGATAAATAAAAAATATTCATTGCCTCCCAAAAAAGAAATATGGTGATCCTTTCCAAATGATCAAACCAAACATAATATTAAGGGAGCATGTTTCTTAAAAACAACAACAACAACAACAACAACAACATAAAAGTCAAAGGAACAAAAATTTAGCCTCCAGATGAAGTCAAAGGTAACAATAACTGGAAGGTAATCTCCTTGCCCTTAGTGCCTGGTGGGGGCGATATGTCAAATTAAGAAAGATTATTTGGGTATGGTGCCTCACACTTGTAATACAAGTACTGGAGAGACTGAGACAGAAATATCCCAGGTTCAAAGCTAGCTTTAGCAACTTAGCAAAATTCAGCAAATTAGTAAGACCTTGTTTCAGAATTAAAATTAAAATAGGGCTGAGTGTAAGTTCAGAGGTAGAAGAATGGCCCTGGGTTCAATCATCAGTCACTCCCTCCCTCCAAAAAAATTGAGAAGGAATTTGAATGGCAAAGTATTAATAGATTTATATGAAGATTTCTTCTTATAAATTCAGAATGTTTACAGAATTCTGTAAACAACAATGCTTACAGGAAATTGTCAGATGTCTGTGCATTTGAGAATGTATGTGTTTTATTTATTTATTTATTTATTTTGTTCTTTTTTTCTTTGAAAATGGTATACATGTAGACTGTGCTTAGTGCTCTCTCCCCCCTTATTTTTATTTTTATTTTTTACTGTAAGTTTAAGCAACTTTTATTGTTACAAAGGCAGAGAAAAGGGACAGAAATTATAAAGCACTACATCAGAGAGTGACATAGTGGAGTGACTTGAAAATAAGACACTGTGTGTGTGTTTTAAAAGCTAAGTGTGTTGTACACTCAGAAATTCTTGCTAAAATAACTTCTGAGCAACAATGAAGGAAAACGAGGGGAATGGACTCTCAGTATTTAGGGCACAGTGAACTGTAGATTTACTTCCCTTTTATAAGAAGTCTATTGAATTCTAGTCAGTAGAAAATATAGTCTAGTATAGGTTAATCTGCTAGTGGATTTAAAAACTTGCTGAATAGTCGGTGATGGAGAGTTTCTGGGCAGTGTCAGAGAACAGGAGGCAGAGAAATAGCCTCCCACATAAGGATATGGTAGAGAGCACATAATGGAATGTAATATTCAGGATTCTGGAGAGGAGCAGTGGGCCAATCTTTGTGAAGAAGCAAGGCAGTAAAAACATGAATGACTTGGATAAACCAAAAGCATGGGCAGCTAAATGGCTTTTGAAACTCAGTGGAGGTAAATGAAAGCTAATGAAGCTGGGAACATAAAATGAACAAGGAAAAAGAACCTCTTCATTGGAAATATTACTAATTTTGCAAAGGAAAAGATATGGAAACCAAACCAGAAAGTATAGTGTCATCTCACAGGATACATTTATTATATTTTGTCATTTTTCTATTTATCCTTTGCTTTCCTTCTAGCCCCCCTACACTCTTACTCTGAGTACTTTCTGAATTAGGAGCTTACATTAAGTGTTTATAGAAATAGATGTGTTTACCTTAATTCAGACACTGCATAATGTATACATGTATGAAAATATCACATGGTACTCTAAATATATAGTTTTTATGTATCAGTTAAAATAAAAATAAAGTGATAAACATTTTTACTCAAGTGAGATAAAAATAATAAAGCAAATTAAAGGGAGGCTGTAGTCAAAGATGTGTTGAGAAATGTTTTCACAAGGCTCTCTTTACACAGACTTCAATAAGAGGACAGAGAGGTCAGGGTCATGGACACAAAGCCAATTAAAACAATTATTTCACAGAATATTTGCTCCATTTAAATTGCTTGTGCAAGCAAAGATATTATTTATATTCATTTTAATTTTGAAACAATTTCATTGATTGTTTTAATATTTGAATAGATTAAATTAAAGGTTATATTCATTTTGAAAATTCAATCATAAACTCAAAATCATTGCTGAGCATTTTAAACTACAGCAGGCTAGGTTAATAAAAGAATTCATGAGCTAAGAAACTACACATAATAATCTACTGTAAAAATTAAAAATAGTTAAAAAGATGGTATAGACTCAATATAGAACCAGTGAATTCTAAAATACATATCTGTAATGAAAATTACATTATAAATGTGGTCACGCATAGCTGGGTGTGTTGGTGCACACCTATAATCCCAATACTTAGCAAACTAAGACAGATGATAGCAGATTCAAAGCAACTTAACAAATTATCAAGACCCTCAGCAACTCACTGAAGCTCTGTTTCAAAAATACAAGAATAATACTAGCTGGGGTGTAGATCAAATATAAAATACCTATGAAGTGTCTATCAAGCATATAACATTTCCACAACCCTGTTGTGTCAGCTTAGTGGAGTAGGTTGCCGACAAAACAAAGAAAGTGTCCCAGCACACTCTGGGAGATGTATGGTTTATTGGGAAAAGCTTACAAATGTTTCAGTCAACATTCTCACTACTATGAGAATTACAACTCAGAGGAAGAAAGACTTATTTTCTCACAGTTCTGGAGGTTTTAGTCCATGTTAGGCCAGACCATATTTTTGGAACTGAGCATCTGGTAGCAGGAACAGTGTTAGAAAGGGACATATATATGGTTTCCCAAGATGACACCCCCAGTGACCTACCTGTTCCATTCACCTGCTTACCTTACCACCCAATAAATCCACTAATTCATCAATAGAATTATCCACTTATGAGATGAAAACACACACGATCTAATTATTTCACCTCTGAATATTTTTGCACTGCCAATACACAAATTTTCCAGGGGATAGTCTCTGTACAAACCATAATACAAGAGATCAGTAACTGTTCCAAGAAGAAGCCAGTGCCAAAAGGCTGACTGACGCTGCCCTTCTTGACGCTTTGCCAAGCTGTGTGTCCTCTCTCTTCATAGTGTTTTGTCTAGCAGTGGCCAATGAGACAAGTGACACAGCCTTTCTATGGTCCCTCAGCTCCCCACCAGTCTCCACTTAGCAAGAGTTTTCTATGTAATGCTGTAGAAGCAGTGACTTTGTTAGCATTAGCATCTTTAATTTGCTTGTCTGATCAGCATCCCGAAGAGTAACTGCCTGGGTCACACACAAGGGAGTGGCTTTCTACAGATAATTCTAACTTGTCCTAGTTAGAAGATGCATAACAGTAAACCAGGAGCCTTCAATATAATATGTATCTGAAATTTTAGACCTAGACTTGCTTTCATTGTTCCTTTAAGTTGTCTAGGTTTGGGGGTTTAATCATCTCTCTTTTGTTTAGGTTTTATATAGCATCACAATGTAGCTATCCCATTGATGAGTAAAATAAAAATGCATTAAAATATTTTAAAAGTGCTAGCTGGGCATGGTGGCGCACCTTTGTAATCTCAGCATTTGGGAGGCTGGGACCGGAGGATCGCAGTTCTCGGACAGCCTCAGCTACTTAGTGAGGCCCTTTGCAACTCAATGAGACCCGGTTTCAAAATAAAGAATAAAAAATAGGGCAGGAAGTGTAGCTCAGAGGTCAAATGACCCTCTGGGTCCCATCCCAGACCTGCAAAAATAAATAAATAAATAAATAAATAAATAAATAAATAAATAAATAAATAAATAAAATACTTAAGAGGACGTATCAAGAGTAAGTACAAATGAATCTAGAACTTTCATTTTTCTTCTTTCATAGTTTTTATGGGGCCACATTTTTTAACTTATAATGAGATATAATCATCCTTTTTACTCAGCTGAGATAATTCTCTCCTCAGTGTTTATATTTTTTCCAGGCACTGCTCATACCAACCTATCAATGATGCATGAAACACACACACACACACACACACACATATACACTGGAGAGACATTAAAGATATAGATGAGATTTGTGGAGTATAACTGTAATCCCAACACTTGAGAGTGTGAGACAGGAGGATTTCAGGATTGAGACCACCAATGGCAACTTAGTGAGGCCATTTTAAATTAAAAAAAAAAAAAGCTGGGACATGTAGATTAGAGGTAGAATGACCGTGGGTTCAATTTCCAGTACCAAAAAATAAAAATAAAAAAATATAGATGAACCACCTAAAAGAGCTACCAGTGGTCAAAACTGAAAATAATTAAGAAAATAAGACCATATGGGATTGTAATCCAATGTATAAAATAAGTGTTTATGAGGCTGAGTGAAGTGGCACACACCTATAAGCCTTGGGAAGGTAAGACAGAATGATCACAGGTTCTCGGCCAGCCTCAGCAACTTAGTGAAGCCCTTTACAACTTAGTGAAATCCTGTTTCAAAATAATAAAAAAAAAAAATAGATCAAAAAGCTATCCGGGGGTATAGCTCAGTGTTGGAAGAACCCTGAGTTCATTCTCCAATACCAAATACACACGCACACGCACACACACACACATACACAGTGTTCATGAATATATACTGATATAAATAATTGAATGACTAAGTGAAAGGGGAGAAGAGTGTGTATATATGTCAAATCTCTCATATGGAATAATTCCAAATAATTTATGTAGACACTACTCTGAAGGAGGGGGAAAACATTATTCATTTTATAGCTGTATTCTGTACATAGTACCTGTCTTCCTATGTGTATAAAGCACAGATTTATAATTATTTTTATATATTATATTTTCCTTCATTAATTAAATGTACTAAAATCATGTTCAGCCCTAGGTTTTAAGCTAAGATGTTTATTTTAAAAAATATTTTAGTAATCTCTTTTCCATGATCAATAGGCTATGATGTGTTTATCGGTTCCTATCAACTTTTATTGACATGCAAGTTGTAAGCAATAGACAATATTACCTTCTTGTACAAGTATCAAAGTTATCCTAATCCTGTCATCCTTCAGCTTTCTGCCTCAGCATGCTCCACACAGAGCCCTCATCTTGTTTTATGTTATTTCTAATAAGGAGACTTTTCTAATTGAAAATGTTACTGGAAATCCTATCCTCATTCATCAAATTTCTGCTATTACACGGACAAGTACAAGTTCTTTGTGCTTATTTAATACAGGTTTCAAACTATTCATGCGGATTTCAATATATTGGTGGGATGAGAAATTAGGGATTTATGTTTGTACTTTGTGTTGTTGGATTTTGTTTTACTGTGGGAGAACATCCATCATGAATTATGTATTGAGGACATGAGATGCTTAAAAGAAATTGGTACGTTTTTGAAAAAACAAAACCAACATAAATGGAATTCAGTCAGGGACAATCAGTTTCTAGTATATAAGAAGTCATATTAATTCTCAATTTTTTCCGGCTTAATGCTCTTTAGCTATATATTCTCATTTATAGCTATAAGAAAATATATTTTTCAAGACAAAGAAAATATAGTCAACATTATTCCTTATATCTTTATTTTCAGAAAAGTATGCCATGAACAGCAAGAATTATTCTACAATTTACCAATATAACATACCTATAGTTGTCACTTGTGTTGGAATCTATTTGGTGATTGCATATAAGTGTATGCATCTGAATCCCTTGACATCCTTTGTGGAATTTTGTTCAAATATTTGCGTGTTGAGTACAAATTAGTTGACTGTAAATTGCCTTTGTTTGATTTCTTCATTATTTTACATTATTTGTTTCAAAAGTATGTTTGTAGGTTTTACTATTGTGAATTTAATTAAGGATGGTGGAGGTGGAATTTACAAAACATATGTCATTAAACAAATGGTGTGAGCCGGGCGTGGTGGTGCACACTTGTAATCCCCGCACTTGGGAGGCTGAGACAGGAGGATCGCACAGGTTTGAAGCCAGCCTCAGCTACTTAGTGAGGCTCTCAGCAACTTAGTGAGACCCTGTTTCCAAATAAAATATAAAATAGGTCTGGGAGTATAGTCCAGAGGTAGAAAGCCTCTGGGTTCCACCCCCAGTACCACTAAACACACACACACACACACACACACACACACACACACACACACATACACACACACCAAAACAAAAATGGTGTGTATTAGCTTTACCAGGGTTTAAAAACATTGTTCCTCAATAAATTAACACATACAAAAAGATTCTACAGACAGTTTGCAATGGATGAGGAATTAATGACTAGAGACAGACTTTAGGGCTCTGATGGAACTAATTTTATATTACAATGAAATATTGAACTTTTCTGAATTGAGCAATGCAAGTTAAGAAAGTCATAATCATTTTATTTCCAAAAAAATATTCTATATGGCAGAAGAAAGGATTTTGGCTATAATGCTACAAAGATGAGCAAACCATTTTTACAATAGAGACTGTTCCTAAGAGTTCTCTGAATATTGAGGACAATTATAAAAGACTATATATATATAAGATTGCAGGCACCCATTCCTTCTTTAAGATAAGTTATACTCTTTTTCCAGGGCATTCATTTTTTTCCCACTGAAAATAAAAATGTGTGTGACATAGTGAGAAACACTATATAAAAAATAATCTGAAAAGGTAAAGAAGACAACACTTAAAAAGACAGCTGGCATGACAATTAAAACTAAAATAGTATGGGTTATGAACCATTGATTTACTTTTCTATTTACATGCACTCACACCACACACACACACACACACACACACACACACACACAACACACACACACATACACACACAAACAACTATGTAGAATCACCTAGGCATAAAAATATATTAGACACTTAAGATAAAAGAAGCACAGATAATATTCCTCAGTATGTCCCTGTATACACTTTACAAAGCATTATATTTCACATCAAATACAGTTTAAACTGTTCAAGTGTTTGTCTTTTACTCTTATTTCTTTAAGTGTAAACCTATTTAAACAATATTTAACATGTCTTAGTGTTTTATCTCTATAAATTTATTTACCTTTCACTGCTATAATTGCTAGGTTTCATGAAAACACAAAATTTTATTTTCTTCCTTCCAAGCCACACATTTAATACTTTTTCTATTTGAAATTCCAGTACATTAACATGATCCTCAAAATTTTAATTATTTAGTGACAGTGGTATTAAATTAATCTAAAAAGTAGCCAGGTATGTTGGTGTATGCTTGTGATCCCAGTACTTGGGCGGGTGAGACAGGATTCCAGGTTTGCAGCCAGCCTCAGCTACTTAGTGAGGCCCTGCACAACTTAGTGAAAATAAAAATAAAAATAGGACTGGAGTTGTAGCTCAGAGTAGAATATTCCAGGCTTCAATCCCCAGTTGTGTTAAAAAAAAAATGCTGGGCATGGTGGTGCACCCTTGTAATCCCAGCATTTGGGAAGCTGAGGCAGGAGGATGGTGGTTTACAGACTGCCTCAGCTACTTAGTGAGGTCCTTTGCAACTTAGTTAGACCCTGTTTCCAAATAAAGAATAAAAATTAGGGCTTGGGGCTCAGAGGCCAATTGCCCCTGGATTCCATCTATTTTATATTTCTATTTTCCAGTATCACAAAAGTAGAAATAGAAAAAAAAAATACTCCTATAAGTTGAAAGAGCTTCTGCTATGAAAACAGACTTCTGTATTGTTGATTTTCCTCTGGATCTTAAAAGCAGTGAGTATAATGATCTCAGCCTCAAGTTGCATACAGTATTTTTTTCTAATTATATATTGAGTTCATAGATTTTGACATTATAGGTAAGATATATTTGTTTCTGTAGACTAGAATTTTATTACATTACAATATTTTTGACATGCTATATGCTCCTCAAAATCAATATTTTTGAAAGTAATTTAAAAAAACAACATTTATTTGGAATGCATAATGCAATTTTAAATAATGCATCCTCAAAATTTATTAGAATGGGAGAAACATTTGAGAATTTTATTCTGTTAATCTACACATAAAAATTACCTGTACTGATCACAAACCAGAAAAAAGAGAATGATAGTGGATCATTATACTCTTAATTTTTGAATGAGAGTAGATATATAGATGACAGATAGATGATAGAGATAACAATAGTTTCATAAAAATATTATTGTTAAATATTTTAAACTTATTTTTGCAAAAATTACATGTGCCTTAAAAGTGCCTTGAAATTGCTATGGATGCTTTATTTTCTTGAAATATTTGTCAGACCACCATAGCAATGAGATTTATAATTATATTAATAATAGTTATTTTTTATTTTTATTGGTGCATTGTAGTCATACATCTTAATGAAATAAAAGACTTGTGTAGACATACACACAGACATCACCCAATTAGCCCTTACCCGATCCCTACCCCATTCCCTGGTCATCCCTTTGTCTCCTGCTTGGTTTAGTGATTGATTTTTATATGTTTGTTTAAGAACATTATGCGTTTTAGAGAGTATCTCTCATCCTCTATCCCATCCCCTCAGTTAGGTCGCCTTATTTGCTACTCTATAAAATCTCCTTCTTCATCTAGAGTTCCTCCAGTTACCCAATTCTCCCTTGCTTTTCCATATTAGGGCAAGCATCCAATTTCTATTTCTTTTTTTTTTTCTGACTGACTAATCTCAATTAGGGTAATGTCCCCCAGTTTCATCTATTTCTCTGTAAATGATGTAATTGTGCTTTTCTTTATGGCTGAGTAAAATTCCATTGTGCACATATCCCAGTTTTGTAAGCCATTCATCTGTTGATGGACATCTTGGCTGGTTCCATAGTTTGGCAATGGTGAATTGTGCAGCTATGAAGATAGATATGCATGTTTTATTTTGGTAGTTGTTTTTTTGTTTTGTTTTTTAATATAGATACCCAAAAGTGGTATTGGTGGATCAAATGGTAAATTCATTCATGTTCTTCTGAGGTTCCTCCATACAGTTTTTCAGAGTGGTTGCACTAATTTGAAATCCCATCAACAGTTGTTTAGAGTTCCCACTTCTCCACATTATAACCAGCATTTGTTGTTGTTTGTGTTTTGAATGATTGCCATTCTAGTTGGAGTTAGTTGAAATCTCAGGGTAGTTTTGATATGAAACTCTCTGATTGCCCATGATGTTGAACATTTTTTCATGCATTTATTGGTCATTTGAATTTCTTCTTTCATAAGAGTCTAATGAATTCACTTGCCCATTATTGATTGGGTTATTTGTATTCTTAGTGCTGAGTTTCTTGAGTTATCTCTATATTATAGATATTAACCTATCTGAGGAGTAGATGGCAAAAATTTTCTCCTATTCTGTTGGCTCTCTGTTGAGGTTCTTGACAGTTTCCTTTGCTGTACAGAAGCTCTTCAGTTTTATGCAATCTCACATATTGATTCACCTTTTAGTTTCTTTTGCCTTTGGGATCTTGTTGAGAAAGACTTGTCCGTCCCTATGTGTTGGAGTGTTGGACCTATTCCCTCTTCAAGGATACTCAAGGTCTTTGGTCTAATTTCCAAGTCTTTGATCCATTTTGAATTGACTCTTGTTCAGAATGAGAAAGTGGGATTTATTTACATTTTTCTGATATGGCTAACCAGTTTTGCCAACACCATTTGTTGAACAGGTTATCTTTTTTCCAGTGTATGTTTTTGGCCCCTTTGTCAAAAATCAATTGGCTGTAAGTGTGTAGATTTGTTTCTGAGTCTTCTATTCTATTCTTCTCCATTTGTCTGTGTATCAGTTTTTGTCCCAGTACCATGCTGTTTTGTTTTTTTTTTTGGTGGTACTGGGGTTCCTGGAAGCCCTTCTACCTCCGGGCTACACTCCCAGACCTATTTTTACATTTTTATTTGGAAACAGGGTCTCGTAAGCCAGCGCATGTGGTTGGCTTCCAACCTGCCCGATCCTCCTGTCTCTGCCTCCCAAGCGCGGGGATTACAAGCGTGTGCCACCACGCCCGGCAACCATGCTGTTTTTTATTACAGTTGTTTTGTAGTATAGTTTAACGTCAGATATTGTGATTCCTCCTGCATTGTTGTTGTTGCTGAGAGCTACTTTGGCTCTGAGTTTTTTTGTTGTTCCAAATGAATTTAAAAACTGATTTTTCTATGTCTGTGAGGAGTGATCATGGTAATTTAATGGATATTACATTGAATATGTAGATCACTCTTGGAAGTATGGTCATTTTGATGATATTTATTCTGCCTATCCATGAACATGAAAGATCTTTTCATCTTCTAAGATCTTCTTTGATTGCTTTTCTAACATTTCATAATTTTTTGTAGAAGTCTTTTACCTCCTTGGTTAAGTTTATTCCTAAGTATTTTATTTTTTGTGGGAAATCCTGAGTGGAAGTGTTTTCAGAATTTCTTTTTTAGTGTATTTATGTTTGGTGTACAGAAAAGCTTCTAATTTTTTAAAATTGATTTTGTATCCAGATACTTTGCTGAATTTGTTCATCAGTTCTATAAGCCTTTTGGCCGAGTTTGTTGGGTCTTCTTGGTATAGTATCATGTGGAGAACAGAGATTTCTACATTGAGTTTGGTCTCAGAGACATACTCCACCCACAAAGGCAAAGAGATATTGAGACTCCAAATCTGTGGAAAGTGGGGTGGGGGTGATCTGTGCTTAATACTAAATCCAGCCCCATTGATTATGACCATCTGCATAGACTGAGAAAGACTCAGAGAATCAGACTCACAGCAGGAAAAGTGCAGATGGCACTCAGTATCTGCACACACACACACACACACACACACACACACACACACACGAGAGAGAGAGAGAGAGAGAGAGAGAGAGAGAGAGAGAGACTGCAAAAGAACTATCTGCTAAATAGTCATTTATTTGTAGAGTTACATTAATTTGTCATTAGAGTTGTTGTGGTTTTTTGTTACTTTTTTTTGTATGTGTATGCCTAGTTGGGTTTTCTGTTTGTTTGTTTGTTTGTTTACTTTTTCCCTCTTCCCAAACCCTCTCTCAACCTTCTTCCTTTGTGCATAACTACCCTCTTCTTGCTATCCCTTTCTATATTTTTTCTTTTTATCTCTCCCTAGTCTTGTATTAAAACCACTTCATATCACTATACCAGAAACTGTAATTCATTACTAGAATACTACTACATTTTTACTATCTCTAATCTCTAGTATATACTACCTTACCAAACTCAGACTTTCATTCTATTTGACCCTATCTAAGGCTTTACCATATTCTTTCTTTTATTCTTTCACTTACCTCCTTCCTCAACCTTCACTGTTGAATACAATACAATTTGCCTTTGGATATACCACCTGACACCTAGAGACTAAGAGAAATCTATCAAAAGCAAGAGATACAAACTTCTAAAACCATTAACAAGAGGAACAAAGAGAAAGCAATGAGCTCCCACAACCCCACAATAACAGAACCTGATAACACAGAACTTCAGAGATCGTCAGAAGGTCAAAGCAGGAATGTAACTGCAGAAATAATACAGGACTTCTGAAAAGAATGTAGAGAAAGCCTGAAAGAAATAAAATATGCTAACATTGAAGTAAAGGCATCTATTCAAATTGCAAACAATTGATTAAACCACATGGAGAAAAGAATCTCACTCTTAGAAAATAACCATTCCAAAAACAAATGCATAGTTTATAACTTAGAAAAAAATTGCCAGCAGGAATTAGACATTGAAGAAATATGGGCTCATCTTAAAAGAACTAACCTAAGAATAATTGGCATAAAGAAGGGAAAAAAGGTGAAACCAAAGAGATCAACAATCTTTTCAAAGAAATAATAACAGAAAAAAATTTTCAAACATAAAGCAAGAGATTGATACACAGGAACAGAAAACTTATAGAATCACCTTTAGAAAAGATGAGAGAAAAGTTTCCCCATGGCACATAATAGTCAAAATGACCAATGCAGAAGTCAAGAAGAGAATATTAAAGGCAACAAAAACTCTTAAAGAAAGAACTTGCAGCCAAAAACTTCCTACCCAAGAAAACTACCTCTAAAATTGGATGGGGAAAGAAAAATCTTCCACCAAAATTAGAAGCTGAACGAGTTTATGTCTTCAAGACCAGTGCTAGAGAAAATAGTCAAAGAGATTAACTACAATAAAGAAATAATTAATACATGCCAGAACCAGAGAAACAAGAATTTCTACCCAGAACAACTAAGAAAAGAAGAACAAACAGTATTACAAAGAGAAGTAAAATCTCAACATTCTAGGCATTAAATATCATCCCTCAATAATCACACTGAATATAAATGGCCTCAACACCCCAATAAAAAGACATAAAGTAGCAAAATGAATAAAAGAAACAGAACTCATCTATCTGTTCCTTGCAAGAAACACACCTTACAAGTAAAGATAGTAACAAACTTAAGGTAAAGGTCTGGAGCAAGGTAATCCATGCCAATTAAACTCAAAGAAGAACAGAAGTAGCAACTATGATATCAGATAAATTAGACTTCATGCCCAAGGTATTAGAAGAGACAAAGAAGGTCATTTTTGCTGGTAAAAGGAGCAATCCAGCAGGAGGAAATAACAATAATCAACATTAATGTCCCCAAAATAGGTGTAGGTACTTTCATAAAACAAATTTCTTGTGAGATTAAGTCACACATAAATCCCAATACAATAATAATGGTAGACTTTAACACACCTCTTACACCATTAGATCAATCTTCTAGATAAAAGGTCAGTAAAGATGCCTCAGACATAAAGAACACCATTAATCAAATGGACCTATTAGACACATATAAAATAATTCACCCAACTACAGAAGAGTTCATGTTTTTCTCAGCTGCTCACGGAACCTTCTCCAAAATAGATCACATTCTAGGTCACAAGTTTATTCAAACACTAGTTTAACTAGTGATGATTAACACTAGTTAATTCAAAACATGTGACATACTCTCCTGTGTCTTTTTATAAAATAATGGAATAAAATTAGAAGTCAACAATAAGAAGACTCAGAGAAACCACATAAACATATGAAGACTGAATACCACAATTCTAAATGAAGAATGGGCCATAGAAGAAAGGGGTGAAATCAAGAAATTTCTAGAAACAAACAAAAATAGAGATACAACATATCAAAACCTCTGTGACACTTTGAAGGCAGTATTAAAAGAAAAATTTATGGCACTGAGTGCTCAGAGAAGAAAAACAGAAAATCATCAAATAAATAACCTAATGATACACCTCAAATACCTTTTAAAACCGGAAAAATATCATCTCAAAGCCAGTAGAAGACAGAAAATTCTTAAAATTAGAGTAAAAATCAATGAAGCAGAGGCAGTAGAGATTGAGTGTCAGAAGAACTCATAATTGCTGCTTCTCTCAGTTACCATCTTCCCAGAACTTAATAGTTATTATTAATATATAATTTCTTTAATGCATTCACTTAGAGAAATAATTATTTTAGGAAAAATAAAAATAACTGCTTAGGTCTGGACTGGTCTGACTTCTCCCTGTTCAACACAATTGGGATGTTTGTGGGTCTAGTGTTAAGCATAGGTCTCCCCCCACACTTTGCACTGATCAGAGCCTGAGTCTGTCTGAGCCTCTGCTATGTGCAAGAGCAGAACCCACTCCCACTTTATCTGGGTTGTATCAGAAAGTCCCAGACCCAGGGAGTTCATCAGGGCTGTGTGAGTCCCTTGATGTGTCCAGTTGGGCATTTTATTTCAGGAACCATGACTTCACTTACAGTGTTATTGAGTACCACTCTGGATCTCTGAAGCTTGTGGTCATCTCTGCCACTACTAATCCTTTACTGAGTTGAACCTCAAAATCTCAAACCTAGGGAGTTTATCAAGGCTGTGTGAGTCCCTGGGGGCACAGAGGTGGGAGTTCTCCTGTGGGGACCACAGTTTTACTTATGATTTTGGTGTGCGCTGGTCTGCATCTCTGGCGGGCCTGGTGAGCTTGGCTACCGCTGGCAAGATGGCACCACTGTGGTGCCTCAGCCACAAGGCTGGCAGGTTTCTTTTCTGGTGTTGAGCTCCACTCTGGATCCCTGGTGTGGTGTGATCAGCCACTGGTAGTTGTAGCAGGTTTTTGTGCAAGAAGAACTGATGAATTACAACCCATTGATCTACAGCTGCTTATTTCAGATCCTTGTTTTCCTTTGCATCTCAGGAGTGAGATGCTATGAGACAAGACTGTGCTGGTGTGGCGCCCACCACCACATGGAAAACAGGTTTCTTTTCTGCTCTCTGGTCAGACTTCTCATCTTTTTATCTGTCCCTTGTATTTATCATTTTTATTACTCTACTGATGGTATTTTCTGGCTTTGTAGAGCACTGTTTTTGAGGCAGTAGAGATCATGTGTCAGCAGAACTCAAAATTGCTGCTTCTCTCAGTTACCATCTTCCCAGAACTTAATAGTTATTATTAATATATAATTTCTTTAATGCATTCACTTAGAGGAACAATTATTTTAGATAAAATAAAAATAACTGCTTACTTTGCTCTAAGCAGAATTTTCTGAAAAGGGAATCATCTTAGATCTCATCAGTCTAAAGGTTTCACTGTTTAAGAAGGACACCTATTAATATTTTGAGTAAATTTAAGATGAAATGGAGACAATACAGAACTTTTCACAAGTTTTTTGTTGTTGTTGTTGGTCATCTCTTTTGGTCTGCTAATATGTTAATATGTATTTGTTAACTGTCCTTTCACTGATAATTTACACTCATCTATTTAAAAATATTAGTAAACAGATTATTAAAATCAGATTTCAAATAAAATTTGTATATTTCCAAATAATAAAATTAATTTTTGGTAAAAATATGTAAATATATTCAAGAATAACTATACAATGCCCTTATAATCTGTGATAATAAATGATAAGAAGATAATATTCAAAATATAGAAGGAACTCAAATAACTAGATAGCAATAAAAGAGTATCTGATTAAAACTGGGGAAAGAACCTGTATAGAAATTTCTGCACAGAAAAAACACAAATATAGCCAGGTGTGGTGGTGCACACTTGTAATCCCAGCATTTAGGAGTCTGAGACTTGAGGATCCTGGTTCATGGACAGCCTTAGCTACTTAGTGAGCCCCTTGAAACTTAGTGAGACTGTTTCAAAAATAAAATATAAATAAAAACTAGGGCTGGGGGTGTAGCTCAGAGGTACAATGCCCCTGGGTTCCATCTCCAATACTAGAAAACAAAACAAAACAAAACAAAACCACAAATAGGCAACATGTAACAGGCATATGAAAAAAAAGTTTAATATCACTAACCATTAGGGAAATGCAAAGCAAAGTCACAATAATATTTCATCTCACTTCGACAAGAAAGGCTATTAGAAAGAAAGAAAGAAAGAGAAAAAATATATGAAAATTTGGACAAGAGGGAGTAATAATTACCTTTATGGTGGTAACTCAAAAAATTAAAACAAGAGCTACCCTAGAATCCAACAATATCAATACTTGATATATGTCTAAAGAATATGAAATCACTATTTCTTTCTTGTGTTTTTAGGTATTGAACCCAGGACATTCTATCTCTGAGCTACACCCTCAGTCAAATTTTTTATTATTTCATTTTGAAACAGGGTCTCACGAAGTTGCAGTGGGTCTCACTAAGTGTTTAGGCTGACCACAAAACCGGATTCTTCTGTCTCAGCTTCCCAAATGCTGGGATTACAAGTGTATGCTACCATAACCAACTTGAAATCACTGTTTCTAAATGGTATCATGAGTTCAATATTCATTTTAGCATTTTTAGAGTGGCTAAGATATAGAGGAAAAACTAAGTATCTAATAGATGAATGGATGAAAATAGTGTATCTCTGTGCACTGGAATACTATTTATTCATTAAAACATGGATAAAGCTAAAATACATAATATTAAGTGAATCCTAGCATAAAAGATAAACAGTAGGATGTCACATATGAAATACAAATTAATCAAAATAGCAACAGAGAGAAATGGTAGTTTTCAGAGCCTGGGTTTTCAAAATTTGGGGGGATGTAAGTTAAAGAACTTAAAAATTTAGTTATAAAGCAGTAACAATTTCAAAAGTCTATTGTACATGATCATGGTTATAGTTAATAACACTGTATTATATACTTTAAAGTTGTTGAGAGTATATTTCAAGTTTCCTCACCACATAATTTGACAAGTATAATTTTAGCGTTAATTTGTCCTCTTCACAATTTATAGATATATCAAAAATTTATGTTATATTCCATACATATACATATATACATACATATGTATATATATACACATACATACATACATACATACATACATATATACATTGGAACAAAATAGAAGATTCAAAAAATAAATCCACAAACTTATAGCCAATTGATTTTCAACAAAAGTATCAAAAATGTTGGAGGGAAAATAGCCTTTTCAACATATGGTGTTGGGAAAACTGGTTATTCATTTATATGAAAATAAAAATAAATCTCAAACTCTTATCCTGCAGAAAAGTCAATTCAAGATAAAATCAAAGATCTGAAAATCTGACCAGAAACTTTGTAATTACTTGAAGAGGACATAGGTCCAATGTTCTAACAGACTGGCACAGGTAGAAACATATTCAATAAGATCCTCAGGGTATAAGAAATTAAAACAAGGATTAATAAGTGGAATTATGTTAAATTAAAAAGCTTTTTTTGCAGAAAAGAAAACCATCGAGATTCTTAATAGAGAAAGTCAACAGAATGGAAGAAGGTCTCTGCTAGGTACTCTTCTGATAAAAAAATATACAAGGAACTAAAAAACTTACAACTAAAAAAAATTCAAGTGTATAAACAGACACTCCATGAATACAAATGGCCAATAAATATATAACAAAAGTTTCAACATAATTAGCAATCAGGGTGGTGCAAATCAAAACTACACTGAGATTACATCTAATCCCAATCAGAATGGCAATCATCAAGAAGTCAAACAACAATAAATGTTGGTAAGGATGTTGGGAATTGGAAACTCTTCTACACTGTTGATGGAATCGCCAATGAGCAATGACAAAGATCAGTTTGGAGATTCCTCAGAAAACTTGGAATGGAACTATCATATAATCTAGCTATACCTCTATATAATATCTTTCCAAGAGACTGAAATTAGAATATTATAGTAAGACATACATATCCAACTTTATAGCAACATAATTCACCAAGTGTGTGTGTGTGGGGGGGGTTACTGGGGATGGAAACCAGAAACATTGTACCTCCAAGGTATACCGCCAGCCCTATTTTTTAGTCTTTTTTATTTTTTAAACAGGTCTCACTGAGTTGCAAAGTGCCTGTCTAAATAGGCTGTTGGCAAACCACATTCCTTTGGTCTCCACCTTCCAAATACTGTGATTACAAGCATGAACCACCACACCGGGCCACCATTTGTAATGTTCATGCATGTTACTATACTCTGAACTACATTATGATGTGAGACTATAATACATTAATATAAGTATATATAAATTTTTAAAATTAAAAAAATATTATGCCTATCATATTTGATCATTGTTTCTGGAGTGTGTAGCTCTTAATGTAACATGTGTTTTATTCTATATATAATATATATATATATATATATATATATATATATATATAATGTAACATGTGTTTTATTCTATAATAAAGCAAGCATATTAAATAATTTTCAAGCTTTTTCCTTTTAATTTAAAATAGAATACTCAACTAAGAATATGGATATAACAGCAATTAAATAAATGTTATAAAACTTACCATTTTGGAAATAAAATATAAAATTCCTAGCCGGGCGTGGTAGCGCACGCTTGTAATCCCAGCATTGGGGAGGCTGACACTGGAGGATCACGGTTTGCGGACAGCCTCAGCTACTTAGAGAAGCCATCTGCAACTCAGTGAGACTCGGTTTCAAAATAAAGAATAAAAAAATAGGGCAGGGGGAGTAGCTTGAAGGTCGAATGCCCCTGGGTTCCATCCCCAGACCCGCATATATATATATATATATATATATATATATATATATATATATATACACATATATATATATACATATATACACATATATATGTGTGTATGTATATATATATATCCTAATACTTTTTAAAAATCTTCAATTTGTATATCTATCTAAACACAAAGAAACAATCTGATTTCTGGTCCTGAGCTATTTGTCATTATCATGTATTATTGTTAAATATGGCAGGAGGATGCTAAAAGCAAGAATGATATGCATCTGGAGATGGTACAGATATACACTAACTTCAACAGTTACCATTTTACAAGGTCAATTTCAGAGGCAGTCTAGAGAAATTGAAGGTTGATTAACATAGGATGAAGAAATCTATGCACCCCTCACTTCAAGATCTCACAGTAAAATGTACCTCCAGGTAGAAAATCTAATTTTATCATCTCAGTCAGCAGTTTTGAGATTGTTTTCTTAGTAAAATCAACCTCATTATTCTTTCTGTTAGTATGCTCATGTTTACTAAAATGATTTAAGGATGGTTTTTATGCTGTTATTTTTTGTCAAACAAATTTAACATTTTATTCTTTTTACATTTTAAGTAAATTCTACATACTTAATGATTTATTAAGATGGAGGTTAATACTTGTACTAATAATTTTGTACATCTAACTTCCTGCAAATTATATTTTGAAATATTAGTATCTGAATAACAATCAATTGTGAACATTAAAATATATAGAAGTTAAGAGGGTCTCATATTCCAAATAGTGAGAAACTGAGCATTAAAATGAGAAATTATAATACTAGATTTTGAGCCACTGGACAAATGTCAATTCATGAATCCATACTGACATAAATAAATAGATAAACAAGGTTCTGATCAGCATTCTTACAGCTATAATCTAAAAGTTTGACAAGAAAGTAATGTTATTTGCTTACAGTTTAGTCTATGTGAAGCCAAAGACCGCTGATCACAGGTCATGGCAGTGGGAAACAAAGAGGAAGAAGAGCACATGGGCCACCTTCCCCACATGACGGAGACTGGCAGCAAAAGAAAATAGAGCAGGGGAGTAGGAACTATATATAATCCCAAGCCCCCACCCCAGGGATCTTCACCCTTCAGCCACATCCCAGGACACAACCTAGATAAATTCATTGCAATGAGTTTATTCACTGCTGGGATTACAATCCTCATGACTCAATTACATCAGTTCCAAATATTAATAAATGAGATTTTTAGGGGACATTTTATACCAAACTATAACACCAAGTTATAAAAGAGAAACAAAGTTCTTCATTGAGTGTGATTCAGACTTAACTGGTGCTCTTTCTCACCATGTGCTTATGCCACTCAGTAATTCAATAAATTATTTCATCAGTAATAGAGTAGACCCACTAGTGCTGATTTTCACCTACTCCCTTTGCATTGGTCTAATATGTAAAAAGTTCTTTAAATTTGGGATTCCAAAGATCTCTGACCTTGTGGATTCCCAATGCAAAGCATTTTTTGAGACTGTCAAGCTTCATGCTTGCCTCTAAGAACAAACCAGAGAACAAAAATTTATCTAAGAACAAGACAGAGAACAAAAATTTATATATGTTGAAAACTAAAGCCAGGCATGGTGGCCCACACTTGTAATCCCATCATTTGGGAAGTTGAGACAGGAGGATTTCAGTTTGCAGAAAGCCTCATGTGTTTAGTGAGGCCCTTTGCAACTCAGTGAGACTCTATTTCAAAATAAAGAATAAAAAAGGGCTGGGGGTGTAGTTTGGAGGTAGAATTCCTCTGGGTCCCTGGGTCCCATCCTCCTTACCACAGAAATAATTGAATGAATGAATGAATGAATGAATGAATGAATGAGTATACAAATAAATAAAAAGAAAGATACTTTTTTATTTGTTTAGTTGTGATAGACTCTAGTGAAAATAAATGTCTTTAATATAATTTGAATGATCATTACTGAGTAAGTCTTCTAAACCTTGAGGTGAAAGAATAAGAGTTTGGAAATTTTTAAAATCTTACTACTTACTTCCATGTTCTTGTTCAGGATACTTATTAATCTAGTATCTCCAGCGTCAATGATATAAAGATATGTACTAGAAATAATGCTTATTTAATAGGTTTGCTAACACTGTAAAATGAAACCATGTAAAATAAACAATTTGAATGTCGAACACATATGAATGTTATAAATTTGTCCTGTTGTGATCGAACTCTAGAATTGAGATGAGAGAGTTATACTATATAAAACTAGTAAAGCCACTGAAATATCATAAAAACAAATAAACAGACATACTAGAATAAAAATTCACAGTTTTTAAGCTACTAAAGATTCTGATAGATTGCACCAACCTTCAGTGAGAAGTGTGTGGAAAACTAAAGTTACTCATTCCTGAACAAGTTAGATCCAGACACTTGGTAAGACATGAAAAACTTTGGGACTAAATGATATAAACTAGATATAAAGTTTAAATTTCAAAAGTCTAAATACAAAGGGAAATATAGACAAATAAACAAACACAGAGAAAAAATATTTGCTAGACAAATAATTTGTTCCAGAGAAAAATTCTGGAAACACAGCCAAACTTGAGAATTACATAGAAAATACAGTATAGTAATAAAATGCATTCTTCAGCTAGACAGTTATTTGGCTAAGAACATCTAAAGAGATAGCATAGAAACTTATATGATGAAAGAGTCTATGCAATTATGAATCTAAATTCTTTGTTGAAAATAGTGAGGGTAAAATTGTGCAAAAATAATATATTTATTTATTTATTTATTTATTTATTTATTTATATTATTTTTTGTGTGGTGCTGGGGTTCCTGGAAGCCCTTCTCCTCCGGGCTACACTCCCAGACCTATTTTATACTTTTTATTTGGAAACAGGGTCTCTTACGCCAGCAAGCCTGGCTTCGAACCTGCGCGATCCTCCTGTATCCGCCTCCCAAGTGCGGGGATTACAAGCGTGCGCCACCACGCCCGGCTTTATTTATTTTTAAAAGTACCAAAACTTTTGAAAGGGTCATTCAGGTACATACAACATAGATACTGAATTTAAGATTGCTGCCACTCTAGCTCATCTCTCAATGATGATAAAATTCCTTGGACATGACTATTCCATTGGTCTACATGACTAATTTTATGCAAATTTCATGGTGTTTTTCTTACTATGGCTTTGCAGTGTTTGTGTTCATGAATATAGATACCTATTCTATATGTGTATTTAATTATTTTATTAGTGCATTGCAATTATATTTTATAGTGAGGTTCAATGTGATAAAAACATATATGCATGCAGCTATTGGTGTATTTCCTTCTACATCCCCCCCTGGTACTTCCTCCTTTTTTTCTGCACATGTTAGGGAAACTGGTATTCACATATTGCCCTAGTATTATTTGAACTGTTTCTTTCCTCAATTCCCCCTCTTCTTCTCCTTAATTTCCTTTTCCAAACTCCACTAGTCTATAGGTCTTTCTTGATATTATTTAAATTCTATCCCCTACTATATCTCTAGCTTCCACATGTGAAAGAAAACATACAACACCTGACCTGAGAGTGACTTATCTTATTTTTATTATATATGTATAATAAATATATAATAATTATACATTAATTATATAATAAAATGCTATATATAATTATGCATTATAATTATATATAATTATATATTATACACATATAATAAGTATATGTAAATATTTATTTATATTATTTATATTAATTGGTGCATTGTAGTCATACATCTTAATGAGGTACAAGCTGGTAAAGGCATACATGCACACATCAACTCATTTGACACTGGATATTTTGATACTTCCAGCATTGGTAGCTGTTTCTGTTTGCTTTTCCTCAAGACTGCTTTGGCAGTTCAGGATCTTTTATGCTTCCACATGAATTTTAGTATTTTCTACATCTTTAAAGAATGTTATTGATATTTTGGTGGATACTGCATTAAATATATAGATCACCTTTGACCAATTCAACTTTTGCTTAATGGTTACGTTTATTTTATACTATTTAAAAGTTATTTTAAATTAAAAAAATTAATTTTAAAATGTGATTTATAAAGGGAAACATAATACTTTTGAGGGCAAAGCATTGTTAATTGAATAATCACAGCAGACAAAGTAAAATACTTCAAGGGAAACAGTACTTTTGAGGCCAAATCATTGTTAATTGAAAAATCACAGTAGACAAAGATACTTAAAGTGAAAGAGTTCAAAGAAGTCAGACTAGTGCAAAGAAAACAAATTTTGGTTTCACTGACAGGTAAAACTCTAGTGATTCTCAGCACATATTCCGAACAACACTTGAAAATCAAGAAAATCCAGAAGTTATGGAGGGAAATAACCTCTAGTCTATTATAGTCAATTTAATTTTAATAGGGTCTATAAACATCTAGAATGCCTTAAGTATTTTCTTCATCAAGTTTTGTGCTTGGAAAACTAAGAATAAAAAAATATATAGCTTAGTGTTCTCTCCAATGCTCTTTGTAGAAGAATATGATGTAGTAAAGCTTATTTTCCTAATTTAGAAGCAAATTACA
The DNA here is from genome assembly GCF_963383645.1 of Muscardinus avellanarius. NCBI lineage: Eukaryota > Metazoa > Chordata > Mammalia > Rodentia > Gliridae > Muscardinus > Muscardinus avellanarius. Next base: position 55,085,742 of record NC_137789.1, on the reverse strand, counting down.
CAATTACCTCTGCAGTCTCAAAAATAATCACGGGATAACTAGTCCATCCAGCATAGTCATTTACATAGGGCAGACAGAAATTCATTACTTCTAAAAATTAGTTGCAATGAATAAGCAAGAAAGGTATAAGACCTCTATTGAATAGATGTTAACAAGATCTTTGAAAGTGCTAAATGAAGATGTGATAACCTGATATGTTTCAGGAAATGCTATTAAACACCATTTAGGGTTTCAGATGTCCTAAATTATATACCTATTACTTTTCACATTGATTTTTATCTTTTAATTTCCTACTCTTCTCTGTGAAATGATTTTTAACATCCCATAAGTAGGAGAAAATCCAAAATGCCTCTAATTTTAGCAGATACGGATCTCTATTAGAATCTAAGAAACGCCATTGAATGTTATAAACGTAAACAAATGTAGTCTCTTCATTATGAAATAAAACTGATTAAAATTAAGATGAAAGGGCAGACATTACAAAGTAAATGTAATATTCTCATGAAATAAGTTTGATTTTCATTCCACACAGTATGCTATTTGGGGTGACATTCGAAGTAGAGTGATATTTTAAGGTCAGTATTTGAAAATGCTAACCATAATTATTTCATTTCAGAATATAATCTTTTTGAAAAGTACATAACACATTTAATTAGATTTAAACTATCTTTTTTAACCATTACTACTTGAATGCAATAGAAATTACAGCAATTTAGATACCACTTCCAATCTTTAAAAAGGAGTAATATATTCTCTTCATTATATTTAGCCAATATCTTAAGCTAATTTTGCATTTTTTGTTAGGCTTCATTTCTTTCTGCTTTTAGTTGTGTTTTTTTTTAATTCTCACGTACACATTAGAATAAAACCACACATTCACAGAGATATAAAATAGAAACCACTCAGAATGTTTTCCAATGTCTGGTAAATCCTCTCTAGCTGACTTTTCTTGGTAATTTTTATGACCTGACTTGCATTAAGACTTTAAGCAAATTACCATATAAAATAAAGATTTTTTTTCTCATTCATATAAATAGTCCCATACTAAGTAAACTAATAATCACACTAGAGAGGACCTGCCAATGTTTAATTTTCCAATTGGAAGCAGAAAAGCTGAATGACAATTAATCAAAAGCAAAACATAGCTAGAAGTCACACATAAAGTAAAATCTCCTTTCACTTAAAATTCAATACAGCTAGACATTAAAAAGAAAATATACCAGCCATGATAGAGCTGCTACTCAGAGACCCAAATATAAAATTATTTTTAAGAATTTCTCTAGTCTTGTCATTTGCCTCTAAATATTCCCATATAGTTTTTTGACTGGAGAACATGTACCCAGAGGGTACTTGAAGAATTCTGAAGGGATTTTTTAGGCACCTGATATTTCTAAAGTAATCAGTGCCCATATCATTAACTTCTGTATGAACTCTTCCTATAATTGATCTGCCAGAGATTGTGCCTTAGAGGCATTTTGCAAATTCTTCTTTTCCATTTTTCATTTTCTTCTTTCTACTTTAAAGAAACAGAGTTATGACTTTCACCAACCCCGAATCCTGGCTTCATGCATTGCTCCACAGTGGAAACACCTCTAAGGGCACTAAGAAAACAATTTAAAAGGTCTGTTCTGGGGAAGTCTTCTTAATGACTGTGCAAATGCAGCAGAATGCACTAAGTTTAACACTGTACACTCTAGAGTCAGATGGCCCAGCCTGGCTGGACGCCCCTGCGCTGGCACAATACATTGTAAGAGGCAAGAATGTCACTTCACTTTTCTGGGCCCTAATATGATCATCTATAAAATGGAGGTACTTAGAGCTTTTACTTCATAGGGCTGATACAGAGATTAAATATTTAATAATGTTAAAATGCTTAATTAAAACAATGCCAAGTCTAATAAATGTCAAAATTAATGTTTGCTGAAGTAATTAAGATATCATAAGCACTCTGGAAGTCTTTGTGAATTTATGAAAAGATTCATTTCTCGGCAGAGGAAAGCACTAGTACTGGACGTAGGCAAGAATGGGTTGATTGTTAGCCTTTCCCAGTCCTTCCAATCACTGACTATAAGAAATAGAAGATTTTGTGGGAAAGTTACAGGGGAGCAAAGATAGCATCAAATACTTTGATTTAAACAAAAATAGACATTAAAACTGTCTTTTATCTAGACACTCATTTTTTACATTTATTTATTTATTTATTTACTTATTTACTTATTTTTGATGGTACTAGGGTTCCTGGAAGCCCTTCTACCTCCGGGCTACACTCCCAGACCTACTTTTTATATTTTTATTTGCAAACAGGGTCTCTTAAGCCAGCGCAGCTGGCTTCGAACCTCCGTGATCCTCCTGTCTCTGCCTACCAAGCGCAGGGATTACAAGCCACCACGCCCAGCGCTAGACACACATTTTTTAGATAAACATTATTTTATGCATTCTCAGAAGGACTTTCTAAGAATATACCATTTTCTGTGGAGGAAATTTTCCTTTAGCAAAACAAACAAGAAGGTCAATTAAAGGAAGGTGATACTTTAAATTAAAACTTGAATGCTTTTTAGGATTTATAAACTTCTCAAAATCACCCCCTCCAGACATACATTCAACCAATGGATAAGATTTCTATTGTTTCCTTCAGGAGTAATTAAAAAGTGTGTGTGTGTGTGTGTGTGTGTGTGTGTGTGTGTGTGTGTTTTCATGAGTTAGACTGTACTTAATCATACTTTTCAAGGTTGTGGTTGAATGTTTATTAAAAACAATTTATCCAATATTTTAAGCTGTTACACATATCAAATTTAATATCAACATCATATGATGTTTTCAACTTTTATTGACAATACACAAACACACTTGGATGCATTGAGTGACATTGTATACTTGAATACTGGTTTATATCACATGTGAGTGTACTGATTGATTATTTTGCCTATGTTCAATAAGTTAAGTACTCAAGAAACATTAAAAAAGAAACATTATCTGTAGTGTCTTATGAAATTTTTAGAATTCTGTATAATTTTTCTCAATAATACTTAATTTTGAATTGACAAAAATTTCAAATCGGTTTGAAATTTTTATTCTCACATCATTAATGAAAGAAACATTCTCATTTTTATATAACTATGTTAGTTTTATATAACAATTCATTTTTAAAAAATGAAGCAACTGAAATCAACATGTTACCTTTCTGCTCTTTTTAATTTTGTCACAAAACAAGTATCATCATATGAGTGAGTTTGACATGAACTGTTTTATATCAGTTTATCATTCAAAATTATTAAAAGTCTTCTTTATTCTTAAAATTTTCTAGTTTGAATGACTATACGGACAATAATGTTTTACCATCTCATATTGGAGTGAATTCCTTTAATAATTTGTCTCAAAACTTTATAATTTGTTTTACAATGCATTTCATAATATATTGCAATATATATTGCTATAATTACTTAAACTGAAGAAATGGTATCAGAATCTTCCTAGGACACTAAGACTATATTTTTGGGGGGTAATAGGTAGGGATGGAACCCATAGGCTTTCTATCTCTGAGCTACACTCCCAGACCTATTTTATATTTTATTTGGAAACAGGGTCTCATTATGTTTTTCATAAGAAAAATGGGCTGAATTTGCCTTCTAAATATTTAATTAAAACTTTTAAAATCAGCTGTATTTATATAAAATGATACATTAGTAAGTTTTTGTTGAATTATTTTTCTAATGTTGTCTGTCAGCTATCTCTGAATTTGTCAGGGTAGTCAAGATGCTCCTTAAGTAAAATAGTAACAGGCACATGAATATAGCCATTAGAAAATTTGCAGTGAATCCTGTGATGTTTTCCAGAAATTAACACAAAAATAATTCCATTAATAAATCCTTTGGCAACTAGCCAATCCTTAGCATTAAAATAAAATTGGCTTGAGTCAAGTCAGATATGAGTATAGGGAATACAGCATTCTTTCTCCAGCATATCTTTCCACGTTCCTGATATTTGTAGGACTCTTCTGACAAACTAAAGTGATAACACTGTGGGAGCCAAGATTAGAATATGGTACTAAGAGAAAAAAGACAACTCTTGGGTTGATATTAACTAGAAGTACAAAGGCATATTTGAAGTTCATATGCAGTGTAACCAGGATGAATTTGCAAATATTCCCATAACTTATTTTAAAAATTACTATCAACAGAATAAGAAAGTTAAAATTTGAAACTTTAGTAATTCAGAAGTTCTGCTGATGGGTTTGGTTTTCAGAGAACTAAACTAGATGGAAAAGAAATATCTGTTAAAGTAAGATTGATAAGTTCAAAGTCAACTTTAAGTTGGTTCTACCAGAAATCTTGACAGTGATGATGAAGATTGTGGGACATGTATACATCTTCCAAAATAAAAAATGTTGAAAAATAACATAACATTTATCTGGTATTAAAATATAAGACTAAATAAAATTTGATTTTTAAAACTAGAGAAATATTAAGTATTAATAATTAAAGGGTAATCCTGAATAATATATATTTTACTTGAATAAATTTGGAGTTTGGAATGGTGGTGCATGCTTATGAGGCTGAAATAGGAGGATCACAAGCCCAAGTACAGCCTCAGCAAGTAATGAGACTCTCAACAACTTAGAAAGACCCTGCTTCAAAGTTTAAAATAAAATAGGGCTGGAGTATAAGTAGGAGGTAGAATGTACCTAGGTTTAATCTCTATTCATTGAATGAATGAATTAATTAATGAATGAATGAAACAAATTTTAACTTAATACATAAACTTTTCTAGGTTTGGTTCTACTTTCTGCCAGGTTTCTTCAATAATGCAAAGTTAAGTCTTTCACAGATGTTTATTTGTTATTTATGTGTTATGATTTGGTAATAGAATGTCTACCTGGAAGTACTCATGTATATGTAAAAATGTTCAGAAGTACTATGTTGAATTATGAAATTTTTAATCTCATTAGTGGATAAGTGCATTGATGGATTAATAGATTTACTGGGTGGTAATGTAGGCACGTCGAGTATAGATGGATGAGGTAGGTCACTTGGGTATGACCTTGAAAATTATATATGTTTCTTACCTCCACCCTTATTCTTTCTCCACTCCCTCTATGCCCTGTGCTCATCAGATAAGGCCAGGCATAACATGGACTAAAATCTCCAGAACTGTGAGCAAATAAACCTTCCTACCTCTAAGTTATAATATTCAAATATTTTAGGTATAGCAGTAAGAATACTGAATAAAGCAATATGATAGCAATAATTTTACTTTTAAAAATAAAACTTTTACCTGATTTGAACATCGTCCATTAAGAAGGATGACTGAATTTACCTGAGAAAGTTGAGATCACTTTGTTTCCAGTGTAGTGCACCTCATGCAAGGTTAACCCTAGTCCTGTAATTTCTTGTTTCTCAGAGATGAATTCTAAGTGGAAAATAAAACTGCATTGATTTCTCATTTTAATTTTCCTTCTACATAACTTTTAAATTGTTTTAATATGATTTTATTGGTGTATTGTAGTCTCACATCATAAAGGAAATCATGTTGACAATAACATACATGCACACAGTACTTGATAGGCTCCTCTCTTATCCTCCCCTTTGCCCACATAAATTGACATTGGTATTTTCACATATGTACACAAAGTCAACGGTAGTAATTCCTTTATTGATCCTTACTCTTTCTATTCCTCTTCCCCTAGACCACCTCCCTGGATCCACTGAGATTTCTCCTTTAAATCTAATAATTAGCTGGCTGTGGTGGCACACGCTTGTAATCCCTGTGCTTGGGAGGCGGAGACAGGAGGATCGCTCAGGTTCCTAGTCAGCCTTGCTGGCTTAAGAGACCCTGTTTCCAAATAAATTTTAAAAAAAAAAAAGGTCTTGGAGTGTAGCGAGAAGGGAGAAGGGCTTTCAGGAACCCCAGTACCACTAAATAAATAAATAAATAAATAAATAAATAAATAAATAAATCTAATAATTATTCACTGATAGTGGCAGCAAAGATTGAATTCCGATTTTCTACCTAAAATAGCTGTTAAATGGATTAATAACTTATCTATATCTATTGAATGAGAAGCAATGGAATGTCTACTGTTATTTTAGTTGCTATTTATTTCCTTATTTAAGCTTAAAATTGGTTGAGAATTCTGTGTCCACTGAAGAGAAAATTAGCTCTTTGATACCAGGACAAATTATTTTTTTGTGCTTGTATATTTACTCTTGACTTGATAAAAATTATGAAATTAAGCTTACAATTTTTGTAGGCCTATTTATTTATGTGTCTCTTATTCAGAAAGGCACTTATCTTTCATTGTATGATTGTGCTCTATCTTTATTGCTCTAAAGATCATTAATAACTTAGATTACAAAGGTTCTTATATTTCAAAGACTTTCTTTGACTTAACTTACAGAAAAAATAAAAGCTTAAAGAAATTGAAAAATCTTAAAATTATTAGAAACAAAAGGAAATTTGATCTCTAACTTAAAATGTGCTTTAAATATATTTAAATTTTTTATAAAATCTAATTTAGAAATGTCATGAATCTTGACTCATAAATTAGGTAAAACTTTAGCAAATAAGGCTAACTGAATAATTTTAGTTTAATATAAATAGCTATGCCTACCCTGATCTATCAATGTAAGCATAATCCAATGTACATTTGTATTTCATTGAGGAATACTATTTCTAAATGCATTTAGGTTTAGTGTTGAGTCAGTTGATATTAGTCATATTTAATATATAAAGTTATAAATAATGCAAATTTATTTTTAACTAAGTTGAATAATTACATTGACAACTTTTTGAAACTTTTCCAGTAATTATATTTTTTGTATCTGCTTGAAGATAGTTTTGAATAAACTCAAGTAAATCAAAATCTTGGACTGACATTGAGTTAATAGAAAATCATTAGATACTGCAATCTTTTAAGATAGATTATTAAAAATTCATTATCAAGCTATAATTTTGCCTCTTATTCTCTTCATGCTTTAAAAATGTTATTTCTTTGGGGCATGTTAATAAAGGTGTTAATTTTTACCATTTTGAGAAAGAAACATTTGTATTTATGAAAAGGTATGTTATGTACTTTCATAAGCTTTGCAAACCTGCTAAAATGCTGGTGTTTGAAAGAAAATTTTTGATTTCTCACTCTTTTAGGTTTGCCTGGAGCTAATAGATTTCCTTACGATATAAGGTTTTCTGTTTTAAAACCCAAACTGTGATGAGTTGGTCACATAACTCGAGTTACACTGATTAAAATTTATAATCAATATAAATGGTTAAGTATATACTTAAAAACTAGTCATATAGAGAAATAACTGTGTATCCATAATTCATGCTTTTCAAGCTACATGAAAAGACGATATCTGGTTCACAGTTATTCAAGTTGAAGAGCCTGGTGCAAGCATCCAGTCAATTCTAATCTGCATCCCAACATGGCAGATAGTCATGGCAGGAGTAATAAAGGAGTAAGCCAGTGATTGAATATTGAAGCAGGAGAAAAGAGAAAGAGGACAGGTGAAGCCAGCTTGCTCCTTTTATAACAACTTTTCTGCAAGGTGTGTGAAAGGTGTAATAGAAATACTTGATGCCACTGATGATCCAAGAACCATCCACTAAAATCCATCTCCCAAAAAGAGTCCACCTTCTTGCACAGTGCCATCTTAAGACCCCCAAAATAAATCACAAACGACCTTTGAGGAAAAGTCAAGTGATCTCTCTAAACCACAACTTCTTTTCACAATTTGTCATTTATTGCTTTTGCATTATGAAGGATTGCCCTTTTTATCTGTATAATCTTCCTAGCTTCTATGTTTTACCAGATTGATAATTTGCTTTTTATGCTTACTTTATCAAATCCTTAATTGTTAAAAAAAAGATAAAACCTTTCCAGTTACAAAAGAACTAAGGTTCTTCACAATAATATTATTTTGTTATGCTTACTATTAATTGTTGTACTATCACTTGAACAATTGGTGTAACCATGTATTGTTTCTCAGGTACCAGATTTCCTCCATAAAAATTGTTACTTAGCCGGGCGTGGTGGCGCACGCTTGTAATCCCCGCGCTTGGGAGGCAGAGACAGGAGGATCGCGCAGGTTCGAAGCCAGCCGCGCGTGCTGGCTTAGGAGACCCTGTTTCCAAATAAAAAAGTATAAAAAATAGGTCTGGGAGTGTAGCCCGGAGGTAGAAGGGCTTCCAGGAACCCCAGTACCACCAAAAAAAAAAAAAAAAAAAAAAAAATTGTTACTTAAATTTTACAGAGAACTCAAAAAACTTACCTCTAAGAATACAAATAACCCAATAAAAAATGGGCATGTGAACTTAATAGGCACCTCACAAAAGAAATTCAAATGGCCAATTAATGTATGAGAAAAATGTTCCACATCATTAGCAGTCAGAGAGTTGTAAATCAACACTACTCTGAGATTTCATCCCCAGCTCCAATTAGAATGGTACCCTTATTGAAGCCAGAAAAGGAATCCTGGAAGAAGAGGAGAAAACAGATAATCTAAAACGAGAATGTTGACCAATTGTCAGTTTTTTAAATGCCATTGAAATGAACCTGGGAATACCTTTAGACAGAGCTCACACTTTAAAGAACATCAGGGAATTCACAGCAGAACTGTAAATCCAGGAATGTTTAAAACATATGCTATTTTAGTCATGGGACTATTACCTCACTTTGCTATATTAAAAAAGAATAAGGAAAAGTCATAATTTGCAGGTTAATTAGTATCTACTGATTCATAGTAACCATTATCGGTATATACTAATCACAGCTATTACCCACTGATAGATTGTATTTTATTATAATGCTACCATGAAGATTCTGAAATCAACTAGAGGCCAGAAATTGTTTCTTGAACAAAGCAGGTTATATCAGAACCTATTGAAAAATGATTGTGTGAAGTATTTTAAGATATTGACACTTCAAATAATAAATTCTTTGAAGAGGCTAGTGTTGGCATCTCCAACTAAACTTTCAGACTGTTCTAATGGACTGTCAGAATCCTGCAAAACTGTTTCTTTAAGAAGCAGACAACTTCATTATGCTCCTCACTCAAAAGAAATATCTAAACAATAATTAATTTTATAAGACTGAAGGAACTTATGAATTATGATTTTATTTGCTTATCTGCAATATGCTAAAGGTGTTTATGCTTTAGTTTCCAAATATAAAGAAGTCGGTTGCTTCTTAAACTATTGGGAAATACTATAAACTTAGAACACTCCATTTTTATAAAGTGAGATGAAATATTTTAAAATAACATGTTATTCTGGCAACCATCTCTTTTTTGATTCATAAATTCTCCTTGAATCTGCAGCCTTCTGTGGCAATATATTTGCATAGACTTGCTAAGGCTCTCTCTTCTTTTATTAAAATGTAATGGGAAAAATTCATTAGGCAACCAAGGCCTTGCCGGAAATATCACATTGGAGAATGATGCTTATTTAATCAGAAAAGCAAACTAATTTAATGAACCGAGGTTTTATGGAGCCAAACTTATAAAATATCTCAGAAAATCTAAGATACCTTGTGGGTTCCTGATTAGTACATGGTAAGGAAGATTACTTCCTAGCCAACAGGGAAGGGACCTCACAGTGTTGGGGATACTTTGAGAACAGAGAAATTCACTTAAATCCATAGGTATCTGCTAGTAACCTTTCCTCCACTTTAACAAATACCTGGGATAATCCACTTAGGAAGAGAAATGGTTTATTTTGGTTTACAGTTTGAGAGGATTCAGGTCATAATAACTTGGCCCTATCACTTTTAGGTATGTGGCAGTACATCATGGTGGAAGTACATGGTAGAGTAAGTAGAACATACTCGTTGCCTCACGGATGAGAAGCAAAAGAGAAAGAGGAAGGGGCTAAGGTCCCACAATCCCTTTCATAGGCATGCATACAAAAAATTCTAAAACAGCTCCCAACAGGAACACTCTGGAGAGCAAACCATGAACACACTGGCCTTTGGAGGAAAATAAGATTCAAACTATATCTGTACAAGATATGATTGCAATATTTTCTAGGTCTTGGGTCCCTAAAGTCAGATATCAAATAGGAGCCATTTTATAAGTACAATTTGTTTCTTTATAAAAACTTCTAGCAAAGCATAGTTAACTCAACTGTTAACTAGAGTCCCACCTATGTAATTATAAAGTCAAAACTAAAGAGTCCAGCCTTTAATTTGAGCTCGAATAATTTTTCATTGAAAATTTTTTATTGCAAAAGTGAGACAATAACAAAAGTTTAAATAAAGAGCAGGGAAAAGGATAATGAGGTATCATTCATGAAACATTGCACTGATTGTAGCATACCCTCATATTCTATTATATTTTCTATAATATTGAACTCATCTGTAACTCTTCACGACACAGATAACACATAGCAATGCAAGATAATTTTTATCTATGGACATGCATATAAATATTTTTATTGAAGTTCAATTGGCTTTCTCCTTCAACCCTGAGAAAGTTTCATAAATTCATGATTTCAAACTTCATTTTTTACATGTAAACCTATACTTTATGAACTTTTTTCATATGATTATATCATCTGCCTGGTTTCTTCCCTAAAACTGAGTTAAGTAAAATTTTTAATGTGAAAAAAAATGTGTGAATTGTTATGTTTCACTGTACACATTAGAAAATAAAATAGATAAATATTTAAATGAGTCAGACATCCACATCCTGTATTCTTCCTAGTATGGGAAATACATCTCAAAATTAAACTAGCCCAATATTACCATAAATGCAATCCTCTCTTTGAGATATTGTTAAATTAGGTCTGATACCCTCCAAAATTTATGTATATATTATGAAGTATTTATTACCATATGTCTACTGCTCTTCATGTGCTTTTCTGTGGATGTTAGTTGCTTAAAGTGTTCTCCAGTGAAAAATTTGAACCTTTGTAGGCAAGAGTGTATTGATGTTCACAAGACTCTGATACAGAGATGTATTCAGTTAGGCTCAGTCCCACCTCAGACTCTATGGGACTCTTTATCAAATCCTAAGTCCAAGAAAGAATAAGACTTCACCTAAGTAAGGTTATGCCACTTACAAGAAAATTCAATTTGTTATAACATGGCTTATTTAGAAGAATTGTGTTGCTCAGGACAATATTATATTAGATAACTTTTATGTTGCTCTGTTCAAAGTACCTGACAGGCACAACATAGGGAAGGAAAGATTTCCTTTGGCATGGGGTTTCAGAAATTCAGTCCATAGCCAGGTACAAGGTTGAGATATAGTGGTGGCAGGGAACTCCAAAGGAGAGGTTTAGCTCATGGCAGCTGGAAAGCAGAGAGAAGGAGCAGAGGGGTATAGGGACACGCACTCTTGAAGCCAAATCCTCAGTGAGTCACCTTCTTTAGCCATGTTCCACTTCTGAATATTGCTGCATTGGTAACACATGAGCTCTTCTGGGGGACATTCCATATAGAATTTATAACAAACACATATGAAAAGCAGGTAATAAATTAGTTTGAAAGTAGATTATAAAACATAATGCTTTCCTTGTCAGAACCAGCATCTATCTTTTTATTTTTAATATTAATTCTCAATATTCACCATTAATTATATTTTAATATACCATAAATTTATAGTTAAGCATATTCACCAATAGAAATTTTTATCAAATCACTATATGGGGATAATAATCCTGGAGTATTTTATTTCTTATTTTAGTAGCTAAAATAATAATATATATTGTAAATATAAACTTTATTTATATCAAAATACCTCATTTGTCATTACATAAATTAATACAAATCTACTGAGTGTCCTTATCTTGATAATATTATATATCACTAAGTATAGTTTGTTTTTAAGTGTTTTTTAAATCTCAACCTGAAAATGTCGAGTAAGATTTCACAAGATGTTCTGAATAAATCTGTACCTCAGCTGGACCTTATGCCATTTTACTGTTTTGTATTGTTTTTAGTGCATATTTTAAATGACTTATTGCTTGAACTTCTGCTCAACAATTTCTGAAAGAATTCAATCAAATTGTGTACGGTTAAGTTCTTGGTGTTCCAATGAGATTTTTTCTATACAGTTTTAAGTTTCATAGCATTTACAGAAAAAAAAAAACAGATTGGACTGATCTGAACTCTTTTATACATAAAAGTTTAAGCTTATGTTGTTATATTGCCACCATAGCTTGTTTAATTCTATTTTTGGCCTATGAAGTACTTTTATGTCATCAGAAAATAGCAACAATCCAGGAAAGCATCTATCAATTTGCAAATTGTCAAGGGACTCTAGTCACTGAAGTGTGAAGGTGGACAGAAGGAGGAAGCATGATTGCTGGTTACAATTGTGTTCAAATTCTTCCTTAATATTGAGCATCACAGATGAATAAAAGTGAGTTAACTTCTGGACTTAACTCTAGCGTCATGGTTCCATAGTGAAGATACAGATATTAAGTCTTTTCATTGATTTTATGGCTTTAATTAGACTTGGGACCATTTTCTAAATTTTCTGATTAAGAAGTAGTAGTTTGAGTCATAGCTAATCTTGTTGCCATTTCTTCATAATTTTTTTGTCATGAACTAATAATAAAACCTCTATTCTTTGTTTGACTATTAAAGAGTTAGGCAATAAGTTAGTTTATTGAATAGAATGCATGATGCCAACTTTCACTTAAAAAGAAGTATAATTACTGCATTTTTTATTTTTCTTATATGCTTTATATAAAACATTAGGAAGAAATAAGAAAAAATTCTCAACACTAACTGCGGAGAGTTAGGTGAAGACTCACTGGTGAAGGGCAGAGTTCAATATAAGCACACCGTCACTTTAGACACCAGACACAATGTGGGAGCTTTCAGGGCCATCCTCACTTCTAAACAACTTGTTCTAAATTTATACATCTCCATCTCCGACACAGGTTTGACAATTCACTAGGATGTCTCACATAAAATAAGAAAGTGTTATGCTTATGATTATAGTTTTATTATTTTTTTATCAAAAAGATAGAAATCAGAAGCAAAAGAATAGCTACATGGAGCAAAGTCTGAGTGGGTCCAAAACATAAAGATTTTATTACTCTCTCCTCAGGGAAGCTCACCAAAGCCTCTGTGTTCAGAGTTTTTATTATACTTTGGTTATAGAGACATGATTGATTGAACCACTGACCATAAAAGATTGATTCTATCTCTGGCAGCCCCCTTTCTCTACAGGTGAAGCTAATATCACATATCTCGAAGCCTTAAACCTTTAATCACATGGTAGAAGTTTCTGGCATGGCCAGTTCCCATCAACCCTCTTGAGTTATTCTGTTAATATAAACTACCAAGGAGAACACTGAGAACCATGTCCATAATATAAATCATTGTGCAATTCTAAGAATCAAGAGTCTACTTCCCAGAAACCAAAGACAAAAGCTGGTCAGATTTATTATAATGCAAAAATACTCATTTGACCTAGTAGGGGAAACTCATAATGTGACCTCCAAGTACATATGGCATATCAATGTCTGTGTTGTTATATGAAATACTACAAGAGACTATGCTACTAAGTAGAGGTTTGGGTATAAGAATAAACAAAATATATTATTTCTTCTTCTTATATAGTCATGCTATATCTAAGTGAAAAGAAGAATAATTATGGAATAAATAGCAGCCCAGTGTACTTTCTTACAATGTGTCTCCTTCCTTTTGGCTAAACTGACAGCTATTTTTCAAATTGTAGAACCAAAATGTCTACAAAATAATAGAACTGCTTTCCAGAAACAGTCTTGGACTGGAGTTTTGTTGTTCTTGGGGATGTGTTCAAATACTATCCTACAAAATCAACATCATTTTATACTTTTCCTTATGAAAATTTTTCATGATATTTCAGATCCCAAACTCTTGGATGTAATTACCTTTCTTATTTTTACAAAAATGCTTTTTCTGCCCATATTTTTCTCAAATATGAATTGTTTCCCATGCTCCTCTTAGTGGCCATATCCTCTATTCTATAGAAATTTTCAGTCTTCTCAACAAGCATATACCTTATTACTCTGGTTCTGTAAAATCAACTTAAGAATTTGAAAACACCACATTAGACAGCACTGCTTTATATGTGAAGATCTATCTCTCTTCCAGTGAAATCAAAATTACTCAAGGAATGACTGAGTGTTTGAATTTAATATTATCCATGGAAGACTAAAACAACACATAGAAAGTACTACATAAATGTATATTTACATCTCCAGGTTCTATTCTTTAGTTTGTCTGTTTCTCTCAGGTAATATTTCTTATCTGAGCCTTTTTAGTGCAATGAAAGATTGTTTATAAAATATCCTGTGGCCACTAAAATTCATGTTTATAATATTGTGTGGATCATATGTATGGTTCATTAGGAAATTCTACTTGGGGATGCAAAGAGAAAAAAAGATATTGTCTACTTCTTTTTTTTTTTTTTCTTTTTTTTTTTTTTTTGCGGGTCTTGGGCTGGAACCCAGAGGCATTTGACTTCTGAGCTACAACCCCTGCCCATTTTTTTCCCCATTTTTTATTTTTAAACAGGGTGTCACTGAGTTGCGAAGGGCCTCACTAAGTAGCTGAAGCTATTCGCAAACCAGCCTTCCATGACTTCCGGTCTCAGCCTCCCAAAGGCTGGGATTACAAGCATGCGCCACCACACCCAGCTATTGTCTACTTCTATTCAGATAAGTGAATCATTTAAGATCTATAGACACAAGATTTATGTTGTATGTGCTTGTTTAGGAAAGACTAGGAAATAGATCTAGATCTTTGAAAGGACTGTAGCATTCCATAAATTCTATTTAACATATGCATAGTTAATCCTATCAGTGGCCATTTAAGAAAGCATCCAGAGATTGGTCATGAAGGAATAGTGGCTTTCTGTTAGATTTTTCAGCATCTTGCTTTTTACAGTTCACTCTGCAACTTTTCCTGGCTTACCATTCTTCCCAATTCAAAATATTTTCTCATCTCTCTACTTGATTAAGTAAAATATGAATATTAAAGCCCTTTAGAATTAACAGAAAAACAAACCTAG